>NW_007577747.1:1198639-1212516 GCF_000690725.1 Stegastes partitus | reverse complement strand
TTTTTTATCCTTGTTCTTTTAGAGAAAACTCCACACATACAATGTGAGATTTGATAATACCATTTATTAAGAAGATTCTACTGATTGAAATGTTGCAAGACAATTACTAATAAAACACTTTAAGACCACATCAGTGTGTAGACTTCATTGAACCCATGACTTTTTCTCTTAACAACACCCTCTAGATAAACCTTTTGTCATAACACGTCATGATATTGATTTAGGATACCTGTATGTTCGTTGGCCGTGTCACCCGGACTTGTTCTTTTGGACAGTTAATCCATCTGTTGCTCCAGGGTTGCGCTTTACTGCACCGCCAACATGGTTGTGAGGATCGCAGTGCACGCAGAGCTACAGTGAGTATACAGTACCAGAGGACCACATTTAAACTCCACGTCAGCAGGGTCTGACCTACTGAAGGGCTTTTGAGTAAGTATCATTGCGAATTCCCCTCAGCTTTAAGATCTGCAGCTGACCCAAGAATCTGCTCTCTGACATTTAAAACTACAACACTGAACCCAGTCAGTCAGTAAACTGCAAATACCACATCGAGTTTATACTGTGGTGACATTAAAGAAAACAACAGGACAAGAGACAGATGAAGGCTCTGACATTCATGTCTCAGGCTTCTGGCCTCTTTTTCTGGATAAAACCCAGTTCTGCTGCTGTTTAGAAAACAGTGTGTTCTAGCATTTCATTAAAAAAAAAACATTTACAGGTGACAAATTAGAGACAAAACCAACAGTATTTAGTGTCTCAAAGGCTTATTCATGCTTTCATGTGAGTCCAAAAAAGGTATTTCATCATCTTCTCAAGTCTGTGAGGGTCCATGCAAACCCCTCTGCAGACTTGCATGTGCAGCCCAAAGTTTCTGGTCATGTGGATGGACCACGCTGCAAGAAGGCCAACTGCTCATGCACCAGGAAAAAAAGGAAATTAATGCGTGTTAGGAGAAGATGCTATGTGAGGGAGATTCTCTGTCATCCACACCTTTTGACATGACCTCCACCTTTGGCTCCTCCTAGTGGAGCATTTTTTGTGTTTCTTCTGGGTTTTGCAACTTGCCAGAGTGACGGGGGACCAGGAGCTCTGAGTTGGCAATCAGCCGACTGCTCCAGCTGCGGCGAGGCGTGGCTTGCCTTCCACTCATCAGACCTGCAGTCACCATATAAGATGCCAGCAAGCCACAAGTCGACGCCGGATCGTAGTATAACCCAAGTTAGTTTGTGCTCGGTTGTTTACTCTGCTCGTTGTTTTGATTCCGCTTCTAACTCTGCTTTTCTGTGCTCCAGTTTTCGCCACGCTCGCTGCCTTCAAAGATCCACCATTCATTCCCTCCTCCTCACCGATTGGATTCTACTGGCTCCAGCTCTCCATATCCTCCGTGTCCCTCTGTTGAAGCCATCTGGTCCACCTCCGTCTCCTCCGGCTCCCCAACCCTTGCACCCAGTATTGTTGTTTGCCAATCTCTCATCTACTCAATTAGTAGTTGTAGCATTTGATTCGTTGCGGTAAGTTTGTTCGTAACTTGTAATTCTAGTTTGTCGTCCTCTAGAGGACATTTTGATTAAATTCCTCATCGGAAGTATTTGTTTGTGGTAGTTTTGCTGCCTTGTTAGTTACTATGTTTCACAATTAGTGTTTATAGTTGTGAATAAAGATTCTCATTGATTTTCAGTTGTTTGGTGGTCGAGTCATCTGTCTGCACTTGAGCCTTTGTGTGTTAAATCGTGACACCTTTATAACTACTAATTTTTTTTAAAAAAATGTAAGGAGTCACCGCCAAACTTTTGAGGTGCTTTGAATTGTAAACACTTTGCATCAATGGTGCCCAAACACAAAAGGAGATCTTCACATTTTTTTTCCAGAAATCCTTTATCTGCTGGACACACCTGAGGAATACCACTGTGCTAAACTCAGATCTATAACTAGCTGCTCTACCTGTCCTATGAAGTCACAAAAAGCAGGCTGTTCGGAAACATCCGTGGTTGTTTTTCTGTCTTCGACATGAGGAACAATGTGAGTGTCTACATAGCACACCAACACCTACTGTAGTTAGAGGAGAAACAAGCGTGATTCTGCTTTCAAAATCTCATCAGTCATGCATGAGTGTGCTTGGTTGTCTGTCTCTAAGTGTGGCCCTGTGATAGACTGGTGACCTGTCCAGGGTGTCCCCTGTTTGGCTGGGTTAGGCTCCAGCCCCCCCATGACCCTAGTGAGGATTAAGCGATGTATAGATAATGGATGGATGGATGGTGTTTTAACGATTTTGATAGAGAGAGCTGTCAAACACGTTGGTGAAAAATCTCCTGTAGTGGCTTGAGACCTATTGACTGTGAAAGCCATAACATCTGATTCAAATCATATTCATATTCACACTATTCAGTGGCTCGTCATGCACTATGGATGGGTGCATTGTCATTCGGGGAGAGATTACTCCCATCAGGATCTCTCAGAACCACTTTGTATTGATTTGCAGTGATTCTTCTCTCAAATGTTCCTGAGCAATGTCAGCAAACTGCCCCCACAGCACAACAATGCCCCTGGAGCTTCTAGCTGTAGGGGTCAAAGGCTCAGCTCTTTCCTTTAATTTCTCACTTGTCTCTAATTGAGGCCCACTTTGTTGGTCAAGGACACTTCAACACATTCACAATATATCTCACTACCAGTTCAACCGAATCACTTCCATTAAAAAAAACTGGCAACCATGTGTTTCAGGCTGATCAACTGACTGGATTTTGACCTTAAAAACACTGATGCTCTCCGTTTATAGTCAGTGCTGAATCATATATAATGTTGTATTTGCTCATCAAGCGAAAGAAGCCGTGCAGAAAGCCGAACAGGTTTATGAGAGCGATAAAATAAAAGTGAGATGCGGCTATGTTTGGCTCTGTTGACAAGCAGACGTCTAGAGCAGGCAGACAGATGTCAGAGAAGTGAAGTCCTCTCAATGAGATTAGTTCAGACCATCAAAGGCCATTTCCTCCACTCGAAAAAAGCTCAGCGCAAGTACAGTGCCTACTCTCATAAAATCTATCAACATATTGCAAAGTCAAAGCTCGGTCATAAAGATCAAATGCGGGCGTCAATGAGAAGATGAAGGGCCGCCGTAATCCAAAGCAGCCATTCATGCACCATGTTCTGTCTGCTGTGAAGTGTGCGGAAATGGGATCTGACCCGAGTGAACTGACGCAAAAAAGGACAATCAAGTTTGAACTTGAACTTGAGTTAAATTAAAAACGAGGACAGATAATGAGATGCTAATCATCGTCTTTTCATTCGGGGGACACTTGAGTGCGGTTTTCCAGGTCAGTCCTGTCTCATCCTCGAGGGATGGTGGAGAAACACTGTTCAAGAGGAGGGTAAATTGGTACTTTTTTTTTTCTTTTCTTTTCTTTTCTTTTTTTTTTTTTACAAGCGAATCATTGGTTTCGGTCTCAGGCAACAGGAGTTGAGTTGAATAGGCTTTTAAAACGCCAGCTACAAAAAGGTTATTGTATGCCTTGGGGAAGTGAGCGCCAGCAAAACAACGCTGCCCTCTTTTCTAATAACGAGTGTGTGAACAGCCCAGCATTAATACCGACAGTGGATCTATTGCATGTCTGTATTTGTTTAACATGCTTCTGGGTTTTAAATTGTCGTCCTGCTTTTTCCCAGCAAACCCTCGTTGCCGAGCCTAATGTGAGGGCCTGCTGTTTCCCAGCGCGCTCGCCTTCTCCCACTTTCCATCTCCCTCGTCTGCTCACGCTGCAGACATCTCAGCGCGGGGAAGTAAATATCAATCAGTGAACTCATGGGCATGGGCGTTGCATGAGATATCGTTTGCAACAGCATTTGCCAGACAAACCAAACAGTCGTTCGTTTTGGGAACGAGGGCCTCGTATTGCAGCCATGTTGAAATGTAGAATTATAGCACGCAACGCTGCTGATGAAATACACAGGAGGCATTTCAGTGTTTTCTCACTCGTGTGCGTCAGAAGGGAAAAGGGTGGGATTATGGCACATCATGGAGTTCATGAACTATGGCAGTAACGATGCTGCCAGGGCTGTATGAATTCAGGTCTAGTTTGATGGAACTATTCATCTAACCACTGCACTATCTTGTCTGTAGCGTGTGTGGATTTTCTCAGGGTGGAAGAACTTGTAGCATTAACTAGTAGCCAGATCTTATCACCCAACATTAGCTGCTGATAACAGTTTCACCAAATGGTTCCATCAACTATGGAACCAGTGGAAAGTTCTACCCGTGTCTGTTCTCTCAGCTTGTTCACACCCAATTTGTCTCAGAGATTCAACTTTATGTTTGTTATTGAGGTCACAGTGGGTTGTGGTGGTGCTGTATTATGTTTAACAGTGTTCCCAATATTTGTACCATCTTCACTATGTTACGGGGGGAAAACCAAATATTAACAAACACCTTTAAAGGTAATGCAGTCCAGTGCACCACCCACCATGACCTCAATAATGAGTATAAAGCAGAACTATCATCTTTTTTAATAAGGTTAACAAAAACTGAAGCTGAAGAAGCTTCAGCAGTAGACTTTATAGCAGAGCTGCTGTATTGGATTACATTAGATACGCGGTTGGACCTGATAAAGTTGTCACTAATGATAGTGAAGATAATAACTCACTCTACACAAGAAAGTCCATTTCTTTGGATTTGCCGACCTTTTTGGTCTTTCACATTGCTGCTAAACTGTATTAATTTCTTTTCTAATTGATTAAGTTGGAGGCTGGACAGCTAACTAGTTTCACAGCTGTGACTGTTGTCTTTGGTTGTATTTGAATGCTTTTGTATAATTTTCCTGTTTGTAAATGAGGGCGACAGAGCGACAGCAGCTTATTTCATACTATAAGCGGCTGTATTCAGAACAGCAGCTTATGGACCGCCTCCCATTTGGATTTGAAAAAGCACATTATAGACTGCTGTTGCATTTTTGTGTTCACTGGGATTGACACAAACCTTGTATGTGGCTGTTGAATTGTGTTTAACCATGTATTTGTCATTATTCTGCAGGAAGTAGACCGATGGATGGTGGGTCAGTTATCAATTATTTATATAACTCATGTGACACTACAAGACAAAGGGCATCGGTTCACATTTACAGAGGTGTTCACTATAAAGTGCAAGACTTTAAATGAATTAATACTCTTAAAAACATATATTAAACATGTATTAAAACAATGGAGGGAATGTTTGCCTCTCTGCATGCAGTACCACAGCTGACCTACAGGTGTCACTGCTGCATCATCAAACGCACATCTTTGATCACCCCTCCACAACACCAGCCAGGACACTGCAAGAGAGAATTAGATTTTTTTTTAATGCATTCTTTCCCCTGAAAAACTGTTTATACTTCAGGACACTGACCTGTTTACGCTAATGTCTCGCTGATGGAAATCTGGCAAAAAAAATAGAGTCCAGCGGGGAAATGGCCAGCTCTCTTCCTTTTCATCTCCCAAACTGCCCCAAAATAGACGCCATACTGTTACACCACTGGCACAGAAGACATAAATATCATTCATTAATTAGGTAATTAGCGTAGCAACAATGAGCCTGTGTCTGTGTGAAATAAATTAATTAGCTGGTTAATTAGCGGCTAATGTGTTTTATTTATTATCGCGCATTTTTTGATGATACAGCGGTCACTGCTGGAGAATGGTCATGTTGAGGAATAATTAAAAGTCAACACTATGGAACATCAATCAAACCCACACGGCGAACGTTAAAACACAAACGTCTGAATGACTGAACGGACACAAACCAGTGAGAAATAGCTCTAAATTGTGTTTTTTAGGTGACTTCTGTAGTTGTCAGCGGCTCATGACTGCATGATTTAACGAAACGGAGTCTCTAAATTACTTTCGGATTTCAGTTGAAAGCAGTTTAACTTTCACTACTCTGAAATATTTCCAGGGACTCATATCGTCTTGATGCAGGGTTGCACAAAGAAACCAATCTGAGGTAACTGCAGTAATTTCAATAACAATCTGACCTTTGATGGATACAGATGGGGATCATGCAGCAAGCCAGCTTTCATATACACACACCGCAAATTGCTTTGCTCGTGTAGCCGATTCTGAGTCGAGATAAGAAAATGAAGAAGACTGTGCTCTTTGATTCCTTTGAAACTAATATGAAACTGTACACAGGGGCTGCAGAGGAGTGAGGAGGACAGTGACAAATCGCAGCGAGTGGAGTGTGCTGCTGTTCATTAGACCCTTTAGCCTATTTCACACTCGCACTGGACCCTGTTTTTTTTTTTTGGATGCCCTTTCAGAAACACGGTGCTCAGGTCTGAGGGGTTTTTTTTTGCTAGAGTTTCGGCAAATAACCTAAAAGCACAGAAAATAGCTGGAGGACAAATTTAAGCAAGAGAAGACGTTAAATCTGCAGCCCCTATAGCCGGATGTCTGACGTGTGCTTCACAACGGACAGGAGAGTTACAGCAGTTTATGTCTAGAACAGACAGTAATCCACACTGACAGCGGAATCACATTTAATGTTAAATGTTGGAGGTTTCGCCACAGGTCCAGGCCAATTTAGTTACACCATAGACTGTGCTGTAGCTAAAGACAGCAGAAATACCCTGTGGAGACAAGAAAATTATTCACTATGGGCTGCTTGGTTGTTCTCCAACAAGTTTCACATAACCGTCGAGACTGTAAAGAGTCAGGAGGATGTGAAAAAAAAGCTCAGTTTCAGTAACACACATCTAAGCCGTCACCACTGTGAACTCTATGCTACCCTCAAAGAGGCTATCAATGAGCAGAGTCAGACACTGACCTATAAATCAAAACCTACACAGTGTCAACACCGCATGAACAGAGACGTTATCAGGGAAAAGGATTAAAGAAGTCCGTATAGAAATGGCCAGTCGTTCTCTCAAAATGTCAATCGTCTGCTATTTAACAGCAAAACTGAGAAACATCCAGCCAGTGGTGTTGTTGCACAGATGCCATTAAACTCTTTTTAACTTTATTTTAGGCCACAGTCACCAAAAAACTGTTGACTAGTGACTCTCTGCATGCAGTTTTTATGTCCTGGTGACTTTTAAAAATGCCCTTCTGGCTTCCTCTCCATTCATTTAGATAGAATCCTGGTCCTGTCAGCCTGAGATAACTGCCTCTGCAAGTTACCATAGACTGTGTACAAATGATGGTGTACCATCATCCATTGGGTTGTGGGCTTGAGCTTTGATTTTGAAACTTGCCCATCGCCATCTTGCTTTCTTGAACCCAGACATAACATATGATGGATCTGACGGACACTTTGTGCGTGGCAGTAATGAAGCAATCACAAGTTAGCACAAGTTAGTTTTTCTTCTCTGTACCTCAGGCATTTTATTGCAGACGGTAGTCAATCCCTGCTGGCCATAAGAAGGAATCCAGGTTTAAAGGTGCTTCGTTTTGGCCTCACTTGTCAGAACGTGAGCCTATGATTGGGGAAGTTAACTAAATGGCTATAAGCATGTTTCTTCGTGCTATAAAGTTGACCCTCTTACCCTGGGGGTCTACAGGAACTGACTCACTTTCAAATTCAGCTCAAGTGGTCATTCAAGGAGCTGCAGATTATGGTACTTTCAGCCAATGCTAGAGCTAACTGGGAAACACAGCTAATGCTAACTCCCTTAAAACAGCTGACTATTGGTATAAAATAGCATAAATACATTTTTCATGACTTATGCAGAGCTGTGATAGTTTTATTAATATGCCAGCAGGACTTAGTAGTTTGGTCTCTGTACAGGAAAGATGTGGAGTTGTATGGACTGAAACATTTAGCTAATCATCTATGTTTGTCCTCCATCTTGAATCTCTGTTGATGTTTGAAAAACACACCACTGATAATGTGTCTTTAAACCTTACATGATTTTTTTTTTTTTTTAAAGACATTGTTAACATTCACAGATGCCAAAATTTGAATGAAAACCTGCTTGCAATGGGAGCTATAGTCCCTAACAGTTAAGCAGCTAGTCCAATTAAAGTAACTTAAATAGGAGGTAAACTAGTATATATGTACAAACCTGTTCGTTACAGCCCTTGTTATCATTTTCAGAAGTCACAGCATCTCATTATATCCTTATTCTGTCTGAAGTATGAAATTAATGTATTCATTCATTATCTGATAAAACACGACGGTGTTTCCACTCGTAGTCGGGAGGTTTTCGTACTAATTTTCTAAGCTGGTAACGATGTGTCTCATATTATAAACCAATTCCCTGGTCACAAATAAAGGTAATGACTTAGCAGAATCTGGAATGAAGGTATTATGTACCACATCAGCAGGGGCACCATTTTCTAAAGCCATGAAAATATTCCAGTTGCAGGAAACTGTACTTAGGAGGGTTTATGATATTAGTTTAATGACACGGGCAAATGGCACACCGGGTTTGTTGTCAGACTGGTGGCATCTTGGGTTAAGCACTACTTGGAATCCTTTCAAATGCTCAGATAATTCAGTTGAGCCTGGCCCGATTGCCCTGTCAGATGAGTTCACATTTGAATTGTCCTGAGGACTGTTGCAAGAATCAATGCATGCCGTCTTGATTTTGGATAACACAGTGTTTCTCGCAGCGCTGGGTGTGCATGCTTAAAAGTGTTTTGTTTGTGAAATAATCTTCACTAAAAGGCAAAAACGCAATTAGTTTTTAGCACCAGGCCTGACGACTGCATTGCATCATAGCAGAAGCTTATAGGAGGATTATGATTACAGCAGAGTAAGCTTTTCCTGCTGTTACATCAACAAACACTGTCTAATTGTTAACACTGCTTGTTGCTGTCGGTGGAGCTACTGAGCTTCAGTACAATTCGGTGTTACTCATATACTATTCTCTGTTGTATTCTAAATGGAAATATTCAAGCACATTTGGTGATGCTAACCTTTTAAAGTAAATGATTATGAATATAATGCAACTTTAAGAAGAGTTAAAATCAGCCCCACCTCACTCATATGCAACATGTTCACACATAAATGCATGACTAGATATAATACAAAAAACTCCTGCAATCACAAGGACTTCTTTGATAGCATTAAGGGATATTTTGGATTTTAATTGGCGACAGCAACACCAAATCAGCATCGTATCACCTTTTGTTGAAGTTACTTTTTCTGCTAAAAACTGTTGCCTGATGTTGAGGGAAAAAATTATGAAATAGAATAAAGACAGTGAAAACAAAGCAATGAGCAAAACCAGGCAACACGGCACAAACCAGAGGGCAACATGTGAGTTGGGTAAAGATTCTCTGTGGGTTCACCACAACACCTTTCACAATACAGACAGCAATTTAGCAATTGTTGATTTTATAATATTGATTGGTAGAACTTTAAATCAAATTTGAATGCAAAACCTTAACTTTTAATTGTGGTATTGCTACTTCTTTTCTCTAAAATTGTTTTAGCTAATTTGTTAGCCACTAGGGGGCAGCAGACACAAGCTGCAAACGCAACACTGACAGTATCATCTAATGAAGTTTTTAATGTGTTAGCAAACAGATGCTTATTAAAGCTTGGTGAGTAAACCAGGATCCAAACTAAATGTCATGTAGACTACGGGTGGCTGTGGCCCAGGTGGTAGTGTGAGTTGTCCACTGTTTGCAAGGTTCGGGGTTCGATCCTGGCCGTAGCTGCTAATAGTGGGTGAGCATCAGTGGCACTGATGTGTGTTTGTGTCAATGGGGAACCTTGTATAACAATTTTGAGTGCTCTTGGGAAGATACGTTACAAATGCAGACCATTTACTATTTATACCGCTGTATGTATGTAGGTGGCCTTCACTATTGTATTTATACTTTGTGCTGGTGTGACAGTGTTTCTTTACACGACCAAAATAATAGCTGGTGGAGGTGTTTCTATGCCACTGTATCGACTTTCTTTGTGGCGTCTAAAACACGGACATGTGGATCATGTTGGAGCTGAAGGTAATTATACGTGTTGAATAGTTATTTTTACTGAAAAACACATAAGAGAGAGAGAGAGAGCATTAGAACCAACTACGTCTGTACACGGATTGCATTATGGGCATACAATTAAATCTTATTACATATTGTTTCATATGAGCATCAGTTTTGTGGTCTGCATTACCACCATGTGTACTTACTTTCCTGAAGAGGTGCACATCAGGCCGTGATTCACAGCAGAAGGTTTGCACATCCAGCCAAGCACAAAGCAACGTTAGCGCTCATCTGTTTGTGCCCACTTGATGAGTGTAAGTCCAAAACTCCTTCTCCCTTCAGCTCTGGTTTGGTCGCTGCCAACTCCTACGGAAACGATCTGGTTGTTTAGCGGCTAAACGCTCCAGTATGTTCACCACCAGGTAGGGTTGCTGCAGAATTATCAAAGCTTTTCACCGACAACAGCTGCTGCTGCTGGAAACAGTTCAGTACATCTGTAAAACAAACAAAGCATGTGATGAAAGATGCAAAGCTCGTCTGTGGACTTGAGAACAATTGCAGAGTCGGGTGATAACTCGATGGGATTGTCATGACAAGTGGCTCCTCTGACATTGCACATAGTAATTGGATACATCGTTAATGTACAAATATTGATTAGTCCCGATTTAAGGAAAGAATGTGAACACTGCTTAAAAACATGCAATACATAGTAGAGATTACGCATCCTTTATCGGTTTACTCAGATGTGAAGCACGCGGCCCTCTAAAGTCAAGTATGTTATCCTTTGCGGCCACGTGAGAGCTGTGCATCACACATAGATTAAAGCCCGAAGCTGTCTGTGGAGAGGTGCGTAAATCTTTTACTGTACATCCAACCACCTCTTTAAAATGCCTCCCGCAGTTCTATTATTACCGGGGCATGGATTTCATGTTTGTCAAGGCAGAAAATAATAGCTCTGAAAGTGTTACGTTCATCCATGAAAAATGTGAAAAAGAAAAGCTGTGTTGAAATGTGCTGACTGTGGGAGAGCGTGTACCCAACCTCCCACAAGAGACGGAGGGGAATCCTTGATTTGTGTCCCTCGTTTCAGCGATCACATATCATAAATGGTGTGGCGGTGGGGTAAAAAAAAAAAAAAAAAGAAGAAGAGCAGAGGTGCAGATGGATCCCTGAGGCACCCCATTAAGCAAAGTTTAACATGGTAAGCATTTCTTGAGTTACACTGGTATCAAATGCCCTGCCGCCTATGAAGTGCCTAGGGATACATTTTTCAAGTATGAATAAAAAAGACTTTGGCCTTGAGCTATTGCTAGAAAAATAGTGGAATCAGAATAAAAAATCTATTTATAACACCGCATTTGCCATGCTGAAGCAAAATAAGACGTACGATAAGCTAGAAACAACCTCGGGACAGAACAGGCCCCGTTTAGCCAGCTTGAAAGGGAAATGGGAGAATCATTAGACTGCAGGAAACTGGTCCTGAAAGTTGGCAAGCTCCTGCCGAGAGTTCCACTGAGGTTGGGAGATGTTCTGTAATTTCCGACCCCGAGCTAATCTGTACAGCATGCTGTGTGGTGAGAGTGCGATTTCTACTCGGGGCGGGGGGATGACGGATTTGTTGCATTTGAACTCCCTCATGTCTTCCTTGTCACGTCTGTAATTAAATATGTGCTCCCTGGGAGACAGTGGGGTTCTGAGTAATAAAAAGCCTGCTTTGTGAGCCTCCCACTCCCTCTCTCTCTCTTGTGCCGTTTTAGTTTGTGTTTGTCGGCATAGTGACAAACCCCCAGACATGCTTTACATGCAGTTTTAATGCTCGCAAAGTTAACCTCCATATCAGCCAAGAATTATATCTGCTCAAACCACGCCATCTTCATCTTGTCTAATCTTGACTAAATGGCGGTAACAGATGTTTCCCGTCATGCAGCTCAAGTAGAAATATTAACGGGGGTGTTTTCTTTCTTTCTTTTTTTTTTTTTTAACAGCAAATTAGCTAAACAACTGTGTGTCCTGCAGACATTTTTGCACTAAAGCTTTGCTTAGCTGTGCCAAAAGTCACAACATGTTCAGCTCTGACCCAGGCTGTTTAGGGTTATTAACTATAAAACACACCACTGTGATTGGTGGAGCTGCTGACCTCTGAGTTGTATTTTACAGCTATTACTTTATGTTTCTTTGTTAAGTCTTGTTTGTGGTAAACCTTCAGTTTGAAGTAGCCTGCTGGGCCCAGTCTAGAGGTGGCAGATACAGAACCTGAACTGGATCGATCTGTCTCAGGTACCAAGCAGCCACACAATGCAAGCTGTAGAGATCCGATATTTATTTCAGCTTTTTACAGGAGTGAGGTCAGGTCTTAACTTCAGGGTGGACATAAGCCAAAACAACAACCAAAATGCTTAATCTAACAAATATAACAACAAAGATGACCTAACTTAAGGTAACAAACCAAAACAAATAACTTTCCTCCACCCTCACAAACTCCTATGAGTAAGCAAAAGTCCACCTCAGTTGGGAAGTGAGGCAGATGGGCAGATTCCCTGCACCATGGTGACGGCATCTTGGCTCCGATTATGTATTTGGCCTCACCAGTCCAGAGCCAATCACCTGCAGGCGGGCAGCTGGCTGACCAATCACATCCGGCAAATGTACATCTCTGACCAAACTCACACGGGGCATACATGCATGTTTCCAATAGGAGAGAACACAGAGTAGGACTGTGATGGCCTCACTGGTAGCATCCCCACACCACACTGCCTGCTCTCCACACCTTTTGATTTACGTCATTTAGTTTATGCACTTTTTACAGTTTTCATGCAAACACATCAACTGACAGATAAATCTCATGACACATAGTCCTGATTTCATTTGCCACACTCACAGCTTTATTTATACACAACGTTGTTTCTAGTTTGCTAACGTTCTAGTTACTTTGTCATTGTGTGTTCTGTTTACTTTCTTTTCTTTATTAAACCATTAGTTCCAGGTGTGGCCCCAGTTAAGAGGAGCCAGTGTGCCCAGCTGCCCCAAATCCTGGTGATGAGGGGTAATTGGAAGGGACGAACTGTGGCTGCTCCAGGGGGGTGGGAAAAAGAAGTCTCCTCACTATTTGGTTTGTTTACTGTTAAAAGCATTTGTTTGAGTTTGTATATAAGTAGTATTATGTAGAATATATTATCTTTTTTTTGTTTTCCCTTAAACCTAGCCTTATGTCTCTTGTGCTTTGTTTAGTCGTGTTTGTTTCTGTCTATCCCCCCGTTTAATGGTCTGATCAGCCAGTTTAAAAAGCCCCAGTGTGTGTCAGGGTTAGGTCAGTTTGTGTTCTGTTCTGTTTGGGTTGTGATTTGCTTCAGTTCAGTTCTGTTTAGTTGACCTCTTTTTATAGGCCCAGAACCATTTTTGCTTTTCATTATGTTATATCTTTTTGGTATTTTTGTTCAATAAATACCTGGTTTTTGAAACTTTCAATTTGTTTTCCTTGTGCCTGCCTGCTTGGTCCCTCACAAGGACACGTGGGAAGGCAGAGAGGTCGGCTGGGATGATGGGGTTGTTGGTCAGCAACAGGACTTTCAGTTTTCACTCACTGTTTGGTTCGGTTCAGGAAAATCTCACACTCTGGTTGACACTCTGACAACGATAACTACTTGTTAGAAACTTGGTTAAGCCAAGGCACCAGCTTTACTTGGTTAGGTTTGAGTTAAAACAATACTTCTACAACACGGTCTCCTCCATTTTCTGGGTTACCACAGTGATAAGACCCACTACATGTAACATATAGCAGGTTGGTTGAAAAGGAGTAAAGCAATGAAAAACATTTTGTGAAGGCTCATATTTGGGGCGCGGCTATCGTTTACCTGGCTGAGGTGGCGTCCCATGTATAGGGGCTATAATCCCCGATGCAGTGGTCATGGGTTCGAGTCCGGCTCATGACCCTCTGCTGCAGGTCCTTCCCCCATTCATCTCCTCCCAACTTTCCTGTCTCTCTCTCT
>NW_007577747.1:1185828-1197581 GCF_000690725.1 Stegastes partitus | reverse complement strand
TGGAAATAAAGCAAATCTTTTCTGAACTAAATGTCTGATCTGACGATATCTGGGGAAGATTCTGGTAAACCAAATGTTTGACATCATTCTGGGAATGAAGCTAATTAACCCTCAACAAACAAGTTAAAAACAAACTTCATTCCCTTTTTTAAAACATGTAAATATTTGCTGGACTGGTGACAGGTACAGAGAGATTCAGTGTGTTTCAAAGTTCTCCCAGGTGTCTCTGATCCACGGAACACAACATTGTTCTCTTTGGTCCCACAGCTGTGGAGTTGTCACCGACTATAATTGGAGATATTTTTCAGGTGGAAATTTCAAAAAATAAACTAAGGCTTATGGGGCTGAGGGAGTTGTAATGCGATTACATGTCAGAAAGCTCTACTTTCTGTTTCCAGGGTGACGAGTGCCGCCCCATCGAAGGCAACAAAACCAGCAGAGATTTGATTTGCAAATATTCACATGACTGGTAGAGATTTTAAAATGGAACTAAAGGTTGTAAGAAGCTGCATGAAAAGCAAACTCTGGGGTTATTTTTTAGCGGGAGGACGGGTTCATTTGTAAAACCATAAATCCTCAAGGACTATCTATGGTTAACATGGGCATCCCCACTGCAATGTCAACTACAGTCATCCTCAAATGTATTCATTCCCTTCCATTAAAGAAAAGGCAAAATTCACAACAGTCACTCAAATAACTAGAAACTGAAAAAAGTAATAATAAATAAAAATTTGCTAAATTATATTTTAGTGAAATAAGACATTGCTTTTGAATTGTGGTTGAAAAGAATAATTTAAAAAATAAAAAGTAAACTGTCCTGGAGTGGGCCAAAATCAGAATACCTGTCAACAGGTGCAGAAGTCTGATTGAGAGTGTTGTGTATAAATATATTATACAATATGTGAAGTATAGTCCTTAATTTAAAATATAAAAGAAGTTACATATATGCACATAATCATGAAATGTCTCCTTTTGGAGAAGTTGCTTGGGTCTTTTCCTTACATGGTTTTACAGGACAAGCAACAGACGGAGAAAAAGACGGAGGAAAAGAAGTCCATACAAGGATGCAACTACTCAGTGTGATGAAGATGGGCCCTAATCAATTGTTTTGTGAAATGACCATACATCAAGTGACTTAGCAGTATAAAGAGGGGTCAGAGGGAAAGGGAAGTGGTCTTGCTCTGTCTGATGTTAGGGAGAGTTTGACCCAGAGCTCTGTAATGTAATATTCAATGTGTGATTAAATTGACTGACTGAGACTGAGCTGAAGCTTATCTCATCTTTAGAAACGAACACGCAGAGAAAAACAGTTTCTGATTGGCTCAAAGGGTTATTCAACAAAATATTAGTTTACGGGTCCCATCATGCTTTTTTTTTTTTTTTTTTTAAATATTTCTGCTGAAGCACAATTCAAAAGCAATGTCATAATTTTCATTGCATTTTTATTTCTAATTACTTTTCTCAATTTCAACTTATTTCAGTGACAGCTGATTTTTTCCATCTTTAATGGGAGGGTATGAATACAACTGTATTTATACAAGTTTTGCATAACAAATATCCCAGTACAGGGATATTGCAATTCATCTTTGATCTAAAGCCCATGCAGGACTGCTATGTCGGTTATTCGTAATGTAAAAATTTCTCCACAAATGACCTGCCATAGTTTGACAAAGATGGATTCAGTGATCATATTATTCCCATGTGAATCTTCATGGATCTGTATTTCAAGAATTTGAAATTAAAAGACTGCATCCAATTGTAAGATTTAATTGAGAAGCTGCTCAGAGTGGTCTTTGAATGTTTCACAGGAATCCATCCTACTACTAGACAAATCCGTAACACTATCATTAAACTACTGGATGATTATGAACAGTTCAGTTATTTGTCTACAAACGTGTAACAATACGTGAAACAGTGCACCTGTGACACAATGAAAGTAAATTAAATTGCAACAATGTGTGTCTTGCAGTGCCCCCCAGCATGTATAACAGGCCATAAATCCAGTTTTATCGCCCCTGCATTCCTCAGGATATATGTCCTCTCTACAAAGCCGTATTAGGTGTCACTGTGCAAACACAAAACCGTCGAGATCTCCTCCATCACATGCGCTGCACATACAGTATCTCCGCGATCAGGGTTGAGAGGCCGTTTTGTGCTGAGCTTTTATCTCGTATTTCATCCGTCTTTCTTTTCTAACGGCGCGAGCAGCAGCAGCAGCCGGTGTCTGATTCGTCCCCGTGCTTCACTAAAGCAGGTTTATCGTGAGTCCCTTGTCAGCAGTTTCATAATTACCACGTTAAGCTTATTGTGTTTCAGAAGCACAAAGTCCTGTCTGGGATTCACATGTTCTACATTCTTAAACATATAGAACTAAATCTTCATTTTCACCCAAGTGGAAAATGATATTGCCATTTTGACAGCCTTTCCGAGATCGTATTTCAGGCCTTACACGTCCGTCCCTTCAGCATAAAAGACTGTACAATGTGTGCAAGGAAGTGGAATGCATTCCGCCACAAACTGCCCACGCTTACGCCCTATCTCAACTTTCATCAGAGTGGATAATGCACAGCGGTTCCACTCTGTTGCTGTTAATAATGCTGTTTCGAACAAAAAAAAAAAAAGAAGGGAAATGTAGTGTTTATCATGTCTGCCCTGATGCCTGCTGTGTCACAACGTGGATCCTGTGTTTCTCTGTACACAGGCTCAGGCCGTTTATCAAACTTGTTATGATGGACTTGGGTTTGTGTTGTCAACCCAGCAAATGGCCTGTGACTGAGGCTCTCCCACACGTGCCCGTTCTGCAAGAAAATCATGTTTATTGTATCTGGTTTGTTTTATTTTTCCCTAAATTGAGGGTTTATATAGACATTTATGAGTTTGCTTGTTGAGGATTTCTGCTTTCTGTTGCTGTTGTCTTTAAAAAAAAAAAAAATATATATATATATATGTGTAGTGAAATACAGAAAATTTGAATCATTTTTCTATTTACAAGAAGAATTAGAATAATATTTGTATCTGCGCTGCCTCTGTACATATTTCAAAATGATGTTTATGAAGGCATCCACATCAAGCATGGTAACAATGGTTACACTATTATACATTCGTTTCTGCTTAACATTGTCACTTTACTAGAATGCTAACTTGTGTTGATAAAAAAAAAAGCCATAGACATCTATTTCTGCCTTGCTCTTCCCTGCTAGACCAGTTTTAAAACTGTATTGAGAGCAGTAGCAGCTCGGCGAGGCCGTCTAACTGTGAAAGCGTGGCTTGTTGCTAGTGCCGCTCTCAGGACACTTTCACTACCAAACATAGACTGTATAAAAGATGGACGTAGCTTCCGTGACGTCACCCATTGCACTGAGAAAATGAAGCCAGGGTTTTGCTACTTCCTGGTTGACATCTTGGATTTTTGGAGCCAGTGACGCAAAAATCATCGGAGGGGGGCGGAGCCATAGGAGCAGCGATTGGTCAGACGGATTGAGAGGCGGGCCCTCTCTGCCCGCCCACATTTACCGCCTTCTGCTGGCTTCATCTGTATGGTCGCTGCCGACTGTCAATCAAGCCAGCCACGCCCCTTGCCCCGCAAAATTTTGACGATTTTTTAAAAATTCAGTATTAATTTATTTTCAGATTGGCCACCTGATCTCTGGATTTGATTATGAAAACTAATAAGAAAAGAATCCTGAGCTGTAGGAATGCAGTATTTCGTGATCTGTGATCACTTCTTTTCCAATTCAAGTCTATGGGAGCCAGGGCTTTTTGGAGCCAGCAGCTAGTGGACATAGTGATATTGCAGGTTTTTGACACTTCCGGGTTGGCTTCATTTTTCAGGGCCGCTTGCTACGTCCATCTTTTATACAGTCTATGCTACCAACCAATTGTGAGATGTGGACAATTGCATTATGGGTACAACTTCTGGGCCTGGAAATGAAAGCCAACACAGTTCCTCAAGTGTCCACTTAAGGCTGGCTCCAAAAGGGAGTTATCCCCCATAGATCTCCATGTGAAAGGCCCGACTCTACAGCAGAAACAAACATGCTGACAGTCTCTCGAGCTAATTTTCCATGTAGCTCACCACAAAACATTGTGGTTCTTGTACAAGAAGACGACACCTTTAAGGAAGAAGCTGGAGCCCTTCCTGGCCCAGAGAGGTTTGCGTGGCCTGCCTCAGATCCACCTCTCTGGTCATTTTGGACTACCTGGGAGTTGGAAGTAGTCTGGCACTGATGAGATGCTGGAGCCAAAACACTGAGCTGCAAAACTGCTCATCAGGAATTCTCTGGATGCCGTCATGAAGGGTTCATCCATCTTTGTCTGGTCAGGACACAGAATTAAAGAAGACAAGAAGGCAAATGTAAACGTGGTACATACTAGTTTAAAAGAAACTCTCATTTCCGACTTTAGCACCTATTTTGACAGGATTTGGTGTCTCCTGCTTTGTAGGTCTAATTAGGAATCAGGCCTGTGCCACAGTTCTAACCTTAACTGTGTGAGACATTCCTTGTTTTTGATCTCAGCGCCCACGTTAACAGGTTACAGCACACAGCCTGCGTCTGACGTGGCTCAAGCTCTGCTGCAGCAGCTCATCACCTAGAGTCACGGAGCCTGTTTTCACCCGTGAGCTGCAGAAGTAGACAGAGACCTGGTCTATGGATGGCTGTAGCCACATCATAGCAGCAATGTTGCATAACTGACACCTTTCGCTTTAGTTTCAGTGTCAAGGATATATCTGGACATGTCACAGGCACGAAGAAGATTATATTCGTTTTAGCAACTGCATGTTAATCAAGGGGAAAGTCGAGACGTGTCGTGTGTACTATCCAGTCAAAGCAGAAACCCAGTGTAGGCTATAATTATATATGTCAATTAGTTTACAGATTATTAGGTGAAGGCCCAGTATTTTTCCTGGTGCTCTCCCTCTCCCTCTCTTTCTCTCTTGCTATGAGTGAAAACTGGATATAAATTAAATTTGTAATGAAATGAAAGCAAGCATTCTATTACTGACGGTCATTATCAAAGGCAACCTCAATGCAGGAAGACAGAGCCGGCAGTAGCAGCACTGCTGGTGTGGAGCTGCAGTAGTTTGTTCAGCCCATAGACTGTATAAAAGATGGACGTAGCAACCGGCCCTGAAAAATGAAGCCAAACCGGAAGTGTCAAAAACTGGCAATATAACTACGTCCACTAGCTGCTGGCTCCAAAAAGCCCTGGCTCCCATAGACTGGAATTGGAAAGAAGTGATCACAGATCATGAAATACTGCATTCCTACAGCTCAGGATTTTTTTTCTTATTAGTTTTCATAGTCAAATCCAGAGATCAGGTGGCCAATCTGAAAATAAATCAATACTGAATTTTTAAAAATCATCAACATTTTGCGGGGCAAGGGGCGTGGCTGGCTTGATTGACAGTCGGCAGCGATGATACAGATGAAGTGAGCAGAAGGCGGTAAATGTGGGCGGGCAGAGAGGGCCCGCCTCTCAATCCGTCTGACCAATCGCTGCTCCTATGGCTCCGCGTCACTGGCTCCAAAAATCCATGATGTCAACCAGGAAGTAGCAAAACCCTGGCTTCATTTCCTCAGTGCAGAAACCAACGGGTGACGTCACGGTAGCTACGTCCATCTTTTATACCGTCTGTGGTTCAGCCACTGATGAGGTGGCACGAGCTTCAGGTGTCGTCTTGTTATACAAGAGTCAGAAAAATAGCCACATCCATGACAGACTGTAGGAGGACAGCAGGAGATCAGCACGACTTCACCTGTACAGCTTCTACATCAGCTAAAAATCTTCAAATCATTTTTTGAGTTTGTTTTGGGAACATTTTGGGACAAATTCAAATCTCTAACTTTTTCACGTTATATGTCAGGAGCGTCTTAAAAAGTCATGTTCTTCAGGGAATGCTGCAGTAAGGGGTGCAATATTACACTTGCCCAAAGCTGAGAGGCTTTTATTAAAAGACATGTTAAAACATGAATCATCAAGCAATGATTATTTTTGTCAAATGTTAAAAATTCAACAAACAAGTTGTACAGCTGGTTGCACAGGCTGAGAAGAAGTGACCGTGACTCATAAACTTATCCACATTTGTAAAATGGAGCACCCCTTTTAAGGCAAGAACAAACTCGTGTTCATATTTCTGTGCAGGCGTGATAAAGTCGTCACTTTTCTTTGCTTTTATATTAAAATCTTCGCAGTGTGCCTGAAGTAAAAATGTGCTTTATTCTGTGCATGTCAGCTCCAGGCCACTCTAGTTCATAAAGAAAGAAGCTTCTGAAAAGTTCAAATGAAATGAATGGTGCACCTACTGTTGCTTTTACGCTTAAACATACCTGCAGCTCCCCGTCCCCAGTCTGTACAGTGGCTGTGTTTCACAAGGCTTCAGGGCAATCTCTAAAAACATTGTAATCATTAACACATTTCTAATCTAATCAAGCTTTACCATTCCCACTTGGACAAACAATTTGAGCTTCATTGACTTAACAGTCATCTGAGCTGCTGTTTAAATCGCTCTGAGGTGTGGTTTTTCCTTTTCTTGGCCTTAATGTAGCTGAATGTGGATCATTGTTTGAGTCCCACATCACTGCCAGATTATTCCTCCATTACTAAGACCAGTTCAGAGCTCTGTTTAATGGACACGTTTGGGCCACGAGCCAACACAGTCATTTTCAACTCTGCTGCTCTGTGAAATGACTCACAATTAGCTCCATTGAGGTAACTGTCAGCACACTAATCTCTGGCTTTTTAATATAATTAAAGGAGAGGCTTTCAGGGTGTTTACACCAAAACATGATCAGATTCTTGGGAACAGTGGCCTCGTTGATGAGTGGGAGCTTTGTGTTTGATTCCCCCCCCCAAGGCTTCACAGCGTGTCAGAGACTTGATGGACCGTGTGGGAAGACAGGTCACCTGCATCATCCAACAAACCCCCCCACCTCCCCACCTCCACCCCGCCGCAGGAGGATGAGGGTGGTGGACAGATGAGTGTTGACTAAGTGATGCTGACTTGCCATTCCTCGCCTACCTCTGTTTGTATGTGACTAAACATCCCGTAGGTTTGTGTTCTTGAGTACAAAACACACAATTCTAGCTTACAGTAGAATATATTTACTCTGCCGGTTTCTCTGGGCTGTTTTTTTTTTTTTTCTGTCACATTTTTGCTCACTGTCGGCTTATTTTCCACCTGTACCTCCGCGGAAACAGCACAGCCACCACAAGAAGTAGAGAGAGCTACACACAGGGTACAAAACTCGTCCTGTGTACACTTTTACAGCTATGCACATCAGCTCTGGATCGATATTTCACCATGCTGAATGTGTCTTCCAACAACTTGCTTCTCTGTGAACTTTTTTCCAGCCATGCTGTTTATTTCACTGAACAAGTACGTTTTGTTTTCCACTTTCTTGTCGTCTCCTCTCTGCTCGGTGTGAACGCCACCGAAGCTGAACAGAAACAGGATTTTTCTCATGTGACTGTTTCGCTTACTCGGCTATGTTGTACATGAAGCCTCCACAGCTCGGTCCAAGTTTAAATTAAAGTTGAATGAATGAATGAAAAAGGCTGACTTCTGCCTTTGAAAGTGAAATCACTGCTGTACATTCAGTTCTGTTTTATGTCATGAACAAAGTGCCAGTTCACAACATGAATCATTTCAGGGCATTTAACTTATGAAGTTGAAGGTTTTACAATAATATTCATAATAAGCTAGTTGGTATAACATTTGTAGCTTATGTCCATATATGAAGAGTTCATTTGTAAAAACAGAGAACTCCATTCTTGTAGATTTTCTGAAAACTTATTTTTTGTTGTTTGCTTGAGATAAAATCAGTCGAACTGAAGTTGAGTGGATCTGACTCAGTAGAAATGACAAACGTAGAGATAACTTAAGTCTGATTGATGTTGTCTCAGGTAGACGATGGAAAAGTGGGTTTTCTCAAAGTTTGTGAAGACGGAGTTATCTGTATTTGCAAATGAACTCTTCATATATGTTATAGCCCATTCCTGACACTTCTGCTGTTATGTGGTTTTGCTTTAGAGAAGCAAAGTAAAGGATGCACTTAATTGAGCTTTTGCACAAGACAGACATGGAGTTGTGTCCAATTGTTCACTCCTTCAGTCCAGCCCACCCACTGAGCTGCTTTGTAAGTGAGGCAGCGTTCATTCATTCATTCATTCATTCATTCATTCATTCATTCATTCACTCACTCACTTATTCTGCCCCACCAGCCTCTACTGATCCGCTGCTGTTCATCTCGTCTTCAGACATCTCTTATGCAGGTTATCAAACTCAGTATTTGGAGATTTGTTATTTGACTGTGATCATGTCCTGGCGGGTTGATCTGTCTTTTAAGTGCAGCGTTCAAACCAAAGCAGGCCGGATATTAACGATCACGTGTCCTGAATCTGGAGCGTCACTCTGGAAAACCACCTTCATCCTCCTCAGACAATATCAAAATCCAGTAAGAGCTTCTCGCAGTCAAATCCAACCTCCAAACATGAACTTTTTATCTGCTTCAGATCATAACTTCAACATCAGAAACGTCAGTCGTCCCAGCTCCGCCCATCCCGTCGGTCCAGCAGCTCCAGCTCCTTCGGGAATATCCAAGATCACCTTAATGCTGCTCTGGAAGTCCTCACACCCAGCCTCCCCTCGTCTTGTCTCCTCCAGGTGTCCACCAGTCGCTCCTCTAAACACTATAAATTCAAGCCCTGACATCCAGGTTTCCTCAGCGCCTGTCACCTGCCTTATGACTTCCAGGTTCAAGTCCGCTGTCTCCGCCCACCAGAGTGACGTCACAACCGACCCACCGGTGCATCGCGACTCCTGCAGGTCGCTTCACAGCTGGAAGGTCCGTGGGCCTTTCTGCATGGAGTTTTGGGCCTATGTGGTGTTTGCATGTTCTGCTAGTGCCTGCATGGGTTTTATTGAGTCCAAAGAGGTGCTGACATTGATTGGTGATTCTAAATTGTCCATAGATGTGAATGTGAGTGTGCCTTGTTGCCTGCCTCTATGTTGGCCTTGTGATGGACTGGTTACCGTCCAGGTGAACCTTGCCTTCACCCTGAGTCAGCTTAGATGGACTCCAGCCACCCGGTGACCCTACAGAGGATAAAGCGGTATATAGATAATGGATGGATGGATGGTACAGACACTCAGTTCAGGAGAGGGGACTTCATAGATGCTTCTTTTGAAGCTTCCGTGGCATCCCAGTAGCTGTCGGTAGTTATTCCACAATAAATGGCTGAATCTGATGAAGTGTCCTGTCTGAACCAACCAAGCTACAATTCTTATAATAAAAATAAATAAATAAATAAATAAATAATAATCATTCTGATAATGCTGATAAAACTAAAACTTGACAGTCTTGCTATGATGGCTTTACATTTTTAACCCATTACAATACATGTAAATAATAAAATGAATGAATGATTTACTGAGAAGCTCGAGCAGAGGGGAGATGCTGTTAACATTAGTAGTAAAAGCTGCAGCCATGACAAGTCAGAGTTTCTGCTACTGACCTTGAACTCTGAATGTTCAACAAATATTGTAAGTTAACTTTTTTTTTTTTTGCGGTGACAAACTCTGTCAAATGGGAACATTTTGCAAGTCTTTAAGAGGCTATTTTGGTTGGAGGCGAAGGAAGAAATCTCATCACCCAACGAGGTGATGAGACGGAGTCGGGGAATGGATGTAGACAAGGAAAACTGCTCCGGGTATGTTATAAAATAAAGACAAATGTGTGTGTGTGTGGCAGGGTGCTCATGTGTGAGGTCTGGACCAAAAAAAGATGTATATACAGTATGTTTATGTGTGAATGAGTAAAGGAGGAAAGCAGAGGAGAGAAGGATGGAATCAAGGAGAGTATGCTAGGAAGGAGGAGAGACAAGGAGAGATGAAGGAGAGGAAAAGAGCTGAGGATGAGAGAGGTGGAGGTAAAGAAAATGAAGGAATGCAAAGGAGTAAGAAGAGTAAATGAAGAGAGTATGAAGGGAAGTCATAGAAGAGAGGGAAGCATTAATAAAGTGAGCCGAGGAGGATGGAAGGGGGGGGAGTGTGAGGCTGGAAGGCTGGATAGTTGGCTGTCGGATTAGCTTACTGCCTTCAGACTCTGTCTTTGTGAAGGTGGTTGGCTGCTGGTGGTTGCTGGTGGGGGTTTGAGGGGATAGCGACCGGGCCTGTACCTGTGACTCACCGGCCACAGGTGTCAATCAAAGCCGACCCGGCTGCCAGAGGAATGTGGTAAACAAGCCAGTGTGGTCCCAGAAACCCGGAGCGAGCAGCATCTAATGGAGCAGCGCTGTGACGGCTGAATCAGACATCCAGCTGCTCGCCGCAGTGCAGGTAACACCTGGAGGTGAGGGAGACAGAAAATACACCCCTATCTCTGCCTCTTCTTTGTGTGTTTTTTTTTTTAGGAGTTGTAATTGTATGCCAGGTCCTTCTGCCTGGAGGCGATGTGAGCAGAGGTTATTGTTCAGTCATCTAACAGTGCACCTTTCTTCCTCCTCAGGTTCCACTTGAACACTTTCATTTGTCGACAATGAGACTTTTTTTTCTCACAAGTTCACAGACCACTACTTCCACAGGTGTAAAACACAGACCCGCATCACATACAGTCATCAGCATTCATTGTTTTCACCTGCTTGATGGGATCAGCAGGTTGTCAGTCTAATAACATACTGTTTAAACAGCAAATATGCAATTTTTACAAACACCCGCTGACTGTAGCCGCTTACCAGCACTATGAAAGTCATGAGATCTTTCTTATATAAATTTGCTTACAACATAATCCTGCCATTTTTCAGTATAGATTAAGATTAAGGCTGTTTTAGGGCGGCTCAAATCTAATCTTACGGCAGTTTCTAGGGATAAAAAAAATAAAAAGTACTGACTCCAGGGTAGATACTTTTGGGGGGCCCTGAAAAACTGGTTGGGTAAACTCAGGGAAGACATTTGCTAAATGGTTCAACTTGGTGAGGACAAGCGCCATTTTATTTTTTTGCCTTCTCAATGTCCTCCTGTAGTGTCAGTCGATGTGGGTGGGTGGTGTTGGGCCCCATGCTGCTTTTTCTGGTTCTGGCCAGTGGAGTCCCATGGAGCAGGACCAGGCCACCAGACACTCGCTCCCCTCCCAGGCTCGGCTCCAGGAAGGGGCCAGTTCCCCTTTTTTGGCGAGGTCGCTAAGCTACATGTACGGCAGTCATTCTGTGAATTGCTCTTTGTCTGGCCCCTCCCCAAGGACTAATTTGCCTTGGGAAACCACACCAGGGGCTATTGCCCTCGACAACACAGCTCCTAGGATCTCAGGGACACACAAACCTCTCCACCACAACAGAGTGGCGTTTTGAGCAGGGGGAGTTTCCAAATATAGGTGTCCTCAATAAGGATCTTGTACTAAACACATAAATATCAGAAACATACAATATCATAGTATTGACTATACTGCTGGATTATGCCATAAACTGTTTAGCCGTTTATTGTTTAAGTGTTACAGTTTCACAAAGACGTGACTTTGCTAGCACCGGAGACGGACATAAAGTTATGTCTGTTTGCACACAATTGTTTGATCCACATAAAAGACACTGGCTGATGACTTTAGGGTAGAAGACAATCAATCACCTTTAGGTATCCGCAGTAGCGCACCCCCATTAAGTCTGGATGCACTTGAAAACATTTTCTTCTTGAACGTGACCTGCATTCAGATCATACAATATAGAGAAGTAGAATTTGAATTAAATATGATTGAATGGTTAAA
>NW_007577747.1:1180391-1182788 GCF_000690725.1 Stegastes partitus | reverse complement strand
TTCATATGTAATAGAGGCTGAAAGTAGCAGAGCTGCTGCTGAGGATGAATGTGTAATTAACAGGCTTATTGATGCAACTGACCCATTGTGGACAGGTCGTTATGCATCACAAGATTGTACAGCTCAAATTAAAGATGTGGTTCCTTTACGGTTCTCACAAAAAAAAAAGGCAGCAATCAAAATAAAACTATTTCCATGTTAATGCTGAGGATGAATTCAGTCGTCTCACGTTCAGTCTCATTCTTACAGTTTTGTCTTTATTATTTTTACCTTGTTTTGAGAGCAAGTAAAAAGCAAATAATTAAAAAAAAATCATTCAAACTAATAAGTTGACTTCAAATCCTAGTGAAAAAGCAGACTCCCAAAATACTGCAGCCGATAAAATATCTCACAGTCTGTGGTGTCCATGCATAATGTGACTGCGCTACTCGGTCTGCGGCTGGCTGGAGGCTACTAATGGCACCGAGCGCTAATGATACAGAAAGTTTGAATATTGAGAGACAATTATTCAGTGGCGAAGTAATGGGGGGAAAAAATATATTAATGAAAGCTACTTTTCTTTTGATTCATTTTGATGGTGCAAGTTGAACAAAGAGTTGCAAAGTGTTACACGGATCCGGCAGTCGTTATTTAACTTTGATCCTGTTCAACACGAGACAGTGATTGATTTAAAAGTTGTCCAGATGTTGCTTCATATTCTGACTTTTGTTCACAAAATGTTTTCCTGGTTACCTCCACTTGTTTCTATTTATAGTTTCTGTAGTTAAATCTTTGCTTTTTGTTAGTCGAGTTTTTTTTAATTTTCAAACTTTTCAATATTTTAAATAAAGTCGTGTCTGTTGTCTTATATTGAATTTAAAAGACACATTTTTATTGCATCACTGGTAGTAACTACAAATCTGTCTGTTCTTTGCATCTGTAAAATATGGTGGCAGGTACATGTACATAGACAGAATGTAAGCAAATAGAAAATAGCTTCACCAAGTTGACGACACATGTGAAGCATTTAGAAAAAAAAANGGGAATTTGAACTCATGGCTCATAAGGTATCTCTGAAATTTGTGAACAAATAAAGAAATACCATATTTAATTTAATTATATATTTACTATGGATTTATGCCTTTCATTTGTTTTAAACTGTATCTTAAATGTCACCTTTGCTTCACCTTTTGCTGACAGTTTTTAAAATTTACCAATATGAGACAAAAACACAATTTCTGCTGACATCATTGTTCAATTAACAAAACAAGACTTGAAGTGATGCTGGTGCCAGATGAAGACTGGTGTTCGGTGGCAATGCATTTCTAATTTCATAGCATTACATCCAATGATTCTGAAGGTTTTTTACTCAGAATCACAAAGCCTCATGGTGGTGCAAAAAGAAAGGGGGTCACCAAAGTCAATGGGATTCATCATCTGGGACCATGAGCATATGTACAGAGTCTCATTACATCAATACAATAATTAGGCAAATATCTGAGTCTGGAACAAAGTGGACAGATGCTGCTGGGTGTAGTTTACATAGATATGTGATAGTATATTGCATTTATGTGCTTACAGTTGAGTCATTCAAGAAAAAAACAAAGCAGCATAAAGTAAAGACGACAACACAAAGACAGATGAAAGCACATCCAGTGGTTTTATGAGCACAAACATAATTTCGAAGTTTACCCTCACTAACCTATTTTCCTAGAACCCCTCTGGCGGCCATTTATGCATTTATACTATAACACATTACAGCGTGTTTGTAATTAAGTCTCCGTCTATCAGCTTGTCGTGTCACCATGTCGTGTGTTTTTCTAAAGGAAGAAACGTGATCAGTGTCCTCGCTGTAAACCAGCAGTAAACAAGCCGCTCTGCCTCCGACGACCTCAGACTGAGGAATAACTGCTGATGTTTCCTGCGTCTTTGAACATTTCCCTCCTCGTCTTTACTTTCTGTTCTCACCAGTTTTTGTTAGTGCTGCTCTTTCTGTGCTGTGGAAGCTCGTCTGATACAAGAATGAAAGGGGAAAGTGACACAAGCACAAGAGGTCACGGCACAGGATTAACTTTATACCAAAACTTCATTTTAACAGCTAAATGTCCTAGCGCTGATTGAAATTAGCTGTTTTATTCGCAAAATCCTGTTTGTGGCATTGTAGCCTAAAAGCAGGTCTGCAGCATCAAAATTCACCAAATGAACAGTAGGTTTGAAACGTTCACTATCTTTTATTTCTTACATCTCTTCTATCACAAATGGATAACTACTTCAGGTTCATTTTTAATTGCTCACATTAGGGTTGTGTTTCAGAATTAGATTTTGTAGCAAAAATAAAAATGAAATCTTATCCAGGATACCTTTTCTTTATCTGGCATCACTAAACCTAACCACTGCAAGTTTGTACACAAAGCTGGT
>NW_007577747.1:1173721-1178496 GCF_000690725.1 Stegastes partitus | reverse complement strand
CTCCCACACAGTCCAAAAACATGTTGAGGTTAATTGGTGATTCTAAATTGTCCGTAGGTGTGAATGTGAGTGTGCTTGGTTGTCTGTCTCTAAGTGTGACCCTGCGATGGACTGGCGACCTGTCCAGGGTGTCCCCTGCCTTCGCCCTAGGTCGGCTGGGATAGGCTCCAGCCCCCCCGCAACCCTAATGAGGATTAAGCGGTGTATAGAAAATGGATGGATGGATGTTCTTGGTCTTGTGGGAGGAAGCCGGAGAACCCAGAGAGAACATACGCTGCACGGGGAGAACATGCAAACTCCACGCTGAAAGATTCCGCGAACCGGCGACCTTCTTGCTGCGAGGCAACAGTGCTAACCAACTGCGCCACCCTGCAGCCCAAAAAGAAACCTACATATAAAAAATAAAATAAAATACAGAAATTTCTTAGTTTCATTTCATTTTCTTATTTCCTACTGGAGCCAAGGTGATTTATCTGCTATATTTTGACAATCCAATAATCGTTTCAATCTTTTTTTCTTCTTCTTTCCAAACAAAAACATCCAACATGTTTTCATTCCAGTGGCACTGATCAAAATGTTCCCATAAAGAAGAAGTGCCTCTGTGTTTGTGTGTTTGTCATTTTATTTGCCCCTGTGCTTCTCACCTGATAAAAGCAGACACATTAGCTCGTGTGAAACTCCGGTAAAAGCTTTTCCCATCTGTCCCCCGGTTTGATTTTCAGAACATGAGAGCTGATTGACACCTAGAGACGATCTGCTTCCGTCGACTCGCGCAGCAGCATTTTGGTGCTCGTGTGTCGCTGCCATGTGTCCGTCTGCTGCTGAGCACCTCTGCTTCCCGTATATGTGTCCTATAATGTCCTAACGGCAGCATACGAAAAGATTCAGCTTTGATTTATCCTGCTACATTTCTACTTTCCATCTGAAGCCAGGCTGTATTTCATTCAGGCTGATCAAATATTTCACTTCCCACATTGTGAGGTATGATTATGAATTGTGATTATGAAGGATTTTAAGGCACACTCAATCAGGAGCAGTTCATTTGTCCTTTTGCCAAGATCTATATAGTCTTGGCTGCAGATTCTCTCAGCTCGCCGGACTGCTGCCGTTCAAAAGTGTATAGACTCAAAGCTTTTTACGTGTTCTCCTTTATGGCTGCTTTGGCCCGTGGTGGTGTTTTTATGTGTATGCATTCTCTGGATATGCGTCAGTGGTTCTGCTGTCTTGGCCAGAACTCTTTAAAAGGAGTTTAAATATCTGTGTAGTTTGATAAAGTAAAAATTAAACACTGCAGCAATTCATCTTTTGTCTAACTTACTGCTCTTGGAGTGGATTTACAGTAAAATACATGCAGCTTGTGTATTGCGTGTGTTTTGGAAGATTTTTCAACACTTTAATGCAACATTATCAACCAAAAGTTGTCACATGGATGCGCCAGGAAATTCAAGGTCCAAATAAGATTGTGTTTACAAACTGTCACTAGGAGGTTGACATTTTTGGCTTTTGATAAAACATCTCAACAACTATTAGATTTGTGTCTCACTCAAAAGACGTGTACCAGCTTTGGTCAGTGATTCACCAACTTTTCTTCTTTACCACCATCAGGGCAAATTCGAATGTATTTATTGCTTTAGTTTCTAATCAAATACTTTTAAAAACGACATCCTTGTCAGCCTCATGTGTTTAGTAAACTGAGGTAAGACGGCCCTTAACAAAAATATCAGTTTTCTTTTAAAGTGGCCTGTATAAAGTTTGAACATCAATTTATCCTGCACACAAGAAAAATGCTGAAGTAAAAACATTTACATGGGAAATAAATCATATGACGTTAGATTGTTTTTAAAACAGTTTGACTTTTGGCAGTTAATTTTAAATTGAGTGGTCTATAGGATAAATCACTGGTGAAGATATTAGAATTGTATTATGAGTCATATTTAGATTACAAATAGAAAAATAATTTTGCTCCATCAGGGATGCTTTGCGTACACTAGCGAGGAGTTCAGGCTAGCCAGCTAGCTGGTAGCGAGCTAACATAGTGTTTTAGCCTGGTTTAGCCAACTTTGCTTAATGCTAAAAGGTTGGTGTGAGTATGCTAACACTCTAAGCTAAGATGGGGAACATGATAAATATGTAATTGTTAGCATGCTAGCATTAGCATTTAGCTCAAAGCACCTCAAATGCTGTCTGCTGGCAAGCTAGTGTCATTCATATGTCATTTAGCATTTCAGAATGTTTGCATTTTTCTTCCGGTGTTAGATAACCGGCAGAATCTTTAGGAGAGACATCAGAATATTTGCAGGTCTAAAGTTTGATTAAATATGCATCTGACACGGTGAAATAAAAGCTGTAGACTCCCCAGTTCGACACGTTTCACAAGATACTACATCAAAAGATTTGTTTAAAACTGTTGAGCTGATGAGCTTATTGATATAACGTGAAAAAAACTTTCAGTTGCATGAATGTGATTCTGGAAATGGACGCGATGTCAATACAGAAAGATGCGATGTGACAGACTTACAGCGCTGCCTCATCAACAGTCTTTAGACTTCAGTGCAAACACAGCCCGAACAACTGGCCAGTTTATGTTGTCATCAAGTTACTTGTGCAATAACTGTTGATTAGCCAAAGCTAACGTGACCTGTTGACATTTTAAGCAATCAAACTCACAAATAGCAGCAACTAACATGAGGAGCCACTTCCTAAGCGTTTTGTACACTCATCGTTCCTAATGAGAACCACAGAGATGAGTAATCACAGGTTCTGCAAGTCTAAGCAAATTATCGCCAACCCAGGTGTAAGAATCGACTCCTCAAGTGTGACCAAATAAGCTTTCTGATTCACACGCTCTAAGAGCAATTTTCACTCCCATATGCGGTGAAATACTTGAGTCTGGCTGTCATGTCGCCACTAGAAGAGTGAAATCTAGCAGAGCTCTGTAAAGGAAGGATCAGATTTTGACGGACTGTGTTTCAGTTGATGCCGATCCATTTAAATGTGCCTGGATCAGACCCGGCACCCATCGTTATGCTCAGCCTGTGACATCGCGCAGTTCATTTACATCAATCATGTGCAGCAGCTTAGTTCCCACAAATTCTGGTGGGCAAGTTACAACAAGGAGTTGTTTTCCTTCTCTTCCTGAAAGATGTTTGAACGTCAGGAAGAGATGAAAGTCACCAGTCATACACAAACAAAGCAGAGGTCAAGAATAACCAGCCCTACATTTCAAAACAACTAAACTACATTCTTAGCTATGTTTTGCAGGAACATATTTTCTCCCCGACTATATTTAATACATTAGAAATCACCACGGCCTCGCTGTTTATTTGATTCCTTTATTGTCGCCCAACCAATCACATCGCAGATCATCACCCTCAAGAAATGGATGAGAAGCTACAAACATGTTGCAGAAGGGTTTCATTTTAACCTTAAACAAGGATATATTCCCAAACCTAACCAAATGCTTTTGTGCCTAAATGTAACCAAGCTGGGAACAGATATTTATCCTTGTAAGAGAGAGAGAGAGAGAAAAAAGATGGAGATAGAAAACACTGATCTACACCCATTTTGGTGTCAAAGTTTTCTGAGCTGACTTTGGACAGTTGCAATGTGCTGAATCCAAATATTACATTGGTTTTGCTCAGTGAGGTCAAAATTTTGATTTGTCGCCACATGTACTTCTTTTTTCTTCACATTTTTGTGTACATGTGTGGGTATCTATGCTTTGTATCATACAAAACTCTTTTTCTGTTTCCTGAAATGAACAAATTCTGAAACCTTTACAAGTTGATACTATAAATGTTTGCAGGTGAATTAAATTTAGATAGAAAGTTTACCCCCCGGTTTATGAACAACACATTAGAGTCACATGATTTTATCAGAAAGAGATGAAGACCAGGTATCAGGGACGCTGGGATGCAGTCATGATGGCTGATTGCTGCTGGACTCTGAAGAGAGAAATAACTGCTGCTGATCATTCCAGGAGTTCCAAGAAGCACAAGATCAAGCCCTGAATTTAGAGCAATGCTGATGAAACATGCAATTTACTTGTATTTACCTTCACAAATGTTTACGCTCATCAACTTTTGGATCATTTAGCTCATGAAAACGGTTACAAAATGAAAATTTTCCTCTAAAATTCGACTTCATATGAGAAATACTAAAATAAATCAATCGCTAATGTCAAAAAATGTAATCGATTTAGTGGCAAAATCGATTTTTGTTCAATCGAGTTGGCATAAAAACATGATCTGATACAGTAAAGCAGATGTCATTTTTGGATTCAGCGTTGCAAAAATGTCCTAAATCAGTTAAAAAATCCTGGACACCTTGAAAAAGTGGAATAGATTCGGTACTGAAACCGAACCAGGAGTGGAGCTAAAGTCTAAGAATAATGGTCCCACATGAGATGTAGACCCTGGTGTCCTGGTCCTGGTCCTGACACCTCAAAGCTCTGTGCACAAATGCAAGTGTACCAGAACTCTATTCATTCCTGTGGAAACCTTCACGACCTTCTCTGACCTGGAACATGCCTCTAGTACGATGGATTTCAGAGAGGCCACACTGGAAACGAACCAGGTAACAAACAGGCTAAGAGGCAATTCAGTTGACTATGTTGACAATACAGTTATATAAATGTAGAATTAAAAAGACACTTTAGGTTGTGTAAGTGCATGCACAGTCGGCCATACATGTTCACATTTTCCACAGAGTGTCTCCCCACATGGCCGGCCAACCTCCACAATATTGGTCCTGTTTTTGTCGCATTAATTCTCCAT
>NW_007577747.1:1168528-1173071 GCF_000690725.1 Stegastes partitus | reverse complement strand
GTGGCTTCTTCATTGGTTGCCTTTACGACCACATCACAGTCCTACCATTCAAAGAGAAAGTATGTTTTAAACGAGGAGGTAGTTTAGTTGTATAGAAGCGTAACTTTTGGGAGACAGACTCGGAACAACAGATAATGTTGAAAAGTTTGGGTTTTATTTTTCCTTTTCATCTTTTGACTTCTCAGACACGTCCTGGAGCTCCGTGGGGAGTCGTCAGCCCCGGGCTGGGAACCACATGAAAGGCACGAGTGAACTACTATCTAGTGGAATATAGTGAATATCTATTACAGATTCAGAGATTAATGACTTTAAATGTGGCCTCTGAATGCTTGATATGATAGTAAACCTTCCTGATGAGGTTTATTTTGTAAATTATTCCAAACCAAGTGTACAAACTGATGGTTTGGTGCATTAGCATGGTAGCTGGAAGGAAGCTCAAAAAGAAAAGACGCATTCATATCCATGAGGCCGTCTCTGTATATCCTGTTAGCATACATACATTAGCACACGGCATGTGATTCACTATTTAAAGTAACTTTCAAGCAAATGCAGCTTAATGCCAACTTCAAAAGAGTGCCTATATAACTTAAAACAGTTAAAAAAGTGAACTGAACACTGTTTTCAAAATGAACAAAGAACAACTAAACTGTCTGACTCACTGCATTATTCAACCATTTCTTTTAACATCAAAAAAAAAAAAAGAGAAAACACGTGGATGTCTTTCTGTTTATCTCCGGCTCTATGATGCTTTCATCGTACAACAATGCTGCGAAGCAACTGATGCATTCATGGTACACTGTGTGTAGCGACAGACCTGAAATCAAGCACAGCAAAGCTTTAATTCAGCACTCAGCGCTATCTAATCTCTGTGAAGCAGCTCAAACAGTTCGGTCTCCCAGAGCCGGAGAAACACTCAGCACTCTCGGTGTTTCCTTCAACAGTAAAGAGATGGCTCTAAGTGCTCCACATGGAGGGAGGGATCAATACCTAAGTACAGCACAGCAGTAGCCCTGACAGCCTGTAATGGAGCAGCGAGGAAAATCAAAACATCAGCTGCGAGGGCTCCCGGCATGTCAACTTGACATGCATTTCTGTCATTTTGCAAATTTTGACAAATGACACATTTTTGTGGTCACGTTACTCCGGATCGTTCCCCAGCGCTCTGGAACAGCTGCCACAGTGGCAAAAGTCTGAGCTGTAATAAAAAAATAAAATAGTCCACATGTAGAAGAATGCAGATGGCTTATAAATGGCTTGTTTTCAATACGCCGTGTCCTCAGCAGTGTTGTGGCCCGTGAGCAAGTAAACCATCAGATAGGAATTTAAAAGGCATCAAAGAGAAACAGTGGGTTCTTTCTAAGAGAAACTTGCCTGAGTGATGGAACCACAGACTGTATAAAAGATGGACGTAGCTACCGTGACGTCACCCGTTGGTTTCTGCACTGAGAAAATGAAGCCAGGGTTTTGCTACTTCCTGGTTGACATCTTGGATTTTTGGAGCCAGTGACGCAAAAATTGTCGGAGGGGGGCGGAGCCATAGGAGCAGCGATTGGTCAGAAGGATTGAGAGGTGGGCCCTCTCTGCCCGCCCACATTTACCGCCTTCTGCTCGCTTCGTCTGCATCGTCGCTGCCGACTGTCAATCAAGCCAGCCACGCCCCTTGCCCCACAAAATGTTGACGATTTTTTAAAAATTCAGTATTGATTTATTTTCAGATTGGCCACCTGATCTCTGGATTTGACCATGAAAACTAATTTTTAAAAAAAATCCTGAGCTGTAGGAATGCAGTATTTTGTGATCTGTGATCACTTCTTTTCCAATTCCAGTCTATGGGAGCCAGGGCTTTTTGGAGCCAGCAGCTAGTGGACGTAGTGATATTACAGGTTTTTGTCACTTCCAGGTTGGCTTCATTTTTCAGGGTCAGTTGCTACGTCCATCTTTTATACAGTCCATGGATGGAACTGAAACAAAATGTTAGACTTTCAAATCAAGGAGCCAAAAAAAGAAGAAATGTAGACACAATCTTAATCCAAATGTTACTCTTTCAGTTTAGAACAAAGCATCGAATGTCACAAATAGAAAAAAAAACACAAAACAGATTATAATTCCTCCTTTGATAATTGGGACTTTTGTTATCTTTTTAATTATTTATTCTGTTTACAGTATAATTATTAGTGTCAGTATCTCGACTAGAAAATATAGTTTTTAGCTCTGCTAGTAGTTACTCAGTCAGTTTATAACTTGGATCACAGAAACAATTAAATTCAGAACAGACATTCTTGGTCCTGTGAGGCTGAACCCTGATGTCTGCAGATGACTGATAATATGTTTGAGCATCACACTTTAGGGCTGGTCCGAATAGCAACATCTGTTCTCTGGATATTTGGAGATATCCCAGTTCCAGCACAGTGAACAAATATTTGGCTAGTTGGCTATTTTAGTCCAGTCCCTATTGGAATTATGTTGATGTTTGTGATTTTAAGTCAACAAATATATGCATCCCAGAGGCTTTTACTAGGAAGCCAGTTCCTCATACTCAGGATTTCATTATCTGGCTTCACTAGACTTAACAACCACGACCGCAGTCACAGTAAACACAAAGCTGGTTATAAACTTCAGAAGTTAAACAGGGTTTCTGAACTTGGCTATGAGCAGTTTGAGGGGCGGTGTTGGCTGATAAAATGCACAAAACAACAAAAAAAACCTTGCAAATGTGTTTTAATAGTCTTTAATGTTAACAAATTCAAAAACGTATGAGATTCATAGATAGATAGATAGATAGATAGATAGATAGATAGATAGATAGATAGATAGATAGCTACTTTATTCATCCCCTTCCAAAATTCAAGAAATCTTCAGGTTATTAAGTTCTGCCAATTGTCATAATTTTGTTATTTGCAGATAGACCAAAACCAAAACCAAAAAATCTAAAAAGGAAAGAAGACTGGAGTTCCCTTGATTAAGAAACTGCTTGTCCGTATTTAGAATCTGTGCTCGATGTGACCGCCATCGTAGCCCGGAAATCCCAGGGTGAGACCTGAAGTTACCTCACTAGGATGATTTTTTAATTCTGCGTCTGTGTGTTAGGGTTTAGGGCTAGTGTGGTGAAAACTCTTCTTTGTCTGTTTTCAATGTTTTTAAAATGTCAGAATGACACTATGATGCTGCACAGTTTCACACAGAATGGATGTCAGTCTGGACTGGAGGTGTCAAGATATAGGGGCTCTGTTCAAAAAGGATGGGTGGAAGGATGGTTGCATCCAGCGGTCTTACCATCTGTATGTCCTAATCAATCACTAGTTCAAAACCACAGATTATTTCATCCTAAAATAAGAAAAAAAAACACAGATTTTCCTACGTAAGGTCCTCAGATGTCAATGCCCTTCACTGTCAATGTGCTTCACGTGTTGTTTGACTGTACTGTACATTACTGAGTTTACAGTTTGGAGCTTTGTCATATGGCTTACCTTGTATCTCAGTCGAGTCCCACTGTCACTCAGTCGGCCTCTGTGGGAAGCTGATCTGTGGGAAAAGGGAAGAGAAACTGGAGAAGATGAAAGTCAGCAGGCTGAGAGAGAACAAGAAGAGGAAGGAGGAGAGATCCAAACCACCTCTTTGAGATAATTAAAGTTAGCTCAGGAAACCCAGTTTGTTTCTTAGAATAACTGTGCCCAAAAATTACCTCAAACATAAACCAAGAAAGTGGACGTTCAGGACACGAGTAAGAATTCTTCTCAACCAATCAGTCAGAGGGACATCCCACTTTCTGCCAATAAATAACGCTGCTTCAACATGCATTCATTTGTGCTGTTTGTTAGAACTTGGTGGAGGCATCTTCATGTACATACAGTTGTACTGAGAATATTCAGCAAGGTACGTACATATTTACAGGTTGTTTCTGTTTAGATGACTGGAAGTAAGCGCTTCTGCAGACTTTCATTTACTTTAACTACAGTTGTATTTACAGTACAGTTACTTCATTTAAAATGTTTATTGAAACCTACATATTTTATGCTTTTTTTCAAGCAAACTTCATTTTGTGCCAATTCTGTAAATGTTTTTTGCATTAGAATACTACTAGAAGAGGGTTAAGAGTTTTTTTGTTTTTTAATTTCACAACCTAATAGAGTTTTTCTTTTCTGAAAACCGAATTTCTCAGCCAAACAAACTGCCAGACCATCATCAGCATGGATACAATGGAAATTGATGATGACGCATACATAGACAGGAACCTCGTCAAACAAGGTACAGTATCACCCTAAGAACACAGACAGAATAATGAAAGTCCTACGTATGAGAAATAAAAGGTGTGAAATATGAGACCGGCCTGTGTATTAGCTTCAGTGTAATAATGATAATAATAATAATAATAACGGTAATGCCTTCAAATAGCTTTAGATAAGATGTTATGGTCTTGCTTCGATACATATTTCACCTCAATTTTATCAGCAGTGTGAATTGTGGGACCTTTAAACGGTGTCCAGTCCATCAGTTTGGACTCTCCTCAGATTCTGCACACATCTCGAGAAGCATTAAAGCAAAC
>NW_007577747.1:1166411-1167478 GCF_000690725.1 Stegastes partitus | reverse complement strand
AGCCGTTATGATGCTTTGGCTGTTGAGAAAAAGCAGCTACAGATCTCTGTCGGTAACCTGACTAAAGAAAAAGACCAACTGAAGCAAAGGTACAGTTCTGCGACGACTGAAAGAGATGAGTTGAAGGCCAACTTTAACAGTGTGAAACACAAAATGGACCAATTGCAGGAAAGCTATAATGACACGCATAGGAGTCTTGAGAACTTACAAACTGATCACAAGAATCTGAAAGCAACTAAAGACCAGCTAGAAAGCAAAAACAATAACCTGGAAAGAGAAAAGAATGCATTACGAACTCTTTATACTGCACTTGAAGCAAAAAGAGATCAATTAGTCAGCAATTATTCTTTACTGAAGAGGGACAAGGACCAGTTGCAGAACAGCCACAACACTTTAAAACAGGAGAGAAACCAATTGCAGGAAAGCTATAACGACAAGCGCACGAGTCTTGAGAAACTACAAACTGATCACAAGAATCTGAGAGCAACTAAAGACCAGCTACAGAGCAGAAACAATAACCTGGAAAGAGAAAAGAATGCATTACGAACTCTTTATACTGCACTTGTAGCAAAAAGAGATCAGTTAGCCAGCAATTATTCTTTACTGAAGAGGGACAAGGACCAGTTGCAGAACAGCTACAATACGCTGAGCTTACGCAAAAATTACACAGAGCGCAGTTACAATTCACTGTGGAAAGATAACAGCCAACTCCAAACCAGGTATAATACTCTGAGAGTCGAAAAGGACCAGTTACAAGGAAACTACAGCGGTTTGACTGCAGATAGAGATCGGCTACGAAAGAACGTCGACAAGATGACCGCCAAAGTGAAAGGTGAACTTTTTCTCTTCTCGTCTAACAGTTTCACCACAGAGGTGTTTTTGTATTCTGAGCCTTTTTGTGATATCTGAGCTCTCGCCATGTTGTTAACTCGTAGACATGCGCTGTCAGGAACACTGGAAGAAGTTTGATACAAGCTGTTATTTCGTTTCAACCACGAAGAAAAACTGGACAGAAAGCAGACAAGCCTGTATCACTGAGGGAGCAGATCTGGTCGTCATCAACAGCA
>NW_007577747.1:1158678-1160021 GCF_000690725.1 Stegastes partitus | reverse complement strand
TGGGTCTCATTGAGACGAACGTTTTGATGTTGGTTTGACCTCTGTACGACATTCCTACTGGGCGCTAGGGCCATTTTAGTGTGTTTTTTTGTAACTAGGTGGCGCTAGAGAGCTTTTTTTCCCATTTTATCAATTTTTTTCGTCGATTCGGAGGTGTGTGCCAATTTTGGTGAGTTTTTGAGCGTGTTTAGGGGGTCTAATTAAGGCAAAATGTTCGTCAGGCAAATAAGAAGAAGAAGAAAGAAACGCAGCAGGAACAATAGGGTCCCTGCGGCAAGGATCCCTGCTTGCTGCAGCAAGTAGGGGTCCTCGGACCCTAATAAGTTTTCTGAAAATCTACAAAAATGGAGTGATCTGTTTTTGCAAATAAATTCTTCAAATACAGTGATAGACTGAATGGTAACATCACAGCTTTATTTGTGTCTTAGAATAGAATAGTTCCACTATGCATTTTTAAACCAGACCACTGATCTCATTCAGCCTTTTCCTGGATAAATAAAGGTTTTCTTACAGTTTCAGAAAAAACATATAGATGTGTTTTACTGTGTCGAGCAGAGCCAGCACTGACACACCACGTAAGAAACAGGCTAAAGCTGAGGTGGAATTGATTTACACAACACTAGATTTCGCCATAAGATCTAATGCAGAATGACTGACAGAGAGAAAAAAAAAACTTGGAAAAAATCATGTTGGTTGAAGTATTTTTACATTTTTGTTCACCTGTCCTCATGCAGCCTGTTTTAGGGGTCAACACACAGACGTCAGAAGCTGGTAAAAATAACCTGCTTCAGCTCACACTCAGACAAATCCGTCAACACGCAATGACCTGCTCCCCCTTTGTAAAATGGGCTTCTGTTGCTTAGAAACATTTCCGTTCTCCTTTGCCATGTGCACGCTCGCAGCAATCAGTGTACATTTTTATATCAAGGCTGCACACTGAGGATCAGGTGAGGAGAATGGTCATTCTGGAGGACTGGATTCAGCCTCTACTTGTGTAATTAGAATACACATTTACAATCAAAAAACTACTACTAAAATCCAAAAACTTGCAAGAGTGTACAGGGATATCTGCTGGGGGTCAATAGTCGGACTTTAAAAGTGGTCGTATATTTGAACAGACATAGTTGTGTGTGGGACGGGTCACGTCCTTGTGGCTGCATTAGAGATTCATGCTGCTTAGTCGGGCCACCTGCGCTGAGAGGAAAACTACAGCGACAGCGTTAAGCTCTGCATGTTACGCTCCCCCGCCGAAGCTCCTCAACAGCAGGTGAAAGAAAACAATCGGAAACACCAGTATGTCCACATCTTGAAAAGAGTTGAGCAGAGTTGGCTGTAAAAAAAAA
>NW_007577747.1:1153975-1158343 GCF_000690725.1 Stegastes partitus | reverse complement strand
GCGCTATTGCAGTGGATTGCATTATATATAGATGTTGCTTTTACTGTATCCACCCCCACATGTCACCCCGCTGCACCGTGAACAGACGACAGTGCACTGACACATCCTGATGCCAAATGCTGACAGTGCGCTCTGCAGCTACAGACTACATGTTACATAACACAGCGCCAGGAGAAGACAGCGCGTTTTGGAGACACTCACATGCGAGCGGTACACAGTGCAGATGTATTTAGCGGGCAGAGACACCACGCTCTGGCAAGCGGCTCGTTTTGGGTGTGGTGGCGGTCGCATCGAGTGCGGCTGCTCTTGAAGGGGGCATCTTAACCATTAATTGGGCTAAGCCTTTTCATTCCCCTCAGAGATGAGTCCCATCCAAACCCGTCTGTGGTCAGGCGGTGAGATGGGGCTTCCCCCCCCACCGGGACGTAGCCGAAGTGGTGAGGTTACGCTTTGACTAAAAATAAAAAGATCAAGGAGCCTCTACTAGACATGCTGGTCTGGTTAGAATCACGGGCCAGAAGAAGCTTTATAAAAACAGTTGAAAGGGTGTTGTATGTGCATTAGTCTGATGACCTAATGTGTTTAAATGGTTGAGGTTATTTCCCAAATATATAGTCAGACTAAAATTATGCTCACTTTTGCGCAAGTAAATTTAAACTATGTGCTACTAATTAAAGAAGCTCACATTGTTTAGCCTACAAACTTGTACCCAATGTGTTTTCCGTCTGATTTGGAGCCTACCATAAACTGTCTGTGCTTTAACGACGTACAGACATTTGGAGGGGATCATCATGCTGCTCAGTTAGTATTCCACTCTGAAGGCAGAGGCTAGCAGGATAAGCTAACTAACCTACATGCAGAGCAGACGTGAGATAAGTTACGGCTACTTTTAGCACCAGTTCTCACTGATGTAAATGTATTTATGGTGTCAGTAGTGTTACAGCTGTTTGCGTTTACCTGCCAGGGAGCCCTGAGCTGTGAAGCCAGATGTGAGCCTAAATTCAGGCTTAACTCTGGATTTTCTCTCCAGAGCAGCTGATGTATGAGAAAACAGATCAGTGTGTGTTAAAATACCTCCGACCGACCAATCAGGTTTCTTGGAAAATAGCATCACCTTTCCTGGAGGATCTCACATAGCTCGATGCATGAAGACTGAGACGGGAAGTTTTTAGAGCTGCACGTGATTTCAAAGCCAAGATTAAAGCACTAAAGCCATATAGGCTACTTGTTGACCTTATATGAGTTGCAGTAAACATCAACAAAGTTGCAGCGGCAAGAAAAAAGCTGAAATCGCCCCAAATTGTCAGATTACTGACCTTGGCTGCCGCAGTTTTGCTTTCAGGCTGTATTATATTTCATAGTACTGGTTTAGGATTATAGTCTGTTCTTAGACACTACAGGTAAATATAGAACAATAACATGAGATTAAGGCTTCTTGTAAATGTTCCCCAGACAAATGAATGTAATAAACTCAACTCAACTAAAATTACAAGGGTCGAGTTGCAGAAAGACAAAGACAAGCTGACACTGGATAGTCCCGTGACTTCAGCAGCTCATATGTTCCATGATTTAAATCAAGACGCATGATGTCAAGAGTCCCTGTACGAGTGTGGGGTCGTGCTTCCTGTTCCTTGTGTTTCTCAAACATCATCATTCCACTCCTCGCCAGGTTGTTCTTTCTGCCCCTGTGGTAACATCACGGCCAAACTCTGCTCGTCGTATTTACATCCCTGTTTTTGCTCCCAGTCTAACCTGCAATTTCCTTGTGCTTTAGCTCCCAGTCTCCTCTGGTCACCTCCTTGCTAGCTCGCTTTCACTATCACGCTCCAGCCTGGAACTCACCGTATCAGTCACCACGTCCTCCTCCTCTATATCGAAATGATGATAAAGCACATCGAGATCCCCACACCAGCTCGTCACCTGTGACCTCATCTCCAGATTCCCTCTCTTGGTCTTCCTCTCAGTTACTAGGACTGTTAGCAATACAATCTTTTAACTGAGCAACCGACTCTGTTTTCTGCATTTGGGTCCAAGATAACTGTAACACTAAGATGTATTAAGAGATGTGGAAAGGGTGCTACCACTCAGCTTTGCTCCCATTTTCTTTCTTTTGTTCCAGTGACTCAGTTTTTCAGACTCTTGGGAGGTTTTACAAGAATAAAACCTCAATGGAGTAAAAAAAAAAATCATTAGAAAATAAGTGAAATCTGATATTGTCTGCAGTCAGTGGCGGCCTGTCTACAGTTTTACAGACACCTCCTTGAGACTTGTGGTCTATGGAGAAAATGCTTTTTTGCACCACAAGGGTTTTATTTTTTGTTGTAATGCTGCGAGTGGCCGCTGGTCCCAACTGGCAGCAGGACTTAGCGGCTGCACTAGATCCAGTCTTACTCCTAATACATCCCTGCATCTTTTTTTTTTTTTAAATCACCATTATCCTTCCAAGAGCTCATAAATGAGAGTTTGATTTGCGCGTTAGTGCCCTTCTCAGTCAACCGTGCAGACAGCATGCATAAATGAGCTTCCTGCTGGTGTTAACACAGGAGATGTTTGCACCAGGCGAGCAATTTTAATTGTGACCATGCAGCACTGTTGAATCTGGTATCCAGCCTTCATTAATAAATCAGTGGTAGGTAGTGATAGCCGGAGCTGGAGCTGAAGTGATAGCTGAAGCTGTTACTGACTCTTGAAAAACACACAGAGGGTGCTGTCATCGCAAAAAAAAAAAAAAAAAAAGCCATTTAATAATGCTTGTAGCTCTTGATGTATTATCATTTATCTGGACATGTCGTTACTCTAGTTACTCTGAGTAACTCTAGTCTAGTAAATCTGAACCTAATGATGTCCCACAAAGGAAAAGTAAAAGGATTAAAAGAGAATTAGGGGAGCTCAGACCTTTCTGCATGGAGTGCTTACTTGTTTCATTTTGTATTCTTCCAATATCATATCCTCANCATATATAAAGGAGCCACTTTTGTGGGCCCAGTTGTGCCATTGAAACAGCAACATCTGCACAGGACTAAAGTCCATTGTGTTCAATTTGTGTTATGAATCATTCCAATACTGATCCGTAACTGTGTCGACTGTTGAACTGTTAAACTGTTAAGAATTTGCATCCATAATGTCCTGCCACAAATTGCGCTCTTCCTTTAGTACACCTGTGTGACAGCGGATGTGAATTAAGGTTCAGGTGTAGGTTTGGTTTGAAACCAGTTAGTTAAGAAATTATTTGATTGGCCCTGATCCAGTCACAAAAATAGGGATCAAGCAGTTTGTTCCTAATTAAAACATGAGTAAGAGTCTACAACCATGCCAGCAGCTCTGTGGGACACCTTAAGGCTTATTCATGCTTTCTAAGTCTATGCGTAAAATTTCTGTCCACACTGCAAAGTGTAAAAAGTGCAAAGTGAGAGCTTTGCAGGAACATCCACGGGGGCCTTGTGTGTTTTTCTGTGTTCTGTATGAGGGGCAGCATGATGGTCTGCACAGAAGACGATTCATACCTATTACAGTATGAAGAGAATCAGTGTCTGCTGTCTGCATCGGTTGTGGGAAAACCAGTAATTGGCTTGGCACTGAGATAAACATCAGCAAGCTAACATGTTCACAGTGCCACCAACATTGTGATGTGTAGCAGATATAATGCTTGCCACTTTTACAACCTTAGTTCAACCTCTCAGAATGCTTACACAGTTGAGGTTGAGCGTCATGCTATTTGTCAGGCTTAAAGAAGGTGTTGGGCATATTAAAAATAAGTTTGGGTGATGGCTAGATGAGAAGTTAACGGCTAATGAAAGTTTTTAGAAAGTATCTTGTGGGGAACATGAATTTCTGTACCAAATCTAATAGCAATGTACACTCTAGTTGTCAAGACATTACCCTCAAAATCACAAGCGTCAACCTCATAATAGCACCAGAAGTTAGTCTTTAGGATTTATCTGTGGTCTACGATGTCTGCACAATGTCTTTGCCAATACATACACTTAATTTTAAGGTATTTCACTGTTGAAGAGGAAAGTCAGAGGGTCATCGTTGCCATTAGGATCCTCTGGCATCATAACTGTCTGTATCAAATCACTTTAGTCTACTGCTTTAGTCTATACTGCAGTGTTTAGCTGACCAAGAGCCATTGCCACACAAAGTCCCAACATGAACGTGGCTAAGAATGTGTTGCTTCTTTAAAAATAAAAAAAATTACCATCTTATTAGTGTGTTGGAAAAGAAGAAGTTAAAATGCAAGAGAATCTACAGCATTAACTATAGCTGGGATTCATCTTGTCAGAGTAGTGAGTTTGCTAATGACTGTCGCCGGTTAAGTTACTTTTCTTCATCAAAGAAACCATGATGAAAAAAAACCCAAAAACTTTA
>NW_007577747.1:1152104-1153111 GCF_000690725.1 Stegastes partitus | reverse complement strand
CATGAAACAGAGCAGAGTTGTTGATGAGGCTGAAAGGTTTCTGACTGTGTTTTTGCAACTCAAAGACGTGGTTTGCTATATCAGGATGTGATGTACTGCGCTGTCAAACTGAGACCTTACACAACTGCATCCACAGAGACATCATTGCATCAAAATTCACAGTCTTGTTAGGCTGCATTTGAAAACATGCAGAGGTGGTGATGGGGGCGGTTTTAAAATTCCATTACTGCACAAGGACTCTGCATAGTACTATTTCTATGTAAATGAGAGTTAAATCAAAAGAAAAACCAAGTTACAATCCCTTCAGTCACAGTTTAGCTCCGAAACAACAGGTCAGAGTTGTTGGAAAACCAAACTGAGTGCTGCTAAAAAAGAAAACTGTTTCTCTGCTTTGTGGCACATTAGGTACTGGCAGCCTGGGCAGCCCAACAGCTACAATGGGAACCAGGACTGTGGAGAAGTTGTGCAGGAATCAACTGCAAACGTGGGACAATGGAACGATGATGGCTGCTTTGCTGAGCAGATCTGGATCTGTGAGAAATAAGATCACTAAAGGCGTGCTGGACTGTTCAGGGATGAGCAACATTGCTAATTGTAAACAATGTAAACAATGAATTGATCCCATAACAAGCATTGTCTTGACGTCTCTGTGCCCCAGAGCTCAGTTTGTTCTAAGAATCATTCAAAACATATTTGTGTTGTTGCACTGGTTGACATTTTCCTTCATTACAACAACAAAGACACTGTAGTTTATTCTGACTCAGTCCCACATATATTATCCTGCAGCAACACAGTGCGGCCTGTTCACCACAACACCGGCTGTGTATTAATGCACAGCTGGAATAAATAATGATTTACTCCTCTTTGACTAACATTTGCTAACACTGTTTTAGATAATCATTTAGCCTTTGTTATTTTTTCCCAATAATAGTTTGAATTCTTGATGTGATTTTAAAGACTAACATAGTTCATAGGAACCAGTGGGCTCAGAGCTGAGGGCCACAGTG
>NW_007577747.1:1099579-1145992 GCF_000690725.1 Stegastes partitus | reverse complement strand
AGTGAGGATTAAGCGGTGTATAGATAATGGATGGATGGATGTGAAGATTTCATTCAAGTTAGTTAAAAAAAAGTGCTTTACCCTCTACAGACATCAGATTTGTGTGTTTTTTCTGTTGTGACCCACCTTCGCAAATATCAAATAGCCCGTATGATAAGATGACTCCAGCTGTCAGACTAATCCCCAAACTGTTTTCAAGCCTATGAAAGTTTTCCTGAGAAAGTAAGCCCGAGGATCAAATGGGCTTTATTCTCCAAGCTTTTGTTCTCATAAATGTGAAACATCAAAATACTTACATTAAAGGAAGATCCGCATTTCCGCTTGGCAGATGTCAGAGAGCACTTTCAACTTTTTCTCACGTCAGAAAATGTCTTTTCTTTGTGGAAAAATGAAATATATTACATAATATATCAGAAACTAAACTGGACTTTCTTTTCATCCTTTGGGCCGACTAACTCAGAAACGCTTACCACAAACAGAAACTTGAAGACACTTGTTCGCGGTCCTTTCAGAAAGGATATCTGATGCAGTTTATGTGTAATTGTTTTGTTCTGCAACCTCCTGTTTTTCAAATGCAATTCCCTGAAAAGATATTTGTGCCGATACAATACTAATTCAGGCCGACAAGAAGCCTGCTTTACACCGACAGCTTTAAGCTAACTTGTGCCGCCTCTCCAGCAACTGTATGAATATCATCAGTATGATTGGATTTGCATTTTATAAAGTTGACGCTCCCTCTATTCCCAGAGGCAGCAGGAATCCATTTCCACTAAAAATAAAAAAATATAATAAAAAAAACAAGTGTGACATTTTGAGCGCATAAAAAAAAAGCTCAGCGCAAGAGTGAAAATAAACCCAAAGAGCAAAAAAATGTCACATATCATCACATCAATCAAGCCTGGAGCGTTACGTGTGCACGGAAAAATACAAATCACTTGTCTCGGTGATGAAATTAAGATTAATATATGCTCCTTCTGATTGTGTAAAGATTAGCTCACATGGCTGAACGGCGGCTTTGTTTGTAAGAGCGTTATGTGTTACTGATGCTGTTCAGACCCCTTGATGCTGTTGAAAATGGAGTAAAATAGAATAAAGTACCTTTGAAGATGAATGATTTAGTCTCGCAGTGGTATGAGATTTAAAACAGACTGTGGGTCACATCTAGTTTATGTGGACTCAGGTTTGAGCTGTTTGTCCAACTCCTGATTGAAAGATCAGCTGAAGATTTGTTTGAAATCAAATGATGATTTTGACTGATTTCTCAATGTCCTATGTTAAGGTTTTAAAACACGACATTGTGATATAGTTCTAACTGTACAAAGTGAAGAAAATATCAACACTCATAACCCCTTTTAGGAAACATTAAAAGCAGATGATGGTGATGCTGTGTGTAACTTAGCTGTAAACCGACAAACATGGACAGATCTTCCTGTTAGAACTGGTTAGCTCAGGTTTGAAAGTTGAGATCTGAAAAGATGGTTTCCGTTACAGAACAGTCGGACCTGAACCCATGCAGGCACAGGAAGGACATGCAAACATTCAAGGGCCCCAGAATACGGTGGCCCAGAAGTGTCACAACAAAACAAAAGCCGCAACACTACAAAATTAACCACAACACAACACAATAAGCCACAGCGCTACAAAATTAACCACAACACAACACATCGGAAGTTGTTTTTTTAACCCGGAAGTTATACTGTGAAGTGCACAACGTCACACAAAGCGGGCAGAAGCCAGAGATTGTTGGAAACAACTCGAAAGTAAGTAAAATACTGAAGGCAAATAGTGTCCAATAATCTCCGGCTTCTGCCCACTTCGTGTAGCGTTGCGCACTTCACAGTATAACTTCCGTGTTAAAAACAAAACAACTTCCGTTGCAGCCGTTGTGTTGTGTTGCGGCTATTTTGTAGTGCTGTGGTTAATTTTGTAGCGTTGTGGTTAATTTGGTTTTGCTGTGGTTAATTTTGTAGCGTTGTGGCTTATTGTGTTGTGTTGTGGCTTTTGTTTTGTTGTGACACTTCTGGGCCACCGTACCAGAACCTTCTAGCTGTGATGCAAAACCACTGGACCACCGTGCTGCCCTCAGCCAAACACACCTTGCATAAAAACACATAAATACTCGTCTATTTTTAGATTTGCAGCACGTCTCCCTGCCGCACACATGCGCCAGTCACACGCCTGAAGCTGCCACTTGTATGGTGGGAGTGTGTTCTGCATATGTTGCATGTTTCAGTGGAGCTAAGGGGTCACACTAAGTAGGCCAGGTTCAGTATTTCCATACGTTTCCGACCATGGAACCACATTGTTACCTCGCACAGCAACCCACATTTCCACGATTTTGTTACAGCGCTGTTATGCAACCATGGAAATTACTTTTAATGTAAAGTTTTTGTGTTTTTTTTTACAGTAAATGTTGGTCAGAAAATCACCATGCAAAACTGCCTACATGCAGGGTAACATCCTAATGCAAGCATGTTACAGGAGGTATATGAACCAGTTACGGGAAAAATGTTTTTAGATCCCACGACGGGTTCTCCACTGGAACCAGCTTTTCAAGTTCAGAACCAGAACAGAAAAGCTAAACCAGAACAGATCTGGTTTTGGATCCCAGAGAGAAAATAGAGACGGAGAGAAACCGTCAACTTCCAGGTTTCTACAAACAAAGTGACACAAGTGAATAAAATGAAGGAAACATTGAATTTTTACTGGGCTACATGTTAATAATGACCAATCGTACCGCCTTATTGTATTTACGAGTAATGTTTTTTTCCTCTATTTCCTCTCTTGATCTGTCAGGCTTCAGTATGTCTCTGGACAGCGTGGATAAGCTGAAGCTGTAACTGAGCTCAGCCACTCAGGAAGCAGGAAAAAAAATTCAGCTGACAGAAAACATGAGTCTATTTTTAGCAGCCGGACTGAATTTCCTAATCACCTCCAGGACTCCTGAATGAATAATGAAGAGTATCTTGTCAGTGATATCGCAAAACCAAACCAAGCTGAGCATCCAAAACATGTCAGCGGTTGGAAATGGCTCCAAATCCCAGAGAGTTGTTCCTGTTTTTTTTTTTTGTGTGACCTCGGTGACCATTATCATGCAGTCGTACACATCTCCCATCTGAGCTAAAGGGAGGCTGTGAAAGAGGAGGGTGAAGCTGCTGAGTGTCTGATGGAGATAAGGGGAAATGGCTGTGGCTGAGAGACGCCATCCTTCAGCCTGTCACACCCTGCACTGCCCATATTAATTAGCCTCCATAAGTCATGAGCTCATCTGAAACAGCCACTTCAGGAGAGAAAAAAGAAGCTCTCGGGATTCTGCCGTCTGCGCACAACGATTGCGTTGTGATTTACTTCTTTGATATGATGAAATGCTGATACGGATGAAATTGCCTTTCATTGTCCAATTTTAGTTTCCGTTAGTTCGTTTTGTTTCTTTTTAAAGTTGAACTGCAGTAACGTCAATGCGGTTTTAAAATCTGTTGTTAGGAGATTTTGTGTTTAAAAGGAAGAAAAATAAAAGGTCTTTGGGGAAATCAGAAATGCACCTTTTCATCTCTGGATAGAGGGTTTGACTGGCAGCAGCTGGCAGGAGGCCAGAGCTTCATCCTCATAGTGGAGCACGAGGAACAAACCGGACCGAGCTGACATTTGCAAGTATGTTTACACGCTGTTTAATGCGTTGTGCCGAGCAGCTAATTAGCTATCTATCCGGCAAACAGCGAACTTTCTCCCCAGTGAACGTCGCTCCTTCAACGAGCCGAGGTGCAGAACTAGAAATGCGTTCACGTCGTGAAACCCAGAAAATATTAAATGGAATTTCCTCCCTAGTGGCTTCTGGTGGTTTTCTCAAAGGAGGAACACAGCACAAACAATTTAAAAGCAGATATTTCAAGAAATATCCAATATATGCTGCAGATCTCATTTCCTCAAAGTTTAATTTGTGTTTATTTTTTTTTTCCTTATCATTTTTTCATTACTGTCAGCCAACGTAGTTGTGAAGACCAATATCCAATTATCAATGTTTTACCACATTCCATTCTGCTGTGATCTATAATTTAATCCACCTCAAGTTGAAAAAAGTGACGAAAAAATAAAAAAATGCTACCATGGTTTGATGTGTTTAATGAGAAATCGATATGAGCGTGGACTGGTTTGCCAAACAGGACCAGCTTTACTGTGCAGTCACTGTATCGCAGGTTTATGTCTCAGTGCTTTTCTGTAGCTTAATGTCAGTGTTGTAAACCTGTCAGGCCGAGATTTGGACCTCAGGAACAGTTAAAAGATGAACTACAACCACAGCGTTTTATTATAAAATGAATGACATTGACTTGTTTCCAGAAAAATAAAGTAAAGGCCTTTTCCTGCTCAGATGAAATGTTGCTTGGCATCAGTGCTAAACTCATCAATAAATTCTAATGATGCCGGAGTAACAATGAACTCTGTGAGCGATAAATATGCAGAACACTTTCAATGACTTTTTTTTTCTAGTGTTTTAAACTTAGTGACTTAAGTGAGACACTTTTTTAATATTAAGTTTATAGTCAGTTTACGTGAGCTGGCATGAATACATTCATTTGAACAATTGATTCATGCACTGATTAGTCACGAATCACCACAAGAACTAACAGGTTCTGATTCATGTATTGATGCAAAAATGAAACAGCAATCAGGGCGTGAGCTGAAGTATCACCATTATCATGATTACTGAGTTAGTAACCATATTCATGCCTTGGTTGTAGTTTGCAAATTGCTTTTTCATGGAGGCAATCTACTTGGATTGAAGACATGTTCACAGATTGGAGTTGACACGTCTTATTTTCACCAAAACACATGATCGCTAATTAGCATCTAAAAAAGCATGTAAACACACTTGCAACACATATAATTTTTTAGCTCACATTGTTAACAGTCCACATTTGTGACTCTTGACTAATTTATAGTTAAATAAGAGATCACTTGAAAGCATTTATGACAGGATATAGTGATTTGGTGATGCCTCGGTCATTGGCCCATCTTCACACAATGTCTACCATCTGCCCTTTGGACCGTAGACTGTATAAAAGATGGACGTAGCTACCGTGACGTCACCCGTTGGTTTCTGCACTGAGAAAATGAAGCCAGGGTTTTGCTACTTCCTGGTTGACATCTTGGATTTTTGGAGCCAGTGACGCAAAAATCGTCGGAGGGGGGCGGAGCCATAGGAGCAGCGATTGGTCAGAAGGATTGAGAGGCGGGCCCTCTCTGCCCGCCCACATTTACCGCCTTCTGCTCGCTTCGTCTTTATGGTCGCTGCCGACTGTCAATCAAGCCAGCCACGCCCCTTGCCCCGCAAAATGTTGACGATTTTTAAAAAATTCAGTATTTATTTATTTTCACATTGGCCACCTGATCTCTGGATTTGACCATGAAAACTATTTTTTTTAAAATCCTGAGCTGTAGGAATGCTGTGATCTGTGATCACTTCTTTTCCAATTCATTTCTATGGGAGCCAGGGCTTTTTGGAGCCAGCAGCTAGCGGACGTAGTGATATTGCAGGTTTTTGACACTTTTGGGTTGGCTTCATTTTTCGGGGCCGGTTGCTACGTCCATCTTTTATACAGTCTATGCTTTGGACGTTGTTCCCACTAATCTCTTAAAAGAAATATTTGATAAAGTTGGACTCACAGCTTCTCCTCAAAAGCCATACCTCGATAACTTCCATCCAAGCTCCCATTCCTGTCCAAAGTCCCGGTCTACGCGCAACTACTGTCTTATTTGCACAATAACAACATCTTTGAAAATTTCCAATCATGCTTCAAGTCTTGCTGTAGCACAGAATGTGCTCCACTCAAGGTTTGTGAAGTCTTGCTGTTGTCTTTTTTTTATTTTTAGCAGTTCTTTAACATGTCGATGCGGTTGACTACTGAATGACTTTAAACTGTCTGAAGGACCAGGTTGGCATCCATTTGATTAAAGATGGACGAACCCTTCGTGATGTGAGCAATAGGTTTCATAAACAGTGGTTTAACCATCTTATCAGTGTCTGACTCCTTCAAACTCCCAGCTAATCCAACAATGAGCTAAGAGGTGGGCAACGCCAGCATCTCTGGGTCATGGACTGTCTTATGATGGCACCCAGCAGTCAGTCAAAGCATCCATGCCCCTTAGCATTAACAACTTTAGGCCTTACCATGATTAAAATAGGTGACCTTTACAAATGTTCACCTTTCGCAAAGTTGTCATGAACATAGAAATGTGCTACAGAGACCAAAACTGTTTTTGTACCAGGCTGTAAAAGTGTTTATTATAATTATGCATAACTTTCAGCTTAGATACAATTTAAATAAGTTGGTATTATATAAATCCAACCCCGGTACAGTTGTCATAAAGGACAAATTAAGCTATAGAGACCAAAACAGTTTTTTGTACCAGGCTGTAAAGATGTTTAATTCTGCCGTAAAGTTGCACATTTGAACATGGGCGTCTGTGGGGACTGAGTTGCTTTTGGAGTCAACCTGAAGTGGACATTTGAGGAACTTTGCTTCATTTTTCAGCTCCAGATTCTGCTGCTTGGTCAAGACAGACTGAAATAGTAGACAAAGAAATACACTATGTTAAAATTCAAGAAAAAAGGCAAATAAAACAGAATGAGAGAGAAGATTTGGGGAGAAACATTCGCAAAAAAATATGTGAAAAATATCTTATATAAATATAATATAAATGATATACATTCACATAATTTACTGGTCTGATATGGTGGCTTTTATGTTTAAAACAAAATTCATAAACTACAAGGGGGCATATGGAAGTTTAACCTCCAAGAGAAGTCACGGTAATGAACTAATAAATAGTCCCAATATGACCACATTAGACCAGGATTGTAGAATTGAATCTGAATTCCAGCTAACGCTACATGTCACATATGTTTACGGGTCACAATGAGTTGTGGAATCTCTGGAAAAATTAGTCATACATAATTTGTCTTGAACTGAATCTATTTACTTAATGAGTCAAAATATTTCAATGATCTCAGTTGGTATTCAGTCGCTGCTTCTCTGCCTGTCTGCGTTTGTCTTCCTGCTGAAGCTGATTCAGATAAGCTGGAAACACTCTGGTGCCAAAACTGCAACAACTGTCTCGAGTTTCATCACGTCACTGACGAATTCAGGTTGGCGGAGTTCAAACATACGTGACGTCTTCTCCCAACACGTCACGCTGCGATTTTGCTTTTCATATTTAAAAGAGGGAACGCAGCGCGGCCTTTCATTTTTCCAACTGAGAGAGCATCGTGTGTTTGACACGTTAATGAGAGACATCAGAAATGTTACGTTTTTAGATGCTTCATGAGTGTAGCTGCGTGGTGAGGCAGATGCAGACGGACAAACAGAACTCCTACAGAGAAACAGCTGGAAAAAATCTGCCAGATGTGTCTGTTTGTGGTCGGATCACAGCTGGATCGGTTCTCTGCTGTTTGGGCTGGACACATTAACAAGAACAGTAATACTCAATGGGCTGTAAACATCCTGCTTGGGAAAAAATCTTCAATTAATGAACTCAGTGGATGAAATTATATCTCAAACTGTATTCAGTCACTATTTTTCTTGCTCCATGCTGATGCTGATTCAGACAAGCTGGGAACATTTTGATGCCAAAACAACTGTCCCAGACTTCCACACTGACAAAATCTGAGTTTTTTTTTGAAAGGAGGAAATGCAATACAGCCCCTTATTTTTTTTTTTATGTTACAGAGGATTCTGCTCTGATTGTCCCAGTCGAAAGACAGAACAGGTTTGTACAAGATGGACCGTGTGGACAGCAGGTGGCAACAGCAAGGGGTGCTGTTAAAGTCAAGTCCGTCCATCCATCCATTATCTATGTACCGCTTCATCCTCTGTAGGGTCATGGTGGCACCCTGGACAGGTCACCAGTCTATCGCAGAGCTACACAGAGAAACAACCAAACATACTCACATTCACACCTGTGGACAATTTAGAATTGATGCCTTTTTCAGCATGTTTTTTGTTGGAGGAAGCCGGAGAAGCCTGCACAGGGAGAACATACAAACTCCACACAGACAGATCCCAGCTGTCCTAACCAGGACGTGAACCGGGATCTTCTAGCTGTGAGGCTGAACCACCATGCAGCCCCGTCAACTGTCTAGAAGCTACTACAGCAAGTCACACACTGGTTTTATTAAAATGTCATCAGACACAGACATTAGTTTGCACACAGTCTCTGATAGTTTCTATTACGAAAGCGTAGCATACTGAAAGTCTAAACGATGATCTGTGATCTCTGTTCATGGTACAACCTTGGTTTTTGGTAGTTTTGTTGAAATAATTGTGACCCAGTCTCTGTAATGTTGGTTGGGTTTTAGCACCTGAGACGCTAGATCAGTCATGTTGTTTAGTGACTTTAGAGACACGCTGCCATTGTGAAGCTCATTCGAGATGAGTTGACGTGTGCGGGATCGATCAACACACAACTTGATCCGGATCCAGGACTGCATATCAGTACAGATGACGTAGACAGTGATAACACTGTTCGATCAAGGCAGCGTGAGCTTTTAGAGCCAGATGTTGCAGTTGTTCTCCAGCGACTAAACGGCCTCAAGGCATGATGGAAACATCTGGATGTCATCTGATCTAACAGCTAAAGTGGTTTAAATGTTGATTTAAGAACATGACATGATAGAAACTGTTCATTTTATTAGCGCTGGAAAGATTTTGATTCTATCAGTCGAATGTTTCAGGCTGTGTTGATGGCGACATGCATCATAAGTAGCACATCATAAACTGCATACAGCACACAGCTCTGGTCTACTGTGTGTTAACATCGGACTCGTTTCACTCTCGTGTCGAGTGAATGTTTAGCGCAGATGTGTTCGTGTGAATGTGTTCACTCTACACATTCACAGTAATGATGCAGCTGGCCCACTTGGGTGGATAAACTTTCCCCTCACATCCTGCTTCTCCTCATCCTCGTCAGTGGTGAGACCAGCCAGCCAACACTTACTGTCAAACACACAGGCCGCCTTGTTCAAGTGGCCTCCAGCTGATGATATCTGCTGGGGCCAAAAGTACAAGTTCTGTCACCATCCAGCTCGGCGACGATGAGGAGTTTAGTTCTGCACTGATCTTCTGTGTCATGTGTCTTGTTGTTACATCATTTGTCATGATGTGTTTCAGTAAACATGAGATTTAATGTGATATGTGCTGAGTTACAACCACTGTCTCTGGTGTTCATTTCGAGCAGAGGTATAGAAACATTCACAACGGCAAAACAAACAGAAAAACACAACATGGAGGCAACTTGTAGCTTTGCACATATAATGACAATATATAGACCCCAGTAGCTGTGGTCCTACAAGTGAGTTTACGTCACTGTTTTGACATGTAACATTAGCAGAAACTGGAGCCTATCAAACTAATGACATTAGAAGTCTGAGAACTTTCTGAAATGTCGACCAAAGACTTAATTTTTAGTAGGAAACATGGACCCATTTTTATCTACAGCTGTAGACTTTCTGAGCCCCCAGTGCCACCCGTGTTTGAAGGTCTGCACTTTTTTCCCCTTTCAAGGGCTAAAAATAACAAAAATGGCCTCTGCTGGAGCCATTTGGATCTGCTTTAAGCAATTGTGTGTCCTCACCAAACTGGCAGAGGGAGTTATACCTCTGGAGATACTGAAGACTTAAAATGGCTTTCCAGTTCAGGTTGGTTTTTTTCCCCAAGTTTCTTTGAAAACATGCACTTTACGAAATGTTCAACAAAACTTTTTTTTGTTTCCCAAATAAAAATGTTAAGTAAACTCTAAGCAAAATCTTTGATCATGCAGCGACATTTCCTGATTTCTGTCTGAACTGGCACAAGCTGAGCCCTTAGCGTTGGGCTGATCTGGAGTCCAAACACATCTTCAGGTTCTTTCAGTAAAAACATTTATGGGTAACAAACTGGCTACTGTTGGCAAAATGATGCTGACAACATGACGATCAAATGAGTTCAGCACACTTTGCTCTACAGCACCACTTCCTGAACATATTCATCATGTTTCCTCTCCCTCGATTCCTTCTTATTCATCACACAGCTGTAGTATTTTTAGGGAGTCATTCGTTTGGTGTACTTATTCAGGGGAGCACAAAGATGTGTGTGATTGATTGCGGCCAGTCTGGGCCTAAATGTATTTTTTTTTGTCCCAGTTCAGTGATATCAGAAATTAATAAAAAAAGGATTGAGACAGATTTCTCCAAAGCTAAATCAAGATGACCGCTGCTGCCGTCCTCCAAGGAGAAGCAGGCTACAAACTTTACCAGACCCTCACGTCTGCAGGCTGTAATTGATCGTTTAACGGACTATTTTAGTGACACGTTCACACATTTTGACGGAAAGTGATACTTTTTTTTTAGATTTTGTTTTCTCAAGGTTAAAACAAATAACTGGAAAATTCCATTAATTAAACAATATTATGGATGTGGCTGGAAAAATGGCACAGTCACCATTAGCCTCCAGTATTGTATTACAGGCTAATGCTAACTGTGTGATCAAAAAGTACTGGGGATATTTGTGGTGTGTGCGCACAGAACGCGTCACGGTCACACAAGTGCAACATATGCAATGAGGACAGAGTGGAACAGCACAACCAGCAAAGGACCTGAGTATCCACATTGTTGTGACCACTTGCAAGTGCACGTATACGTCACATTCGTTGTCCCTTCCTGCCGTACTTGCAAGGTTTGACTCCCTGTGAGGTCTTCCAAACTTCCAAAATGGATTTCGGACTGAAAGGTTGCCAAAGGTTGACACAGTGTAGGAGATTCATTGACATGTTCATATAAAAAGACTTATAATAGAGTGTTGCTGGAGCGTTGTATTGCTGAGTAATGCTATGTGTCCACTTGTTCCAGCAAAATCCTGTTTCTTATTGAACACTCCGCGTCCTGTTCCGCAGTGGAGCGGGACGGTTTGAGCGATGAGGCGTAGCAACCTTCAGCTCATTTGCATAAAGTAGAGTTGATTTCCACTTTATGCAAATAAGGCGGAGGTCCGACACCTCGTGAAACTTTCGTAAAACAGCTAAACTAGCCATTGTTGAACTTAAATAAGGACAGATTCAGCAACTGCATAGCCTATTTCTCACTTAGATGTTTTCAGAAATACTTTCAGCTAAACGGTTTTCGTAATAAAAGCGAAAGTTTGTGGCCGAGCCGCCATGTTGGTCCGGTTTGAAATCCCAGAGCACACCACTAGCAAATCGACGCGATTGTCCAATCAGGTGCAGGCAGGGTAGAAGGAGAAGAAGCTGAGGTCTTCAGAGTTCAGTATCGCCATGGGCATAGACACCGCCTACTGGTGTGCTAGTGACACAGCTCTGAAGCGCGCGATTTTGGGAAGCGACATGATCCAGCGCAGGGAAAATTGCCCCAGTGGACACATAGCATCAGGAGAGTACTTTGACAAAGATGGCAACCAAAGTTAAACTGGGTACAGTTTCTGATTTCTCTGGGTAGTCTGGACTTTTCCTCATTAGCTTTCATGTTAGGGTTTATGTTGAGTGTGCAGTTGGCTCATTGCTGCCCCTGCTGGCCAGTAAGTGTAAAACAACCCCAAATGGTGAAGACTCTACAAGTCTATCAACAAGCAAAAGGACTGGGGGTTTTTGCCAAACTTGGAAAACAATTAATGGCAGTTAAATGTTGCGTGCATGAAATTTGAATTGCTTTGTCTAATCCACGTACAGTCTTAACAGTATCACAGGCTGATGGTAACGCTTGCAGATTGTGTTCGGCAGGTCACATTTCAGAAGATTCCCAAGACCTTGTTGTATATATCACATTAGCTCAAGACTTAAGAGGCAAAGAGCGAGCTCCAAATACCTGCTCCCTCCCCTGCATAAGGCACAGCTTCTGTTTTAGTTACAACCTTGAGATGAGAGTGTATACGGGCCCCCGAGGAGCCACTGGAGGAGGGGTCGTTATCATTTTTGGCAGTCCTCCCATGTAAACCCAAAGGCCCTCCTCCATATTCATCAGGGGTGATTATGTGCTGACCTCCGTCTGCTGTTAATCCTGAGCTGAAGTATGCCCACCAGGCAGGTGTCATGGAGGAGGGTGAGCAAACCTGACACCCCGACCAATTAGATGTCTCCGAGGTGACGAAGAGGGAGAGGGAGAGAAGGGCATTAAAAAAAAAAAACCCTGCATTCATATTACACGCTTCATCATTTTAATTCCTCATTATGATAATGATGATTGTATTTTTGTGACATCAATACAAATATGAGTTCACAAGATGCCACAATAATATATAACAGAATATAAACAGATGCAGGATGCAGCACATTCAAAAGATGCTACAGAAAACATTTCTAAAGAGGAAAAGATAAACGAACGGTAAAAGAAAATAGGGTCAAAGTGCTTTCCTACCAAAGTAATTTACATCCACAAATGTCTTTAGATGAAAACGTAATACCTCACAAATGACAGTTTCCAGCAACATAATGAGGAACGGTTGTTAATCAACGTATCTGTAAATGTTGATACTCACTGGTGATATATTTCATCTGATTTTCTGCTCACAGCAAACACAATTAAACTTTAGTTTAGTTTAGTCACACACACACCGCTTAGTGGAGGCTACAGGGAAAATAGTTATCTTGGTTTAATGAAGAAAAGACTGAATTTCTTAAGTGAATTAACCTTTTCCTGATCCTACATTCTGTACTAAACGTTTCTATATTAGTAATGTATGAAATGATCGTGTGAAAACAAAGTGACAGCATCTCGTTTCTACAGAGAACCATCACCTGAATGTGCAGCTCCTCTTGGCCTTACGGGGCTTTATAATGAGTTTCAGCTTGTGATTTACAGAGCTGCAGACACATAATCAGCAATGAGCTGCAGCGTTCAGGAGATAAAGAGCCAGATATTCCCCTCATGTGTTGGTAGAGACCAAAAACAGAGGAAAAAGAGAGTAAACATTGGATATATTCCCACACGGTGGCCAGAAACATGACGAAATGTAAGATGTATGACTTGTAAATAAAGAACTGTTGTAGTTGGATATTGAAAAAAAAATCACATTCATCAAAACCAGAAGAATTGCTGGGTTTTTACATTTCCAACAGTCCTTGAACTAATCATATGTTATACAATTATATCAGGAAAATGACCCAAATCTAAGTTTAACACAGTAATATTTAAAAACAAAAAAAACTTTATTCTACATGTTTATAGAGTTGATGTGCAGAGTTGTGTGAAAATGCAAAGTTTCAGGAGGTTGTAAAAATGTAAACCGTAAAATATCTATAGTGTGAAGACCCGCCATTTATTTCTAGTTAAAACCTGTGGGCACTTAGAAAATCTGGTCTCAATATATGAGTCAAAATAAAATAAAATCCCACAGTGAGCAAAAACGTGCCACAAGAAAAAAACAAAACAAATGCAGATAAATGACTTAAAACTTCGAGGATGAACCGACCAGAGACACCACTATAGTGGATTGATAAACAGCCCTTCTTGGCTTCTCTTCCAATCTTTCAAGACAAAAACAACTTAAACAGATCAAAATTAAGCAGCACTCCAGTTTTATTGATCTGTGTACCAAGATTATAGGAATTTAATCTAAATCACATCAAATTTTAATCTTTTTATTTATTCTTAAATAAGTGTTTGCTGTGAAAATGCCATAAAAAATCAGATTGTTGGAATTTCTCCAAAAAAAAGTTGTGAAAAACGAGGCTTCAAAGACTTGAATCACTAAACTGAATGAATCAAAGTCTGTGAATGATCTCAGACTGAATTCAGCCGCTGCATCTCCGCCCGTCTCTTTCTTGTCTTCCTGCTGACGCTGGTTCAGACGAGCTGGCAGCGTTTTGGTGCCAAAACTGCAACAACTGCCTCGACTTTCATCACGTCACCGACGAATTCAGGTTGGAGGAGTTCAAACACACGTCATGCCAACAGGTCATGCTGAGATTTAGTTTTTCATATGTAAAAGAGGGAGCGCAGCCTTTCACTTTCATCGCTGATTAGAGAGGATCACATCTGTGCCACATGTGGAGGAGACACATCAGAAATGTGACATTTTTAGATGAAGTGCGACTGCAGCAGATACAGACGGAGAAAGTAGAGACGCTGAGAAACAGGAACGCTGTGGGGAGTTGTCAGGTGTTGGACAGATGTGTCAATGTTTGTGGTCAGATCACAGCTGATCCGCTGTTTGGGCTGGTCGCAGTAACAGGAACATGAACACATCGTGGGCTCGACACATCCAGTTTAGAAACTGGGAGAGTGAAGGATCACTCTGCATCAAACTTCCTCTGCACCGTAATTCATGCGCAATCCTGCTGCATTATTAAAGCCTCAGGCCGGCTTTTTCATGGCAAGATCAATTACGGGTATGTTTTCTCTTCCACGGGTGTAATTAGTGGCGTAACCGTGGAAAGTACAATTTAAAACTGTTATCTGTACATTGTAGATGTTCATTAGGCTGTCACTCAAAATCAAGCTGCAGGCCAGCTGACCGCCAAAAAACACACAAACTTCTTCTAAAAGCCCCGTCGCACATTTAAAGCAGATGTGAAGCTGTATCAAAGTGAACGTGGCTGTCAGTGTAGCTGAATAAAAAATGGGAAAACATAATTAATTTACAAGCTGTCCACAGCCTTTTTTACACTGTGTGCCACATGTAATGGTCTTACAAGCCTGAACACGGGTCGTTTCGTCATGGGTGTAACGTCCTGATAATTCATGATCTGAGCTGTTTTCTGCTCGACTTGCTGACTGCGTTTCCCTCGAGGCAGGAGCTGACGCCACAGAGCGTTAGACTGAAATAAGAGTGCAGTCTTAATCAAAAAACATTATGTCAGAGGCATGAATAGAAATGTGCCCAGAACAGGTCCCAGATGAACCCCTTTTTAGATTGATTTTGTCATTTCTGTGGGAAAGAAAACACCAGCTTCCTCCCTGAGAGCAGCTGGAAGCAGAATCAACTTAACTTAAGAGTTGATTTTCATTGTTTCATAAAACCATTAAGCTCCAAAAGCCACCACTTGTCACAATTTGTCCATATACAAGTGTCACAGTGCGATCTTACAGCTCGCCTAGCCATGGATATATTTAGGGTCTGTACTTCTACTCACCAAATTTGTTGAATTAATTGTTTTTAAACTGATTTCCTCTTACTGGGATCCTACAAAAACTATTTTCTGCCAAAGACCAAAGTTTTCAGCTTTTCTCATGGCTTAGAAGAGAAGTGAGTCAGCGCTAATTTAAAACATTAACAATAATAATAGTCGTCAGGATTCAGCAACGTTTGAGTCAGAATGTGATGACAACTGGTGGACTGCCATATCACACCACGTAAACACGGCCCTGATAAAGCGGATTAGCAGAGTTTCTCTCCGCTACACTTCTGATAAATAATACCGAAGGCTGTGTTAGTCTGGCAGCGTCACACAAATATGCAGATGAGAATTAGTCTGGAACCTCTGAGCTCATTTGTGATTTCCACAGGGGGTTATCAGCGGGCGAGGACCAAAATGCCTCTGGATGCGACTGGATCGGCTGACGTCTAGTCAGAGCGCTGAAACGTGAGACGTAGGGCTGAGTGATGGGAAACTGTGAACAGGCTTTCACCCTGTGAGGCCCCGGCTGCTGTCGATTGTGATTCTACAGCCTTTACTTTTATTTTGGTCATGATGACAACTAGCTGTACATGCTGTATATGCTTCTTTCAGAAGATTAAATAAAGTCCCTCAGCAACACTTCTTTGCAGAGTCATTGTATTAAATTGTTAGATAAATGGTTGTGAGTGGCTTGACTTGGGTAAAAAAAAACTGAACTGGACCAGGACCAGGTATATTCTGCCAAGTAATGAGCTCTCAGAATCCCTCAAGCCCAAACTCTGACTTTAGTTTTGGTTCATGATATAGCGCCTTTATGACCACAACTTCAGGGTGTTTTCTTCCACTGCAGCTCTTCTTCAATACATCCATCCATTTTCTATACACCGCTTAATCCTCATTAGGGTCATGGGGGGGCTGGAGTCTATCCCAACCGACTCAGGGTGAAGGCAGGGGACACCCTGGACAGGTCACCAGTCTATCACAGGGCTACACTTAGAGACAGACAATCAAGCACACTCACATTCACACCTACGGACAATTTAGAATCACCAATTAACCTCAACATGTTTTTGGACTGTGTGGAAGCTGGAGAACCCGGAGAGAACCCACGCTGCACGGGGAGAACATGCAAACTCCCGGGGTGCCCCCACTGGGACGCGAACCGGCGACCTTCTTGCTGCGAGGCAACAGTGCTAACCACTGCTCCACCTTGCAGCCCTTCTTCAATACAACTGATTGATATAATTGTTAGAATTAGTTTCACAGAGGTTCCTCTTTCAACAGATTCCCTGCTGCCTGCCCATGAATGAAAAGAAAACTGATGTGCCAACTGTATTTTATTTTATTTTTTTTAACTTGCACTTTGCACAAAAAAAAAAAACCCAGAGACAAAGAAAACAAACACACTGTTAATGGGCACGCCTTCATGGAAGACCTGTAATTTCCATTAAAGAGCCGCTCCCTGGTGATTTGCTTTACTCTGCTTTTGTTTCCATTTCAAGCACTTGCACTGAATTTTTCACCCCACTGATAATGTGTTTTTTTTTTTCTTTTACTTAAGAATTGTGCAGTTAATTTAAAATTCCTTTGAAACACAGATTCAATAACCCCAGCCTCCAGGGATTCGCCAGTCTATGAATGATAATCACTTGTAATTAACGCTCAGCTGAATTTCGCTGTTTTTCCGAACGCGCCAGTTAAAAATCAACCTCTCCGCCGTCCTTTCCGAGCCTTTGACACCAACACCAGGATTAAATTGCCATTTTGAAGCCGCTAAACAACTCAATTAAAACTGTCGGACTCCATCAGCAAGACGGCGGGCGGAATTCGGTGGGCTGATTTGCGGCGAGCGGATCCTGTCTGAGGTAAGACGTGCATTCTCCGCTTCGTGTCCGATTCTTAAGTAGCTGTCCGGTTCGATCAGTGGCTGAGGAGTGAGTTACAGGAACAAAGCAGGTTTATCCTCTGAGGCACTGGAAGTGGCAGCTCTCAGGGGGCTGGGAAGTAAAACACAACATTAATGCTTATTTGAATATTCGTCACTTGTTGTTGCAACACATTGACGATTCTATTCTGTCGTAAAATCCCTCTCATGCCCTCGTTATCATCAAACGTTTGGCCTTTAATGATATTCCTCACCATCCTTTTTCCAACACCCGCCGTCACCTTCTCACTTTCTGTGGTCCAGACAGTACAGCGTCCTCCACCTGAAAACACTTTAGCTCATCAGTGCTCATTAAAGACGACGGTGGAGGGCTGAGACTCTCATCTTTAGTCACTGGTTAGCAGCAGGCTCCCCGTCCACGCTAAGATCATGTGCAGATTTGACTGCAAACGGTAAAACGTGTCATTTAAAATAATAACTCCTCGACACAGCAGCTGGTGCCGGCCGAATGCAGGTAGGGTGAAATAATAAAGCATGACAAATCGTTTTTTGCTGTTAGCGCCGAACCCACTTAATGGTGCCAAATCCTGTGTTTTTTGTGCCAAGAGTCAGATGTGGCGACTGATGCCCGCCCAGTGTGTATTAAGTACTGAGGAGAAGCAAGAATGGAGCTGTGTTTCCATAACAACTGCTTTTGTTTCTGGCTTCTTCTATTCTGGTTATTACAGTCAATGCAAGATGCAGCGTCTAAGGCCCCCGTCTGAACGCACTGAGCAGTCGAGATTATTTGCTCCAAAGCAATTGTGTTGGCTCTGCGCCAGAAAATATGCAGAGGGAGGCGGCGGAGAAGGTTAAAGAATATTTACTGGTTGGGTCAGGGGTAAAGGGGGAATTCCTGGGGAACCGGGGGGTGAAGGTCCGTGGTGGGGAAACCAGTTCGTAGGGGATTTAGGTGCCAAACGGGGTCCACTCCAAAGTGCAAAAGTGCAGGTGCTCCGGGGGCTGTGAGGTGGAAGTGGTGCCAGGGAATCTCCCGTAGAGGTGCGGGGGCTGGTGCAGTGAATCGTGCTGGTGGGGTTCTCCGTGCAGGCTGAACAGGGACTGCTGGTGAGCCGGTGGAGGCAGCGCTGGAAAAGACAACAAAGTTAGCGAAATCTCCAGACTGAAAAACACGACAGAGTACTCAAGACTAGTAGAATTGAGCGGCCACGATACCACGAGAGGCTGAACAATCACCTGGCACTGGAGCACACGTGAAGGCAGGCTTTAACCAGTGGCTGATGGGAAATGGGTGACAGGTGTGTGATGAGCTCTCCACCGGCCAGCCTGAAACACAGCAGCACAGAGAACCCACAACACAGACACCAACTGGAAAGTGCACAAAAATAGAGACCACAATCACCACAGCAATTAGTTCATTTGCATTTAAACATGTATATATATATATATATATACATTTTAAAATTTGCTTTAAATTTGCTTGATAATTGTATAAAAACAGAGCTAGTGATTAGCTTAGCATGAAAACTGGGAAAATGGGTAAACAGCTAGCATGGATCTCCACAAACATCCACCAAGCTATACCTTAAAAAAACAAGTGAAATTTGCTCTTTTAAGCTTCTTTGTTTGCACACATTAACCCTGTTCAGGACTTCATGCTGTCATACGTAGAAGGTCTTTCGGGGTCCATTGGACCCCAAGAAAGAATATGTGCAAAATATTTGTTGGTGTTCATTATACCAGGGTTCCAACACATTTGAAATTTTGAAATTCCATAATTTTCCAGAACCTGATTTCCAGACTTCTTGGTAAAAAAAAAATTAAATAGTGAACTTAGTTCACTTGATGTTGTCAGACTTGGTCTCACGCTGGGTTTAGCCAAAAACGCTGTGACTCTCAGTGCAGAGGATGCAGTGACAAGACAAAAATGATTTTCCCTGCATATGACTCACAACCGCCGCCTCCCCCATGTTGGAGATGTCAAACGATTTCACACAAAGTCTGCATTTAGCTTTCTTTATCCATTCGGGATCCTTATCCAACCAGTCTTTTTATTTGGGATTTATGAGCCAGTCTTCAGGGAATTTACATTTACCCCTTTTGAGTTCTGTCAATGACCATACAAGACATTTTGAATCGCTCACTCACAAACTTTGTGGACATCACCTGTCTGTCGAAGCAGCAGTGAAACTTGGCGACACCTGGGTGGGTCAATGGCTTGGAAGAGGATAAGAGCAGAGGGCGGGCATTCAACTTGTCAATCTGCCCAAATGTTTTCTGGGATGCGTAGCCATGGATCTATGATATGAACACGTAGCCTACTGTGTGCTCTCACACAAACATTTTAGCTGCGCTGCTAAGGGCCTTAAAAACAGATCCATCCATTTCTTTTTTTAGATATTCAGAATTTTATGTTTTAGAAAATAGAACTGTGGTAATAGTCTTGGAAACATGAATATTTTTCCACACAATAGTTTCTATTTTCCATACTTTTCCAGACCTGGAAATTTATAAAAACAAATTCCATACTTTTCCATACTTTCCATGCTTGCGTAGGAACCCTGTCATACACTTTCAAACTCTGTTCAATAAATTTTCTGATAAGTTGACATATGTTTGGTTCCAAATACATGACAAATGTCCCTCTTTAAAAACAATACCTGTCACCTAAACCAAATGGCCTGGGGCCCAAAACTCCTGAATAGGGTTAAACAAGATATTTATTGGGAGCTTAGTGACCTTGGAAAGAGCCATATTAGCCATTTTACCGCGCGTTCAGTCTTTATGATGAATGAAGCGAATAACCTCTCAGGTGAAGCACCATAGTTAACACAAAGATATCAGAATAGCCAATACACTGCAAAAAAGTATGTTTCCCAAAATGTCACAACGTTCCTTAAAGAGTATTAATTTACCAGATTTACAAGTACTGGAACAGTGATTAAAAACTGATACTTGCACTGTGTGTATCAGCGGACAATGTGTGACCTCAAAAATGAAGATAAATATTGCAGAAATGAGCGCTGCTGCTATCTTATCATATTGCAGCCAGAGTCTGAGCTAAGCAGCAACCTCCGGGGCTGAAAACAAAGCCAACAGGGAAGTGCCCAAAACTGCAGTTCCTCGAATGGCCACTTGAGGCTGACTCCAAAAGTGAGTCAGTCCTCATAGACCTTCATGTTAAAATCTCCAATTTACACCAGAAATAAACACATTTACAGCCTGGTTCAAAAACAGTTTTGGTCTCTGTAGCTAATATCTATGTTCATGATAACTTTACAAACTGTTTTACTTGTGTTAAGGCCGAACATTGTTAATAATTAGGAACATGGCTGCTGTGGCCGACTGGTGGGTTCCATCATAGAACAGTTCGTGGCCTCACTTCAGCTTCACGCACGCTCAACCTCTTTGCACATTTTTCGATGAACTAGCACATTGAGTTTCGCAGAGAGTGTGTCTACTGACTGAACAGTAGTGGCGGGGTCAGAGGCGTATCGAGTTACTGCCTCCTGTCTGTCGAAAGTTGATGAAAATTTTCTTGACAACAATGATCAGGCGCTCCTGGTTGTTTAGCTAGCCAACAACATTTCAGCTACTTAGGAGACTAACGGACTTGTGGGCCAATGTCTAGGGTCAATGGCGATAGGTGCTAATGCACATGGAAAGTCAATGAATAGTTGGAGTCGGTAGATGAGATTAGAACACATATATTAATCATACATTAACCTCCTTAGTTAAAGAGGAATCCAGGTTTCGAATCCAAGTTTCACGAATCACCCAAAAAAACCTAGCCAAAATGGTTGGAAAGTAAGCACACCAGCCACGTCACATCAGTTGCTGGTCCTTTCGTCACTCCTGAGCACATTTAAGGATGTATAGTAATTTTCTGCTCGTTACTTTTTGTTAAATTAATCTCTTTTTTCAGTTCGCTGCCTTACGTGTGTCTGTGTCTTCCCCTCGTTCCGGTCAGCTGCACTCGCTACCTGAAGGGGTGGGAATTGGCTTCCCTCCACCAATAGGATTTCAGCATTGTCACCCAATAAAATGAAATTGAACTTGACAGACATCCAAATGAACCAAATAACGTGTTTTGTGTCACAACCAATCTATGAAATAAAAGACAAAAAAAAAAAAAAAAGAATACAGGTAGAAATAAAATAAAATATATTTATAATAAAATATATATAAAAAATCAAAGTATAAGTATGAAGCTCTGTTTCTACTGGGCTACATGTGCGTCCTCAGAGCTCTGGTGTCACTCAAGCTGCCCCACTGGGACACTTGAATCAATGCTGTTAGTTCCACCTGTGCTTTTCCTGCTATGACAAGTCAGAGAGTCTGCTGTGAAACAAGCTCATTGTGTTTGGTTTCATGCTCTGTTATAGGCTCTCTATCTGTTTGGACAGAGGATTTATGGTGTTGGAGTCAGCGCTGCACACTGTATGTAAACGCTATCCCCCTTAACCCCAAGCTGAGGCAAATACTTGAAATGTTTGAGTGCGGTTTTGCTGTGAAAACACGTGAAGGGATACTAAAATCTATTTCAGGCCAACGTATGTGGAAGCTTTTTTCCCTCTTTTTTTATGTACAGAATGTGACGGACGGTTGCCGTTTACGTGCCTGACAGGATGTGGCCTTAATCTTCACAGCGTGCGGTGGTGGTAATTGAGTCAAATCTCACCTTTCTTAGCTGCTTGTGTTGCTCTACGTGTGATTTGGTCGGTGCGTCAGTCTTCCCTTTTCACCCTGATGTGATGTGCAGAAATAGACGGAGTTGCCTGTGTGTTACATACACCTGCTTAGTCTGACGCAACTCAGTATCTGCAGTAAATCCTGTCTTAGGCTTGCCATCAGTTTTTGTTGACGCTCTCTAGCAGGATTCAGTTCTGATAGTTCTTTAGTTAGTGAAGTGATTTACTGGGCTGTATTTTGTCGGTCTATCTGATACCTGAAACCTATTCTATGGTGGTATGCTTGATTCAAGAGCGTGATCCTTTAATTTAAGATCACGATTTCTTCTTTTCATGTTCAGATGTTACAATGCCCTGTCTCAAAACTTTGCCCTACGCACTCAAATCGTCCCTGCACACTTGCTTTGCTCTTATACTTGGGTATAACGCTGCTTGAACACGCTTCCTGTGCTCCGGCCTAACCCTCCTCTCCTCGCACTCAAGTTCCCCGTGTTCGCTTGCAAAACCTCTGCTCTCGCATCTCTGACTTTTTTGTGTCTACAGGTGGTGGCCTGATAGCCTGGCGGTTAGCGGTCTGATTGGAGTGCGAGGGCGGAATTTTTGAAGGACAGCGTTGCAATATAAGAATGTGAAAACAAGAACGGACGCTCTCAGAATGAAGGAACACACTCTTGAATAAAGATAGGACTGCATCCCCGTGCTATTTCATTTATAGCACCACCTCTGAGATTAAGTCAGGCTTGAATCATCCACAAAAACAGTTTATACTGCTATATTTTTTAATTATAAGGGAATCTTAAGGCTTATATAAAGTTTTTGGCAACAATCGTGATGTGAAACCGTGAAGAAGAGCAGAAAAAAGCCTGACTTGAGACTTTCTGACTTCCCACAGTGACCAACAGAAGAGTAAAAACATCAGGCCTGCATCACGACACGTCTTCTTGTAATTCTTTCTGTTTGTTTTAACCTTCATAATGGACGGGCGGGGTTGACCACGAGGCGTAATACAAAGGGCGCCGGAGGGTTTAGACAATAACAGGAAAAGTATCTGAATGTCAGCTTCCCTGTGACTGACAGCTGAGTTGACACTATCTGATTTATAAGGTAACTCCCACTTGTCTGGCCGGCGAAAACACACAGCCGACTGTATTTGCATATAACTGGCTGAGGTCGGTTCGGGTCAGTTCAGTTCAGGTAACATATTTGTTTACACCTGCCCTGGAGTGCTGCTACTCTGGTTTCACTGACAGTCTGAGTACACCTGGTTTCAATGTTTTATTAGTCCAAGAAATATATATATATCAGCGAATTTCTCCACCACTTCACAATAAATTATGTAACATAAACAAAAACTTTAATGTATCAGTAGTAAAAGTTCTTTTTCCCAGTAATGTGGTGCAGAACCAGGAACATTCGCTTCTGACAGGCTGAAGTGTGTTAATCAGCTACACAACTCCGACCACAGATCAGTTCGTAAACTAATGAGCTGTTGGGGAATTAAAAACTCAAACAACACCAGGAAATCTGCTAAATACTAAATCCATTTTATCGACCAGAAAATAGGTTATTAGCGTCATTATTTAAACTAGCTACTGCTCTTGATTAAAGGAAATTAAAGGAAGCTTTGCAGTTGTTAAAACCAGTCTCAAGGTCGGGCTTAAGTCAGCACCAAGTAATCACTACCAAAAGATCGCCTTTTATTTATTTCCTTTTTCCTGATTCCCACACTGATAGACTTTCAGGTTTATTATTTTTTTAATGTGGTGTACTTATTGTTTTGTGGTTGTTTCTTGTGTTCCTGCCCAAGGACAACAAATGCAAATTACTTGAGAGCTAACTACTTTTAATTACAAAAAATAGATAATACAAACTAAAAACTGAATTAAATAGAAAGGGAGAATAAAGTTTATTTTTCAAGATTGATCGTAACGTTTCAGAACCACTGGATGCCACTAGAACCCCAGTATTTTATATCAGCCACACCTCTCCCCTCCTTTCACTTTTACTTGCAAACGGAAAAGTTTTGTACACAGGAGCCAACATGAAGTAATCCAACCACAATCACTGGCCCACACTAGCGTTGTAAAAATACACTGTGTGGCTATAACGAATTGTTGTCAACTTATAATAATGTTATCTTCCATTCACCTCTGTTAGTCTCTCTGCTGTTGTCTGTTCCGCTCCATGTGTGTCTGTTTCCACAATCGGTCAGAGTCGGAGCAGGACAGACACCAGCAGACAGGAAGAGGCAGCACAGACTCACACTGAGCTGAAATCAAATGAGCACATAAATGAGGTCACTGACATTACATAGCAGAATCTTTGGAATATTTTGTTTTTCTTTATGTTTCTATTTGTCTGAAATGTGCTGTATAAACAAACTTGCTACGCCTTACATAACAGTTTCTTATTGCTGTATTAATGCAACACTTATGTTCAAAATCTTGCATATTGCACCTATCAAAGTTCACACTGTCGGCCTCCTGTCACCACTGAGCGGGACACCAAACGGCTTCATATCATAAGTCTTTACCTCAGTTAAGACTACAAGTGCTCTTGTTTTAGCTGTTATGAGATTATTATTAGATTCTGCAGAATAATTTTAACTCTGAGATTTCAACTGTGCATGTTGGGCTGTGCTGCAGGGTGGTTTGGTGGTTAGCACTGTTGCCTCGCAGCTCGGAGGTTGGCGGTTTGCGTCCCGGTGGGGGCACCAGGATCTTTCTGCGTGGAGTTTGCATGTTCTCCCCGTGCAGCGTGGGTTCTCTCCGGGTTCTCCAGCTTCCTGTGTGCTTGGTTGTCTGTCTCTAAGTGTAGCCCTGTGATAGACTGGTGACCTGTCCAGGGTGTCTCCTGCCTTCACCCTAAGTCGGCTGGGATAGACTCCAGCCCCCCATGACCCTAGTGAGGATTAAACTTTGTATAGATGATGGATGGATGGATGTTGGGCTGTTCTCACAGAAATTACAGCAGCAATAATTTCATGAAAACTGGTGATTTCCACGGGTTAATGATCACTGTAGTGGGGAACCTTGTAAAGAGTGTAGGTCCCTAGAAAATGAATACATATTGTTCATATGTATTTGGAGGCAATATGCAAAAGTAACAAACTGGATCAGTGAGGCAGCCTCAGAGCTGAACAGTCAGTCCTGCAAAACCACAAACACCAAATTACATTTTTGACCTTTAATTGCCAAATTACTCACAACAATGGACGTCATTCATGGATTCCTGCTTTGACTGTAGGTGTGAATATATTTCTTTAAGTGAATCTGTTGTTTGCTACTGCCTTCAAGACAGATCATTTATTTCCTCCAGTTGTAGAGGATACACACAAATACATAGTTACCGTAGCAGCTGACTAACACTTTGGGTTTTGTGTTTTGGAAAGAGATCCTCGCAAAATGAAAGCGTCTTTTGTTATGTACGGGTGTGAAGCACATCAAGCAAGCTGTTTTGAAATCCGAGATGTTCTTGATACACAGCTACTCCTCATCTCGGCGGTTAGCGTCGACTGCAGCTACACTGTACTTTGCTTTTATAGCAGCGGCTCCAGACTTTCTCTTGAGGTTTGCAGATGTGGAAAGAAGTTGTGTCTCCTTAACAGATAGCATCTCTCATCCAGCAGAGTCAAAACAAACACACGGCGAGGGTGAAATCCAAGGTTGAACGTGAGAAGGAAGAGATGCTAATCGTCACAACAGACTACTGTTTTGTCACGTGCAGAGGACGCAAGCGTTTCATGTCACTGCGACGACTCGGTGCGTGAAGATCTGGCGCCGCAAGAGTGGCTGCGTGTTACGGCAGCTCCCGGTAGCTTGTGGTTGAGTGTGTTTTTTGTACTGACTTCAAGGTTCTACATTTGTGGCATGTATTATTTTATCTACCTGTGCAGAGAGAATATCTAGATATCTGCGATTCTCTGTTCTTTTGTGCTATCAGACAAACTTTATGGAGCTTTAGTGAGGTTGCTGGTTAGACACAGAACTGTAAGTCATGGCCAAAAATCAGATGGGAAAACAAATGAGCTGAAAAATAAAATGACAATGAATTCAAATTTTCTTTTAGCAACAGCATTAATTGATGTATTGAGTTGTTTTTTTTTTCTTGCAAACCTTAACTAACATTATTTGTCAGTTTCCGAGCTCCATAAATCTGTTTATTTGTATTTTTTTTGTGTGTGTGGTATGAATTCAGTTCATTCATTATTCCAGCAATCCTGAATTATTTCTAAACGCTGGCTTCTCCATCAGTTCAGTCAGGGAAACAATTACAGATGGATGCCTTAAAGACAAATTGCCGAGCTCCGCTGCGGATTGTACGGCTTCATTTTTTGACACAGATTTTCCATCAGAGCTGTATTTAGTATGAAGACAGAGCTTTGTTCGCTCGGCTGTGTGGGAGTCCACTTCTACCACATGTGCTCATATTTCACTGAAAGCTGCAGAAAATGTTTCCAAGGTGGTAAGTCTTGAAATAATTGTGTTGCCTCATGCTGAGGAATTAAAACTGAAGCAGAGTTTCGGTGCACAAATCAGTTACTTGTTCATTATTGCGACTTGCTGCACAACAATTGTACAACTTTGTAATGTTTGCTGTCAGGAACATGGCCTGTTTCTGGTTTACTTTCAAATGTATTCTGCATCCACAGTTCATACAGGGTTTCATGTATTCTCTCCGGGCCTCCACAGTCCAAGGAGGCCTCAAAAATAGAAACAGCATAGCCTGCAATTACACTATCTACGGCACTGATATATGGATCACAGAGATGGGTGAGACCGATTGAAATCTGCATAAATAGACATGAAAGAGTAATGACTCACACGCACCACGCTCATTAGCCGACCAAGGCTTCGTCTTAACGCAACAGCATTTTAGTGTGCAACAGCCAACCTTGGCTTAATAATGTGAACTAATTTTACTTGGAAGTCAGTCGTTTGTTTGGAATAAACAGAAGAACTGACGAGGCATAAATGAGCAGAGAGTCGTCTCCAGCACTTCAAACCTCTGTATTTTTCACATTAACCTTGACAGTGTGGTTCCTCCTTTTGTCTCTTCTCCTTCAGACAGCCAGTTATCCCGTCAGAGGGCCTTCGCTCTGCTGGAAAAACCACAAAATAAAGACTTAAAACTGTGAGGGTTTAATGTTGATCTAAATCAGCCCCGACTCATTCTCAGCTCCCTCACGTTCTGTGGCTTTGTCAGGATTTCATCTGAACACGCTGGGTACCCTTTAGCATCGTTTTTCAACATGTAGGGTAACATGATAGAATTACAGAAATCTGCGAACATCAGAAGCAGACGCCACGAGGACGGTAGCCAAACGTTCTCTGCTGGTGTCGTCACTGTGGCTCTTTTTTGGGTCATGAAAACTCTGCCTTGGAACATCAGCTTAATGTTGTGAAAGCATGTGTTTTAACCCACAATGTGCTCTTCTCTGAACCTTAACACAGTGCTTTTGGAACCTAACCTACGGTGGCCCGGAAGTGTCACAACAAAACAAAAGCCACAACACAACACAATAAGCCACAACGCTACAAAATTAACCACAACACTACAAAATAAGCCGCAACACAACACAATGGCTACAACTGAAGTGTCAGCATTAACAAGTCAAACAATCAATGACTCTTTATTTGTAAATCAAAGTTAACAACCGCTTTAATAGCGCATACTGAGATTAATGGACACTATTTGCCATCAGTATTTTACTTACTTCTTGAGTTGTTTCCAACAATCTCCGGCTTCTGCCCACTTCGAGTGGCGTTGCGCACTTCACAGTATAACTTCCAGGTTAAAAAAAACAAAAAACACAACTTCCGTTGCAGCCGTTGTGTTGTGATGCGGCTAATTGTATTATGTTGCGGCTAATTTTGTATTGTTGTGGTTAATTTTGTAGTGTTGTGGTTAATTTTGTAGTGTTGTGGCTTATTGTGTTGTGGCTTTTGTTTTGTTATGACACTTCTGGGCCACTGTACTAACCTTAACAAAACAGCGAGTGAATCTTATTGCCTGGAGCATCAGTAAAAAGCAACTGGACTTCTTCTTTAGGTTCTGGAAGATCTCTCATCCAAGAGGCTTCTTCAGGTGAAACACCTTCAACCCTATTCAGGACTTTTGGGGTCTTTTGGACCCCACGCCATTTGGTTTAAGTGACAGGTACTGTTTTGTTTAGTTTTTTTAAATTTTTGAATATTTATTTTTAAATATAAAAAGAGGGACATTTGTCATGCATTTGGAACCAAAAATATGTAAACTCATCAGAAAATGTATTTAACACAGTATAAAAGTCCATGGATCCCGAAAGACCTTCTACATATGGCAACATGAAAGTCCTGAATAGGGTTAAAGGACTGAAGGATTACCATAAAGTGGACAACCGAGAATCTACACAAGCAAAACTTAGACGACACAGAAGAACACCTTCTGCTTAGCTCTAGAGATGCGAGCAGCTTTGACAGAACAGCAGTATTTGACGGCCAGCGAATGAGAACAGGTTGTCTGTAACCACAACATCCCAGGTGAGCCAAACAGCCTTTGTCACCATCACAGCGCATTAAAACACTGCAGAGCACACGTGAGTCAGACAGAACATTAGTTGATGGAAACCACTCATGAAAAGCTAAGCATGGAAAAGATAAAAATACTCGCGATAATTCAAGATGATGAAATACAAACTTGGAATTTTGACTCCAAAAAATTCAGACGTGCAAAGAAAAAAATAATGAGAAACCAATTTGTAATTTTGCATAACTGATGTAATTTTTTTTTTTAGGTCCTGCTAATGTTTATGTTTGTATGTATTTATTTACTCACAAAGGATTTGGATGTGGACAATATGTACTGTTTTTGTTTTGTTTTTTGGCAGTGAAGATGTAAATTAAAATGTATTTCTATGATTTTACTAATATTACCTACAATTAACATTTTTGAAAAATCTGTAGAAGAGCAATTTTTTTTTTAAAATTGCCATTTTTCGAATCTTAATTTACATGATTTTTCTTTCAAATAAAGGGAAATATTTATTCACAGTTTTGGCCTGAGCTTTTTATGGTTAACGTGTAAATTAGTACTACTTTAAATCTGATTTTGCTAGTTTTCATCTGTAGTTTAACGAAACTGGGAAACTGCAAAATACCAATAAATTGTTCCCAAAAAAACTACTCAAAATGCTTCTTCTACTTCTTTTTTTTTTTTTTTACAGTGTACTTGATGGAAACACTACATCATGCTTTACTTTTCAACCCAGTCTCACAGCAATTCGTAAAATAGTCACGAAATTTAATCTATGATTTTGTGTCCTGGGACATGATTTGCCCAACTTTCTCCTGTTCCTCAGCACGAATTTCAAACTAATACATTTCAACTCGAATGTTCTTCTCTTCCGACAGTCAGGCATTAACTAATTGTACTGTTATGGCCCGTCCAGGCCCACACTGACCAACGTTAGCATTCTGTAAACACCGGCGCTAAGCAGCTACCGTGTGCTCCACCTGCTGTAAGCTCCGTATTCATTCATAGAAAATACAAGAAATATATCCAGGCAGAGAGAAGCTGTTCTGAGATCGCTCTGAAAGTGATCCTAACGATATCGTTCATAGCTATTGTCGTTTATTTGTGATAAAATATAAGTGCTTTTACTGTGTTTGGGCTACATGCTCGTCGTTACTTCCATTTCACTGTAAACGAATTCAACTCTAAAAAAAGAAAGACACATGCAGGAAAACAGCTACCGGGACATGGACTGTGATCGCAGCGATGGATAATCTGACGTTTATAACTGAGAGGCCAGCGGTGGGGAATGTATCTGTAGCTTTGTGAAGCTTTTAGCTAGCTCGTCGAGGCTGGCTACATTAGCTCTTAGCCTAGCCTAGCCTAACTGCTGCTGCTTCTTCTATTGATTTGGCGGTTGGCATCCAACGTTCAGGTGCATTACCGCCACCTACTGTACACACAAAAACATTACAGACCCTGTAGGACGGATCTCTTTCGGGTCTGCTACTCTTTTACACTTATTTCATACTACACATATTGTACTTTAACAGTAGCACATTTGTACTTCAGTCCATTTATTTTAGTTTATTAATACAAAAACACAACCCTAGTTGTAAACCCCAAGAAGAACTACATATTTCATGGCGTGTCCAGTCATGTTGTATTGTAACGCTACTGGAAGTTGTAGTTCTTTCTTCAAAATAGCGTTTCTCCTAAATGGAGGGTGAAATATAAAACTTCAGGTGCATTTAGGGGTTTAAATTAATGAGGAACAAGTTTATTTGGACTAACTTTACAAAACAAATTTGTGAAATGTTGTTCTTAAAGATTACAGAGAAATGAAAGTATGACGAGCATGTAGCCCAAACACAGTAAAAGCACTTTTATTTTATCACAAATAAAAAATAGTAGCTATGAATAATATCGTTGGGATCACTTTCAGAGCGATCTCAGAACAGCTTCTCTCTGCCTGGATATATTTCTTGTATTTTCTATGAATGAATACGGAGCTTATAGCAGCTGGAGCACACGCTAGCTGCTTAGCACCGATGTTTACAGAAAGTTAATGCCTGTTAGTAGAAAACAACGACATAAACATCACAGCATATTCACTGTCTAAAAGGAAAAAATGCGTCCCAGACACGAAGGATAAGTCCAATTGAAATGGTTTAAAATGCTGGGGAACACAAAAAAGTTCGGCAAATCATGTCCCAGGACACGAAATAACAGATTAAATTTTGTGACTGTTTCACAAATTGCCATGAGGCTGGGTTGTACTTTTGCATAAATGTTAGATATTCACTGGACATCAAAGACGGAGCCAGCACCTTTACATACTCCAAACTCATTGCAGACAGAATGAAAACTACAGTTAACCCACCAGTTTGCTTTTACACGTTTTATCTCGTCTTCTAACAGTAAAGATCATGGTTGAAGCTTGCAGCAGTGAGCAGACAGCGCATGAGGAAGCAGCTGCTGGTGTGCCATATCAGCTTGATCTGCATGAGTAAACTCTGCTGTGCTGCCCTGTCTCTCTAATGGAGGCTGTCAGCTGGCAGATCTGGCCTGGTCTCACTACTACACTTTTCTTTCTGCACAGACTGCTTCTGTTAAAGCTTTACATTGTCCAAAATGTCCCCTTTTCAATATTCAGGAAAAGCAGGCTTATGATTCATGAGTCTGTAGTTTTAAAAATATACAACAGGCGATGAAATACTGTAAGATTAGGGGTCAACTTCCTGATTTCGCTGAGGAGCATGCAGTTGTTTGATGCGAGACATAATCATACTTTTTCCTTTAATTTGTCACCTGTGGCTAAAGGTTTGTTTAACAGAAACACAAAGCAAGCTGTTATGTTGCCTTTTTTTCTGCAGAAAGTTGTCCTTGTTTAATCACTAGTGTTGGTTGTGTACTGTAGACATGTCATCTGTAGCTTGCCGGCATTGTGAAGTGACTGGATGTTTAGGTGGCGTTCTTCAGTCTCTGATTGTTCTTCGAATTCACAAGAAATGCCACCATTGTAGAGTTCTCCTGTTTTTCTACATTTTCTTTCACCACATATTTTTTTCTGAATTACAGTTATTAAACTTTGGGATATAGAAAAAATATTTCTCAAAAACTGGACGTCCCTCATCCCCACTCTCACCCCAACCAGTCAGGGCAGATGGCCGCCTTCCCTGAACCTGGTTCTGTTGAAGAGGTTTTTTTTTTTTTGGTTCCTTTCCATTGTAGCCAATTGCTTGCTCATACGAAATCCAAAAGGAACTTTGGAATGTTAGGTTCTCTGTTCAAAATTCGTAGCGTCTTCTTCAGCATACTATGTGAAGTTAATGTAACGGAGCCCTCCAGAGAACACACCGCCGCCACAGTTGGACTGGAGCGTGAGGCCAGTGGAACTTTTTTGTTGCCCTGTGAGAGTGCACTACCCGCAATCTCTGCAAACTGGTAACACAGTCAGCGTTTACTTAATCGCTTTAACAAAGACACTCAGAGCAACCTTCTTGCTGTGAAGAGAACCACCATGCCCAACGACACAGCAGACCAGCCTCCGGGGAATTTGGATGCCGAGGGCCGCCAAGATGGTCTGTCTGGTGACCCACAGTGTTCACTATTTAGGATTTAAAAAATATCTACCAGTAATGCAAAACACAAAACACTAGCTTGGAGCCAAAAGGTCTCAATGCAGACACCCCTGTAGCTCACCTAGTTGAGCGGGTGACCCATGAACAGGGGCTATAGTTCCCAAACTAAGTTTTTTTTTTTTTTTTTAAAAAGGTCTCAATGTGTAACCAGAGGTGTCTGCACTGCGTTGTGTTGAGCCGAACACCGATCTTTTTGGAGGCGATCTCATTTATTGACACTTGACAGACGATAAAACAACCACAAAATCCTCTGTCAGTCTCAACTGGTACTGCAACAGAAATTAAATGACAGAACAACATATTAGAACTGGGAAAGTAAACTTATAAATGAAATGATGTACATAAGTTGACACACAGACAACAGCAGCACAGTCTCGCTTACCTCTCCCATCAGATACATGTACAAAAGGATAGAGGCAAGGCGGGAAAAACACATTTATAGGGGTACGGTGGGTAACCAAAAACAAACGTGGGATACTGAGACCCCCAAGTAAAAGGTTCCACACCAAAACCAAATGCAGACTAGATTTTGTGGAATTCTATTAAGTAATAACAATAAAATAACAGTAAAATAATATATATGTATATATATAATACAATATGCAAAAAAAAGTTTAATCTCAAACTGTAATATAATATCCTGATTTATTTCTTAACGATATTTCATGTCATTGAATTAAATCTGCAAAGTAACTAAAGTTATCAAACACATGCAGTTGGTTTAAAAGACAAGATTTTCCTCTGAATTGTTCTGAAATGGGAATAAAAAGTGTCAAAGGGATGTAGTCCAGTATTCCTTCTCTTGTGCTGTACGCTGATTTTTTAGTTTTAGTTTTTTTTTTTTTTTACCATCAAAACTATCCTTACCTGTTAATCCAATTTCAGCTGGGGTTTTTTTTTGTTTTGTTTTTTTTAAATAAAAATGTGCGAAGTTGTTTGAACACCAACATCTCAGGAAGTGTTGAAGAGAAAAGCCTCTAGTTTTCACGGTTGTTTCTCATCATGTCATTTTGAGATCAGATTTTATTTCATTTTTAGATCAAAACGTTTTCTATACGTTCTCTTTTGTCTTACTGTGACATGCAGCTACACATGGTTCAGAAAACATCACTGATGTCTGCGTTCAAATTTTGTTTTGTTAATTTGTGCTCAAAATGTTTTGTTATTATTTAATCCACAAATAATCAGAGAGTATATGATCTACATGTCCAGGATTACAGATTCTTAACCGTGATCAGAAATAAATGTGAAGAGACACGCTATGAAATGAAGAGAATAGACCAAAGATGAATGGGAAAATTTGACAACGTGTGATTCTGATAGAGTGTAGGCCAGCAGAGAAGGCCTTGCTGGCCCTGATGGCACACCACTGGTTCTTATAGATCTGAAGATGATCCGACCCAAACATGGTTTTGTTGCTGATTTTTTTTTTTAGGTAGCGGCATGCTTTCTTTGAACTATGAATTCAACCAAATATTTTATGACACAGTTTCAGAATAATCAACAGTTTGCTTCAGACATGTAAAACCTCAGTATGTGCTGGAAGTAGTTCCAGTTAAACCCAGTAGCAGCTTCCAGTGTCAACACACCACATCAATACATTTCTATTATATTGACCAGTTTGACACCAACAATATGATTCCACCACATGAATCCTGTTCAGTGAGAATAATGACCGTCAGAGCTGTACTTCTTTTAAACTGGAACCACCAGCATTTGCACAACATCAACAACAGATAGAACATAATACAGGTAGATTTCACATTTATCCAGAGAAACAGACACATGCAGAGATATGTTTGGTTTTGTTTATTTGATGTCTGTTTCCTTTCTTTCTTTTTTTTTTAAAAATGACATCAAACAATTTGGGGACAATTTAGAATTTCCAATTAGCCTGAAGTTTGTGTTTTTGGGGGTTGTGGGAGGAAACCGGAGCACCCGCGGAAAACCCACGCAAGCACGGCGTGTTGTGAATTGTTTCATTATGATTAGGTGTCGATTAATTTAAATGTATTTACAGTAAATCTGTTGATAATGAGGAAATCCTGTTTCATTTTGAAGAGCTAGTTTGAGCAAAGCAGGAAGTTGTTTTATTTTGAAACATCAACAGGAAACGTCAGTGTTTTTTTTAGCGCGCAGAGAACAGAGGAAAAACTCAAGATGTCGTACCGCATTATATTGTTCCGTTGAGCTGCAGCAGGTTTGCAAATTAAATGTTCTGCTTTCTGGTCATTGAGAAGCCTTCACTACACAACACGGGGAGAACACAAGAACTCCACCCAGAGACGGCCGCCGGACAGGAGAGGAGGTGGAGGCGTCTCTATGAGGCTGCAGCGCTAATCACTGAGCCTCCGTGATGCCCTAGAGGGGGGATAGAAGGGTGAGGGAGAGAGGGGGTGAAAATAAAAAACTAAGGGTAAGGGGGTAAAAGCGAGGGAAGAGGGGATGGGGTGCTTAAAGGAAAGGTAGGAGAGGAGGGTAGGGAGGGTAAAAGAGAGGGAAGAGAGGGTGAGAAAGGTGGGAGGCTGAGGGTTGAGGAGATCCAGGAAGCAGAACGGTGATGCAGAGCATGGAGAACAGGAGGGATGAGGGTCCGTCAGATGGACCAATGGAAGTCTTGGAAGGTGATGGAAGGGGAGAGGTGGAGGTGTTAGACAGGGTGGGTGAGGCAGAGCCAACAGCCTCCTCCTCCTGTCATGGCTGCTCTTCTTCAAAGCAACCAGCTCCAGCAACCTTTTTTTTTTCCCCGTTGCCTCCTGTTCTTTTGGTTTCTTCTCCAGCTTTTTCTTCTGTATCTTTCCTTTGTTTCCTCTGAAAACACTGAAGAGGATCCTGTTCTTCTTTTTCTTCTTCTCTTGGAGCTCTTCTTTCTCCCCCTCCACAGTTATCTCTTCCTCTTGCAGGTTTTTGTTTTCCTGCTCCAAGACCAACTCATTCTGGTTTTCTACTTGGTCATTTGTCTCTTCCGGCACTTTGTCCATCTGTTCCAGAACCCTCTCAGGGACAGTTTCATCGTTCTCCATCTCTAAGTCTTTCTGTGGCTCCATCTTTTCCTCCTGCAGTACTTCCTTTTCGTTTTCATGAGTCAGACTGAGGATCTTCTGCTCACTCATGCTGATCTCCTCCTTCAGTTGATTCAGCTCTTCGTCCTTCGCCTTGATGGACTTGACGAATCGCTGCCTCTCAGCCTCCAGGATTTTTTAAAAGTCTCTTAGCACAGCCTCTCTGTTTTGCACAAGTTCTTCCTTGAGGGCAACAAGAGTAGAGCTCTGGTTCAGTTTCTCACTGACCCGCTTGTTTTCCTTCAGAAGCTTTGCGTTGGACTCAATCAGCTGCTGGTTTTGAGCTTTGCATGCATCCAATGCCTTTTGCAGCTCTGCCAGCTGGTTGGGGCGGTTGCGTGGACCAACCTGGTGTCTTGGATTCAATCGCTGAGCCATTGTTCACAAACAAAAACACTCGACCCAACTGAACACTGTTGATGGTGGTGTGTCTCTATGAGATGATAGTTGGTGCAGAGGTTGGTTGTTGTTGGTCCATTGTTGTACTCCAACGAGACGACAATGCAGCAACGACTGGTCTCTTGAGTAGATACAAGTTTCTGCCAACTGTCAGATTGTCCCCTTTATATATATATATATGGTTGATGACATCATGATGATATTTTACCCTGACTATAAAATAGTTCCTGAGATATTGTTGTTGCTGAAAGTGAGCTGACGGGCAATTTAAGGAAAAAAAGAAAAAAAAAGAGGAGACACAAGGTTTCCCAGCTTCGAGCTACATCATCAAACTCTGCAACAAATGCAGTTCTTCTTTAAACTTTTCATGTTATTTCTAATTTAAAATGATCAAATAAAGCATCTTAAGGGATTCTGGTGACATTTCAGCCACAAATGTCCTGTTTGATGAAGAAAATGTTGTCAAAAAGCTGCAAATTAACATTTTGGAACATTTTGAGAGCTCCTCTAAAATATCAGTGAGCTTTGCCTTAATTCTGAAAAAATTTACTGTTTAATTTTTAGTTTATTTTTTTGGAAAAAAATATTTCAACCTATTTTGGGGGAGCTTTGGGGTCCCAAATAATATATCAATCATAAAATTTGATCCCCAAACAGATACTGGTTTGTTGCTTCAAGGCAGCATTGTGTGATGAGGGTCGTCAAACACCAAGCTTTTATATAACAGGCATGAACAAATTTTAAAAAAACAACAACAACAAATAAACAATGTAGACATTTTCTAGAACAATAAAACTCCAAAATAAATCCAAACTGTGATCCGGCTCTCAGGGATTTGTCTTGTTCATTCAGTGTGGAACCTCAGGAAGATCAGAACATCTGATTGGCTAAAATAAGAATTGTAGAAGCAGAAGAGAGAAAACACAGAAGATTTTCTGACAGAAATGCTAAACCAACAAGTGCATGTCATATGCACAGTTGTTGAAAATGATTTTATCTGGTAAAGTGAGCTTGTTTCAGCTTTAATTTGTTTTATCAGCATTACGTATTATTATTATGTAAGTCTAATATTACCCTGCTTTATGCCTCATTTCAACCCAGTCTCAGGGCAGTTTGTGAAATAGTCACGAAACTGAAATTCATCACTTCATTCTGAGATATAGAGACAATTTCAGCAAAAGGCAGTGATTAAGTCTACTGCATATTTTTTATGTAAATACATGAACAGAAGTGACTTGATTAAATGGTTTAATTAAGCCACTAATTACGGCAACAGTGTAATCTGACAGGTGTTTGTTCAAAACAACCAGTACCCTCAGTGTACTTAATGTGGTTTTTTTGCTGTCGATGCTTGTTCTGTGTCGTTGTTTTCTGGCTAAAGTCTTGGAACTCTGACATTTTCTTTTGGCACAGTCTCATCCTTGGACTCTTGACAACCTTTCAAAACTCCATTGATAAACTTATGACTGTGTGGAGCTAAACAAGATGCTCTCCTTTGCAAAAAACTTTCTCAAACTTTTCGCTGGACATTCTGTGAGACAACTTTCAGACTTGGAATATCTTGTTACACTATATATGAGTGAATGGAAACTTTTCAAGACATTTTTGATAGGGGGGGAAAAAAAACGAGTTTGTTTGGAAGGACAACAACCTGAGCCAACCGACAGCAACCAACACACACACACACGGGGACACACACACAAAACAGCTCCATGCTCGATAAAAATCACTTTTTTTTGTCATAGTGCAGAAACTCCTCGACAGCCAGAAGATGCAGTGAAGACTTGTTCTGCTGTAGCCGGCAACTGAGTGCCAAGATAAATTTGTTCCCACTTCGTAGCCGGGACTCGCTGTGAATCTGGCGTACGGTGCTGGCCTAGAAAATACACACAGCAAGACGCATCATTTCACATTTTTCAGCGACAGAACGAAAAACATTACTTCTGGCCCGTAAGTGTGTGTGTGTGTGTGTGTGTGTGTGTGTGTGTGTTCCAAACATCCTTTTGAAAAATGCTACGTCTCTTCCTGTTGCCCTACTTATGTCGAACGGCCCTAAAAAGCCAGGCACACATATCGCTTGTGTTCTCCGTCCACCGTTTAAAGAAGTATGTCAGAATGTAAACAGCTTTCCAAGGATCCAGTATTGACCGTCTCAGTCATCTGGAGCGTAAACTGAGCAAACCTGTGACGGACAGGGGAAGTTATGTTGTTTAATTTGCAATACCGTGTGTGACATATCCAAACAAAATTAGAAAACACGACCATGAGCCAAACTCTGTTGCTTTCTCCTCTACAGAAAACAGCCACTTCAGTCAGTCAGCTGTGGATTGAAATGACAACCCAAAGTCATGGCAAGAAAGAAAGAAAGAAAAAAACCTGGAAAAAAAAAATAAAACCTTGAATAATATCAAAATGTCCACAGAAACTATCCCGAAGGCATCCTCCTGTCTTCAGCCATGGATTTTATACTCAGCATGCAAAGGAGCCACCTTTCAAGTTTACAGGAGGGTATTTCATTTGTGAAAGATATTCAAAGGATTCAGGAAACGTCCTCAAACAGCAGTAAGTGACCTGCAAGGAGGGATTTTATTTTACTCTTTTAGTGAATTTAGAAAGTGTTCAGACTTGAATTCTTGCACCTTTTTTACTGCTCATTTAATTTTGAATTGATAAAAGAGCAATTCCCCTCATTGTAACCCATAAAAACAACATGGGACAAGTTTTTTAAAAATATTTTGCAAATGTCTATATCCATTCATCCATCCATTATCTATACACCACTTAATCCTCACTAGGGTCATGGGGGCTGGAGTCTATCCCAGCTAACTCAGGGTGAAGGCAGGGGACACCCTGGACAGGTCACCAGTCTATCACAGGGCTACACTTAGAGACAGACAACCAAGCACACTCACATTCACACCTACGGACAATTTAGAATCACCAATTGACCTCAACATGTTTCTGGACTGCAAGGTGGCGCAGTTGGTAGCACTGTTGCTTCGCAGCAAGAAGGTCGCCGGTTCGCGTCCCGGTGGGGGCACCGGGATCTTTCTGCGTGGAGTTTGCATGTTCTCCCCGTGCAGCGTGGGTTCTCTCCGGGTTCTCCAGCTTCCTCCCACACAGTCCAAAAACATGTTGAGGTTAATTGGTGATTCTAAATTGTCCGTAGGTGTGAATGTGAGTGTGCTTGGTTGTCTGTCTCTAAGTGTAGCCCTGTGATAGACTGGTGACCTGTCCAGGATGTCCCCTGCCTTCACCCTGAGTCAGCTGGGATAGACTCCAGCCCCCCGCGACCCTAATGAGGATTAAGCGGTGTATAGAAAATGGATGGATGGATGTTTCTAGACTGTGTGGGAGGAAGCCGGAGAACCCGGAGAGAACCCACGCTGCACGGGGAGAACATGGAGACTCCACGCAGGAAGATTCCGGTGCCCCTACCGGGACGCGAACCGCCGACTTTCTTGCTGCGAGGCAACAGTGCTAACCCCGGAGCCACCTTGCAGCCCCCAAATGTCTGTATATATCTAAAAAAAAAAATTTAAAAATAAAAATCATGAAGGAGTGAAATCTGAAGTGTTCAGAGCCTTGGCTGTGTCTCTCCAGATTGTGGCCAGGTGCATTGTGTTGGCTTTAATTATCACTGATCTGAGTGGAGTCCAACTGTGGCAGATTGAATTGATTGGACGTAGCTCAGAGAGGCACACACCTGTGCACATAAGGTCTCACAAAAAAGCAGAGGCATCAAGTCCAACTCATGTGTAACCTAATGCTGAGCAAGGACGGGGGTATACAAAGATTTCTACAGTTTTTGGGTATCGCAGTGAAATAGAAGCAATTTTAAACCATATTAAATTGCTAGTTTGTCGGAGCATGGGGTTAATTCTGTAAAGAAGTCCACATTCCACTGTCTGTACTTCTTTACTTTTCTGACCATTCTCACCCGCAATCCTCTGCGCAGCTACATCACATACATCACATGAGTATAAACAAGCTGGAGTTGCAGCGAGTGCACAGACAGATGACGGCCCATTTCGCATCGCAGACTCCGAAGGTTATGGCGCAATATTATGACAAAGTAGTATTTCCTGAATGTATGCATACGGCATGAAGCCGCACATACTTCATAAGAGCAGCTGCTGCATGTACTTAAAGTAAAGAAGAAAAAGTATGTGATTCGGAACGGAGATGGGCCCGATCCCAGCCTCCAGCCCAGACATTAAACGCTCACAGACTGAACTGACGTCACCCAGTAAATGATTGAGAGGCTGCAAGGGCTCAAAATGATATAAACAGGAAATGGGACACACTTTGGTCCATATAACATCATGTTACTTTGACAACGCCAAAACACGTCTCATACCATTTTGGGTTTGGAGCTTTTATATTTTACATCTTTTTATTTTCTTTAGAGCCAAGAAAGACGTATTAGGAATTCATCATCCTGCCATCAAGGACGACCAGCTCCATACAGTTCTGGCTGAATCACCAGCGAGCTGTGGGTCTGAACTCACAAGTACATTTCTTTTTTCTTCTCTTATCACGGTTGGTTGCTCCTTCCGTACTTGTTTCTCAACTTGTTTTTTGTTTTTTTTTTCCTAAAACGCTTCCGGGCTCCCCCTGGTAGCCCCGTGTTCAACGTCACAACGCTATGAACTGTGGGTAATTCCCTCAGGCACAGTTTGTGGAATTGCAGACTTACGGAAAATTGTGCATAAAGGGGTCAAAGAGAGCCATTGTGCGCTTGACGATTTGACAGTGGGACAGCTCTAAGCCCTCGTACGCTTGGCACGAACGCGCCTCAGCATCTGTGAGCCTGGAGGTTAGGATTGGGCCTGGGAGATGCAGTCAGGATATCTGAGGAAGTGAACCTTGGGTCGATTACTTTTTGGGTCAGATATTAAAAACTGGATGAATGTAATGTAATGTCATGAATGTAATTCTGTAAAGCATAACCATGAAGTGTTCTTACAAACCCTTTGGTACTTCATGTTTGTTGTCTTTCTGCTGCCACATCCCAGACAGTACAGCACATTTCTATACTTCTAATTAACAATATAGTTTCATAAAAGCTGGCTCACATTTTTCATGGACATTATGAAGAAAATACATTTTTAATGAAGGCATCAGCAAAAAGAGATACAACATGTGCTCATAGATGCTGCAGCAGAATGAGTTTCTGTGGTTATATCGCCCATAACACTTGGTTGAAACAGAGAAACATCATCAGTGATGAAAAATTAAAGGAGTCAAGAAAGATAAGTGACTTGAAACACAAGACAAGACATGGGTTTGCTTTATTTAGTCTGTAAATTTTGCTTTATCTTAACCAAAATGTTTCATCCAATCACATGACTCTTGATGCTTCTGACCTCTTCCTTGTGTCTTTTGTGCAGTAAAGCAGTCAGTGAACACACCATAGGCTGCTATTATCTTTCTCTATACACTCAACAAAACAAAAATAATCCATGACATATAAACCTGTTTTCTAAGACACAGGGTTGCATTTCTTAATAGCAGCAAGCTTCTGCATCAATATGAAAATATATTATCCATTGATACGATGCAAACTCTTCACTCTGCTTTGCTTCTTATGTGGGAACTGTAGGAAATTATAGAACAGCTACTGTGTGAAAAAAATATCTCAGGCTTTATACAAAAGTATTAAAAGAAGGTGAACCATAGAGTGGCTGTAAAAGTGGAAGTTTTACCCTTTTATTGCTTTACTTTTTGACTCTAAATCAGGGCCAATATCATTTGTTTTTTTAAAATAATAAATTGTAAAAGTGTGCGCCCCCTTCAAGTCCGCCTTTGGCCTCATATACAGCATGCAGCGTGTGGATCAGTCTCATTTAGCCTTGCACATCTGGACACTGCAGCTTTACCCTATTCTTTGTAAAACTGTCAGGTTACACAGGAATCATGACTGAACAGCGCTTTTCCAATCCAGCCACCAGAATCTCAAATTGATGTCTTGGCTCTGATTCAGCCACTCCATAACATTCACCTTGTTGTCTTTAAACCATTTTTCTGTATCTTTGTCTGTGTGTTTTCAGTCATTGTCTCACTGGAAAACAAATCTTCTCCCAAGTTGCAGTTCTGTTGCAGATGGCAGCAGGTTGTCCTCCATGTTTTTGCTATACTTTGCTGCAGTTATTCAACCCTCTAACTTGATAAGCATTTCAGGATCTGCTGCCGAGAAGCATCCGCTCATGATGATGCTGCCACTGCCGTGCTTCACGGTGGGGATAGTACAGTGTCTTATGATTAAAAGGCTCAATTTCTGTGTCATCAGACCCAAGAACCTTCTTCCAGTTGACCTCAGAGTCTCCCACGTGCCTTCAGGTGAACTCTAGTTTAATATGAGCTTTATTTCAACAGTGTCTTTCTCTGTGTCTTAAAGCTTTGACTGGTTAACAACAGGCAACAGTTGCTGTAATGTACAGTCTGTCCCGTCTCAGCTGCTAAAGCTTGTAACTCCTTCAGAGGAGTCATAGGTGTCTCGGTGGCCTCCTTCTCTTATCCCCTTCTCGCTCAGTTTTTGAGGATGGCCTACGCTATGCAGATTTAGACATGTGCCACATTCTTTCTGTTTCTTAATGATAGATTTACCTGTACCCCCAAAAGACATTCAGTGACGTGGAAATGTCCTTGTATCTGTCTGCTTTTCAATGTCTTTTGTCCTCATAGTTTTGGTATATCCAGAGGGACTGATTTGTCAGGTGTCTTTACACGACAATCACACACACTGCAATCACATGATCCTCATTTCACTCACTGTGGGACTTTTAGCACCAACTGGCTGCACCTGAGTTGAATTAGGTGAGTCATTTTAAAGCAGGGCTGCAAGGTGGCGCAGTGGGTAGCACTGTCGCCGGTTCATGTCCTGGTGAGGACACCCGGGATCTTTCTGTGTGGAGTTTGCATGTTCTCCCCGTGCAGCGTGGGTTCTCTCCGGGTTCTCCAGCTTCCTCCCACACAGTCCAAAAACATGTTGAGGTTAATTGGTGATTCTAAATTGTCTGTAGGTGTGAATGTGAGTGTGCTTGGTTGTCTGTCTCTAAGTGTAGCCCTGTGATAGACTGGTGACCTGTCCAGGGTGTCTCCTGCCTTCACCCTGAGTCAGCTGGGACAGACTCCAGCCCCCCACGACCCTAGTGAGGATTAAGCAGTGTGTAGATAATGGATGGATGGAATTTAAAGGGGGTGAAATTTGATCAGATCATTTCTTTTACATTCTATATTTTAAGTGCAAAATACAATAAATTGAACATTATTCAATATTGAAAAGTAAAAAAAGGGAAAAACCTCCAAGGGGGTACATTTTACACATATATATATATATTTTATTTATTTATTTTTTTTTTAAAATTTATTTTATAGGCCCTGTACTCTCAATTAAAAATATACAAACTTAGGTCACACATAGCAAACTTCATCTCAGTTACACAAACACGTAAGACTGGTTGCACATAAGTGTTGTTATTCTGGGCAGTGTGATTAGCACTGGCTTTGTAGTGCTGAATTAGGCATTTATATTCATTATATAACCGCATTATGTAAATAAATAGCTGCTGGTGTGATGATGTGTTTGCTCAGTGGGCCTGACTGAATGACAAGGGCTCCCCTCCCACACTCGTTTACTGGATGCGATGTTTTGGCAGTTATTGTAACAAATCATTATTAGCTGTGGGAGTTTTGTGCATCATCGTCATTCATTCTCTCAGGCTTTCTGTCTTGTTTTTCTTTTTTTTTTTTTTTTTCTTCTTTCCTGTTTCCCTTGTGTGTTCTCGCAAACAGACATGCACACAAGCTTGTCCATTGTGAAAGCTGGAGTTAGTTTGATTGGAGGTGAAAGGAAGGAAGAGTGGGAGCGAGTGAGAGTGAAGCAGCAGCAGCAGCAGCAGCAGAGTATTCTCCCAGTTTGCTGTGTAAGGCCCGGGTGAAAACCTAATTACTTGTGTCTGTGGGAGATGGACGCGTTTGGCTCGTCAGCAAAGAGCAGCCGGAGATTTAGGGGCTTCGACAGCGCTCTGCGGCACGGCTGCAAGGCATTGTGGGAAAGCTGCACCTGTCAGAAGACCACTGACAGCTTGTCCTGCTCTTGTTATACAGCCATGCGTGATCCCTCCCATTAGCAGGCCAATGACACAGTTGACTTGCCGTCTGCAGGGGGGCCAGGGGCCAGGGGGAAGGCTCTTTACCAGCCATGATGCTCCTGTTTGGTGCATTAAAGCTGTCCCTGCGACCTGGTTTACACTGCCAGCTACTGCGCGCCAACAAGACCTTTTAAAGCTGCTGTAACGCTTCTAAGCTCTCAAAAACATGACTGAGTATCGCGAAAGGGGTCGGCAGCAGTGACGAATTGTTACCCAACTCCTCAGCGTTACGTAGCAGCGCAATATCTTTTGGCTCACGAACCTCTTCAAGCTCAAAAAACTCTAATACACCAAACAGACAAAGGTATGAGGCGGCTCTACACTGTAGCATCTCAGGGGTAACACAAAGTGCACCAGTGTTTAGGAAGTTCCCGTCTTTAGCCCTCTGAGCCTTTCTGTTTCTATTGGATAGTTACTGGACATAACTCCACCTCCATGAGCACATGGGACAATGGGACAATGCAAAAATGGAGGCTATGTTAGACTATATGGTGAACTTTACTTTCACTGTCAAATAAAAATAATCGTATAAAATACTGCTGTTAATAGCAGCAGTGCCAGAAAAATGGCCATCACACTCAAAAACTGTAAATATCTGTAAAATGCTCCTAATTTAGCAGCTAAAAAATCCGATATTTTCCTCAGAAGTTGGTGGACACCAAGGAAAGAGGAATAATAAAAATAATAAATAAATAAACAGCCTCTATTGACCTCTTGATATCTATCACATGACCAGTCCCAGCGCACCGAATTAATGCCACATTGCAAAGTCCATCCATCCATCCATTATCTATACACCGCTTAATCCTCACTAGGGTCGTGGGGGGCTGGAGTCTATCCCAGCTGACTCAGGGTGAAGGCAGGGGACACCCTGGACAGGTCACCAGTCTATCACAGGGCTACACTTAGAGACAGACAACCAAGCACACTCACATTCACACCTACGGACAATTTAGAATCACCAATTAACCTCAACATGTTTTTGGACTTGTGGGAGGAAGCCAGAGAACCCACGCTGCACGGGGAGAACATGCAAACTCCACGCAGAAGATCCGGGTGTCCTCACCAGGACGCAAACCGGCAACCTCCTAGCTGCGAGGCGATGATGCTAACCACCAAGCAGCACAATGCAAAGTCATGTTGGATAAATCATCAATAGTTGACTAATAGTTTTACTTATAAAGTACACTTCTGTGTCAATATTTTTTTATAGCTTGCTCCCAAATGGCAAAAAAAACTAAACAAAAAAGGAATTGAAAATCCTCAAAGCCCCTCTCCAGTCATTGGTTTAAACTCCTGTAATAATACATTTCAGAGTCTTAAAGTTTCATACTTCAAACTTCTTCCTGCTAAAAAGAATCACTTCCTAACTTAAAATAGCACAGATCTATCTTGACACTGCTGCCTCCTCTAAATCTACGTAACCCCTGTCCAGTCACGGCAGCTCAAGCTCGCTGTCACAAACGCTGCAGAGCTGCTTTTTACGACACAGCGGCAAGTTTTAATACCGGAGAGGCTCAGAATGCCAAACTAGAAAACAATTCTGAAGAGGAAGAATGATTCAGAAAGTCCACAAGATGACAGGATTGTATCCTTTGGTCAGGAGGATGTCTGAATCTGTGCTTTTGAACCTGTGATTAGTTTCCATGTAGACATGCTCCACCATGGCTGCTTGTTGTGCTTATGATGCGTCTTTGAGCATATTAAAAACATCACATGGACACGTTACCAAGGTAAACAACAACAACAAAAACAACTTGATTTTCACTAGAGGGGCTCTTTGCTTTTTTTCTCAGAATCTTTTTGCTGCTATTTCACAAGGACCACTTTAATCAGGAGTCGTCTGCTTCTTATTGTAGCAGACAATAGGCTTAACTAGGGGAAGGAGTGCACAGACCTGTTGTTATTATTCCTGTTATTATTGGTAATCACAGTGGTCATAGCTGATTGTCATATTCATGCATCCAGCTCTTCTGCCGTCATGTCGTTACCACTTGGACATGAAGTGCACTTGTGACCCGAGAAGTAAAGTTCCAAAGTCATTGGTTTGATTTCCCTGAAGAAAATCAGGGAAGCAGTAAGTCACATTCCTCTTCCCAGCTGCCCTTGAGCAAACCATTACCCGCTGACTGCCGCTCTGCTCCGGCCTGCTGCGTCTTCCATCAGCTCTCTCCCTGCAGCTACACTGACAGGCCATTTCTGTAAACAAGAATTTGTCCTTTGTTAAGTGTGCGGTTAAATAAATGTTTAAAAAAAATATCGATTTCTGTCTCTTGCCAACTCCTCTCCCCGCTCAAGGCAGCAGCAGCAGCCATCTGCGTTGTGCAAAGAAAAACAAAAAGAAGTTGCCCACGTATCACAACTGTGTTGCGCATTATTTCTGGTCAGATATTACAGCTCAGACTCTGCAGAGGGTGGCGGTTCTGGGAAGCCATCGCTCTCTTTGCACGTGTTTCCACCCGGTTCGGGAATGACCTGATTGTACAAACAGCAGGAGGCTGTTTTTACACAAAGACAGCTGATTCCAGAGACTCCATGGGTCACCCGCCGCTCTGTTTGTTGTGACAGCACAGACCTCTGTAGGTTCTGTGGGTTGTTTCATTGCATGTGTGTGTGAATGTGTTCATGTAGGTGGACCTGACTGCAGATTTTCATGTTTCTTTTCACTCAGATCAGCCAGTGCAACATTTCTCAGCAATTGTTACCTGCCAGTCACTCTGTTCTCCCACCAAAATACTTGACATTCTCAGACAAACCTCCCCCCTTCAAATAGCAGAGGACAGACTGATTAATGGCGGCCCACGGCGAACAAACCAACACACACACATCTTCACATGAAATATGACGGTCTGGTCAGCTGGTGACATTTTCTTCTGTTGTTTGTATGTCTCTAGAGTAGGAAATATAGTTTGAGAGTTTTTCATGTTTTGCTAGATGCGTGCAGAATGCCACACCGTGGTGCCCCTATAGCCCACCTATAGCCCA
>NW_007577747.1:1097828-1098740 GCF_000690725.1 Stegastes partitus | reverse complement strand
TCCTGCAGTGATTAACTTCAACTTGCATTTTAGCTAAATACATATCAGCATTCAAAACTTGAGAAGCACCTTCTACCCGAGCAAAGAAGCATTCTTTGTGATTAACTTTGTGAATTCTGTCATTTGCTTAGGACTGCAGAGACGTGCTGTAAAGGGATCTGTGTGGACTATACAACAGGCTGCTCGTCTGTAGGTTGGAAATGCTCGGCCATGGTGTTCATGTGTCTTCCAGCATGTAAAAAAATGACAGGTTAAAAAGGGGGTTGTTGAAAAGGTCTTTGAGAAGTTGGATTCAGCATTTCGTATATGGTATGAAAAGGGTTCAACTTACAAACTCGTGTCCAATGTAAAGGAATTCCCGACTGTCTGATCACAATGAAAAGCTGCTACAGCTGCAAAGTGTTGCTCTTCCACATCTGGAGGCCGAAGAGTTAACATCTGTTTCACTCAGTCAGGTTAATTTGATCTTGACATCTTGATCTGGGGTCAACTCCTGGAGTTTGAATGTCTTTTTTCAGTTTAACCTATAAAAAACAAATGACTTGACTTCAAATGACCACATTCAGGTGAAAATCCTGCTTCCATACAAAGAGAAGATGGAACTGAGATAAAGTGAGCTCTCTCTTCTCTTAAGTTGGGCTTACTTCACTCTGCACACCTGGCCTCCCGCTGTGTGAAGCAGGTGTGGTTCTCAGATTGTGGACTTTAAAAAGTGACAACAACTGTCAAACACAGCGCCCATGATTCCTACTTTGAGAGGTGTCGGGTGACAGGGTTTCTTTATAGAACGCTGACCCCGTAGACACGACAAACCGAGTCACCTCCAGCAGCCAGCATGGTTTCATCAACATCTCTTTAACCATCGAGGTGTTAGATTGAAACACTTTATAGCTGTAACACTTTTATCAGCTC
>NW_007577747.1:1089379-1097463 GCF_000690725.1 Stegastes partitus | reverse complement strand
GCAACACCACACAAAGTGGGCAGAAGCCAGAGATTGTTGAAAACAACTCGAAAGTAAGTAAAATACTGATAGCAAATAGTGTCCATTAATCTCGGTATGCGCTATTAAAGCGGTTGTTAATTTTGATTTCTGAATAAAGAGTCATTGCTTGTTTGACTTGTTAATGCGGACACAGCCTTCGTGCCTCAAGACAGAGTGCTGGAAGTTTGTAATAGCGCATACCGAAATTATGAAACATTATTTACTATCAGTGTTTTACTTACTTCTCGAGTTGTTTCCAACAATCTCCGGCTTCTGCCCACTTTGTGTGGCCTTGCACACTTCACAGTATAACTCCCGGGTAAAACAAAAAAACAACTTCCGTTGCAGCCGTTGTGTTGTGTTGTGGCTTATTTTGTAGTGTTGTGGTTAATTTTGTAGTGTTGTTGTAGTGTCCTCGTGCAGTGTGTTGAAACTCTGACTAAACACCAAGTTAAACCGAAGCCAATGAAGACAGAGTCGTAGCAAGATTGACCATTTACTGTCACACTTCTTCATTAACATGTCGGTGAAAAGGCATTGCATCTACGATGAGTTCTAGCAGATGGCAGCGGATTACATTCACAACATGCTCAACATGTCCTGCTTTGCTTTCTGAAGAACCAGGAAGAGAAATAACACAGGAAGTGACCAAACAGGATGTGATGTCATCAAATGAACCGTTATCAGAATAGAAATCTCTTTTACGAACTATTTTAACCTTGAGCAGTTAGTAACAAATTCTTTAAGTACAATTAGTAAAAGTAAATTATTTAAAGGGCACAGTCTGTGAAAAATTAAACAATGCCTTAGTGGCAGCACAGTTGTGGTTTATTTTGTAGCATTGTGGCTTATTTTGTTGTGTTGTGGCTTTTGTTTTGTTGTGACACTTCTGGGCCACCGTACTACAGTGTGTTTTAGAACTGCTTTTCCATCCATGTGTCTTCTATGGACACAACCAGTTTTAGCCCCGTTGTTGTTCCAGATGGCGTTTTTGTTCAGGCTCCTATTCAGATCCAACTTGAGCTTTATTTCTGCATCTGCTCAGTCTAAAAGAGACACTGGACATTTTCTTGCCTTCTCTTCCTTTTGCTCTTTGTTTGTTAACAGCTTGGAGAATCACCGATTGCGACACGGCGATCACTCGCTGACGTCTTCTGCCTCTCCGGCAGCAGTCGGACAATAGACGCCTTATGAGCCGTCGCACATGCTTCACATGCCGCAGAGCCGTGGTGAGCGCTGGCAAAATGTTGGCGTTATTTGTTTTTTGTTTCAGTATTCAGTGCTTGTGACGGAGGCCTCCTACAGTCGGATGACCTCTCTGCTCTCATGTGTGGCCAAACAGCAAAACCATGAATTCAAGCGTAACATAAAGTGTTCTAAATACATGATATACAAACAAACCATGATGTGGATGTGATTTTGAAGCAGGGTATTTTCAGACTGGCCTTAGTATTTTGGACTTTGGTTAGCAGACCTGTCTTCTGAGCTGCTTTTGATTTTGTGATTCTAGGAAATGTTCAATACAAAACTATTACAGCATAGACATATATTTGGCTCCTGTCACATTTTTACTCACTGTGGACTCGTTTTTCACTACAATATAAAATCCTGCACCTTTTTAGAAATAGCACAACCATGGCCAGAAGTAGAGGAAATTAAACATGTATTCTGAGCAGAATAGCAAAGTTATAATACCACAAATAGAAATAAAGAGGAAAAAATTTTAACATTTATATTAAAATTATTTTATATTTATTTAAATATATATTTGAGGTGAGAGAGGAGCACAGAATTATTATTATTATTATTCCATCCATCCATCCATCCATCCATCCATTATCTATACACCGCTTAATCCTCACTAGGGTCATGGGGGGCTGGAGTCTGGAGCTGACTCAGATCAAAGGCAGGTCTGTCTATCTAGAGACAACCAAGCACACTCACATTCACACCTACAGACAATTTAGAATCACCAACTAACCTCAGCATGTTTTTGGACCTAGTGGGAGGAAGCCGGAGAACCTGGAGAGAACCCACGCTCCAAACTCCACGCAGAAAGATCTCAGGTGTCCTCACCGGGACGTTAACCAGGGACTTTCTTGCTGTGAGGTAACAGTGCTAACCACCGGGCCACCTTGCAGCCCTACTATTATTTATTTATTTATTCTCCCCCCACAGAATCTGTTTTGTGCAAAAGCTTTGTTTTTCGGCTCCTGTGACAACATTTTAAACGAGACACGTAGAATAAAGTGATTTCAATGAACTGTCATGATTTTAAGTACAGATGATGTTAATTTCCCGACACAAGGACAAGTCACAGATGAGTTCAAGGACCACGGAAAAGCTGAAAATCTGAGTTTTTTGCTCTGATAAATTGTATTATTTTGGTAATTTCTAAAAAAAAAAAAAAAATTCCATTCAAACCCACTGGTGGGGATTGGGGTGAATCATCAAATAATGTGTCAGTTATATATCCTATTATTTATCTATTTGTTATATTGATCAATAAATATGCTCTCAATCGAATATCAAAACGCAGAGAAGAATGCACAACTTAATCACACATGAAATGAACTTTAAATGTCTTGGTTTGCCTAAAAACAAACCACAAATCAGAGGTGTTCAGTTTATGAACCATTTAAAAACCAAAGCAGCTCATCTACCGCAGAATGTAGAAACCACAAAGTTATTACATGTGTGCTTGATAAATGACTTCAGAGCCTAATTGATTTTCAAAATGTCTTATTAAATTTTTGATTGACTGACAAATCAATCAACGTCTGAACATCGACGGGAAATAAAGTCTTCTTTTTTTTTAAAGCCACACCTAAGGTGACTTGGTCGTAAAATCTCATTTGCAGTGGAGATGACTCATCCTGCTAATTAAAACAGAGCTCCAGCTGACTTTTCTAATAAAGGGGGGCATGAAATTCTATGCATATCACAGAATAATTAACAAAGCTGAGATTTTTCAGCACTCTTTATAATAGTTGCTCACCACGGAGGCGTTTAGTATGTGAGAAGAACAGAGGGCAGTTCCCTGAATACATCATCCATGACCCATTCTGTATGAAAAGCGTTGATGAGGGATTAAAATCATGTTGTACATCCAGTCATACTGTGTGTGAAACTGGCTGCAAATATGATAGTTTTGCTATGTTTTACTTGCATTTCACAGTAAAATATCTTTGTGATTCTTATATCCGTTTGTCCTTGCTTTGATGTATTTATTCGTTTTACATCCTAAAACCTAGATTGGCCTTAATAAGGTCTCGTTAATCAGCGCTAAAGAAGAAACCGAGGGTGTGAAGATGTGAGAAACCTCCTCGAGTTGTTATGAGGAGCAGCTTCACCGCTGACAGCCTCCCCCCCTCCTGCTCTGATATAAGGTTCACAGGCCATATGTCCCGGTCTCGCCTCAGACACACAAACACACACTGAACACACACACAGAACTCACACTCACACATACGTATCTCATGCATATCACCCACAGGTCTCCAGAATAGATCACCAGATGGTGCGAGGAACACGGCACATTTTGACTCCTCAGACAGATGACTTCCGTGTTTCCGAGGAGTTTTCTGAGGTTTTACATCGCAGTTGAAACCAGAAGTTTACGGATACTGTATAAAGAGACATAAAACTTTTTTTTTTTTTCACTATCTGACATTAAAACAGACTAAACTTCTCCTGTTTTAGGTCAGTTACGATTACCAAAATGATTTATATTTGCTAAATGTCAATAATGACAGAGAATTTTTTTACTACTTTCTTTAAAGTCAGAAGTTTACATACATGTCCTTAGTATTTGGTAGCGTTGCCTTTAGACTGTATGACTTGGGTCAAACATTTTGGCTTTCCTTCCACAAGCTTCTCACAATAGTTTGGTAGGATTCTGGTCCATTCCTCCAACAGAACTGATGTAACTGAGTCAGGTTTGTAAGCTGCCTCGCAATTTTGGTCATCCTAATGGTAAATGGTAAATGGTAAATGGTCTGCACTTATATAGCGCTTTTCTAGCGTTGCGGCACTCAAAGCGCTTTACAATGTTTCTCATTCACCCATTCACACACATTCATACACCAATGGTGACAGAGCTGCCATGCAAGGTGCTGCCTGCCATTGGGAGCAACTTCGGGTTTAGTGTCTTGCCCAAGGACACTTCGACTGTGGAGGGGCGGGGGGTCGAACCGCCAACCTTGCGATTAGAGGACAACCCGCTCTACCACCTGAGCCACAGCCGTGAGGGTTATGGATTGTGTTTATTGTGTTTTTGGTTGTTCCTGCTGTTTCTCTGTGTTTTGGTTGGCGTGCCTTTTTTTCCTGCAGGCTGGGCGGGGCCAATCGGAGGAGGACGCTCTCGCGCTGGCACAGCTGCGGCTCATCTGCTCATCAGTGGATTGCCTAAAAGCGACGGTTTCACAGGACTCCAGCGCCAGATGATTATGATACACCGCTAGTGGTACAGTCAGGCCGTTTAGCAGTAGCTCCAAGTTTTGAGTCTCCTGCTAAGCTAGTTTCGAGTTTCAAGTAATTCTATGTTCTCTCTGTGTTTTCTCCACCGTCCTCTCCGCCGGCTCCAGCGTCCAGCCATCCATTCTGCACGCCAGCTTCCACTGCCAGGAAGTCACGAGCCGGGATCTCACACGTCACGGGCACCTACATCAGAAAAACCTCCACATGAGCACCGTCCCCTGAGCACCGCCACTGGGAAACCTCCACACGGACTCCTTCTCCTGAGCACAGTCACGGAAAAACCCTCCGCATGGGGATTCCTGCACGGGGAACTCACCACACGACCCACCGGCACTGAAGACCTCCCTCGGCACCACCACAACAAACCAACACTGGATTCTCCACCTGCCTCCTGGTGCCCATCACTTCCCTACCCTCCTTTAATAAAACCTGTTTTTCTTTATCCATTCCCCGTCTCCTCTTCATTTGGTTCCACAAGTACACTCGGTGGCCACGGGCCGTCGCACCTAGCTGACCTAAAACAGGAAAAGTTTAGTTTTGATTTAATGTCAGATAGTGAGAAAAAAAGTTCCATGTCTTTTTATACGGTGTATGTAAACTTCTGGCTTCAGCTGTAGGTTCAGATTCTGTGGAGGCTTGAAACTCTTAGAAGGTTTCTTCAATATTTTTACAGTTTCTTTGTATTAACCTCGATTAAGGAAAAGGCAGACAGAAAATAGGATATTGGAAGATGTTTACTCGACTAATTAGTATAAATATACTTGAAACATATTCAACTAAATTGAGCTTTATTGTCTTTATGGCAAGTACAAGATGTGTCAGAAAAGTTCCAGGACTGGAGTCATAAAAGATGTATTTGAAACCCAAAAGTTTTCCCCTTCAGACGATCAACCAGCACAAAGTCTACAAAGAGGTCCTGCAGCGTTTGCTTCGTTCAGAAGAGGCAAGAGTTGTGGTAGTCGTGGCTGCTTCACCATGACAACGCGCCTGTTCACAACGCCCTGAGCATCCAACAGTTCCTGCCTGTTGGAGCAACCTCTCTACTCACCCCAGCTGGCTCTGTGGGATTGTTTCCTCTTCTCCAAGCTCAAGGGGGTCATCAAGGGGACCCGTTTGAAGACGTGGACGACATCAAGATGGCTGTGACGACGGAGCTGTGGAGGATCCTTAAAGAGTCCTTCCAGGAGTGCATGGCGGTGTGACAGAGGAGGCTGGAGAAGTGTGTTAGACTCCAGGGGGATTACTTTGAAGGGGAAAACTTGTAGTTTGGATTTGAAATCTATCTTTTGTGACACCAGTCCTGGAACTTTTCTGACACACTTTGCATATAACCCTGTCTTATTGATTTCCTTCTGAAGCTCAGCAAACCAACAGTTTGAAGAAGCGAGCAGGATGTATTAAACGGGATCTTAAGCTGTTCAACAGGGCAGCAATGCAATAAGTTAACTCATACGCTTGTATGCAACCACACATCCTCATCTCTGTGGTCAGGATGCCACAAAGACAATTAGCTCTGTGTTTCCTTCTAACAACAATGACTTGCATCTCAATGCCGTCGCTTGTTAATGTCATAAAGCCTCATCCCCGGAGGTTTCCTTTTTGTTTTGTTTTTTTACCTAAGTGAAATTTAATCAACTAATTTATCCATTACACTCTGTCAAAAGTCTCATCCAACCTGACGCCACTCTGTTCGACAAAATATTGGGCTAATTAAATTAAACAAATGGATGAAGCTCATTATACTAATTGAATCAAATTAAGTTGAAGGAGATAAACAGCACTAAAGTTTTAAAATATACGCTTTTCTTTTTTTAATTTGTTAAACTACTTTGGATGAAGGGTTTTTTTCTATCTTGTAAACAAAGATGGCTTTGTTTGCATTCTGAGCAAAATATCATTACCATCTATAAAGAGCACGGCTGCTGCTGCTGAGTTGCTGGTAAAGACCCAACAATCTTGTTTGAATACCTCATTAAATATTTTACATGATTTGTTTACATCAGCTTGCAGTTTTCTCATTTTTTATTTTTTTTGGCACTTTGCTGCCTTTTAAGCAGCATTATCTTCACTTAGCAGGAGTAAACAGTATTTTTCTTTTCTTGGCATCACTGGTTCAAAATTACATAACAAACTTTAAGCATGTTGTAATTCAAGCAGCCTGTGAGGACATTAGAGCTGTGCACTTTATTTTGGCTCCGTTTTAAGGCTTTAGAAAGTATTGTGACGGCAGACTTTAGCCAATCGCCTCACTTAGATCATGTAAAGGAGTGTGAAGAGCATCAAGGAGCATCATGGGAGGGAAGAGCTCCAGCAGGAGGGCTGCATCTTCATTTGTTTTGAGTTTGTCTTTTCCAAATTTCTGCCTACCTCTGTTTAAATGTGGCGAGACAAAAAAATAAACTAACAAAAGGTCAACATGCTGCCTTTTCTTCCATTTGGCAGATACAGTCGTCGCAGATTTATTCATACCCTCCCATTAAAAAAGAAAAAGCAACAGCTGTCACTGAAATAAGTTGAAATTGACAAAAGTAATTTAAAAAAAAAACAAAAAAACAAAATCATGACATTACTTTTGAATTGTGGTTCAACAGGAATATTTTAAAAACAAACAAACAAAACAAGCAAACAAGAATACTGGGACCCGTAAAGTAATATTTTGTTGACCAATCACTGCAATCAGGTGTTTTCTGTAACTCTCAGTCAGACTTCTGCACCTGTTGGCAGGTATTTAGATTTTGGTCCACTGCTCATCAGCAAAGGGCTCTAATTTGCCTGGGACAGTTTTATTTATTTAATTTTTAATTATTCTTTTCAACCACAATTCAAAAGCAATGTCTTATTTCACTAAATTATAATTTAGCAAATTTTTATTTATTACTACTTTTTTCAGTTTCTAGTTATTTGAGTGACTGTTGTGAATTTTGCCTTTTCTTTAATGGAAGGGAATGAATACATTAGAGGTCGACTGTATGAACTGTGCAGTCTTGCCTCCCAGAAGCTACGCTCCTTTACAGCTAAACTGCGGTGTCGGTGACGTATCACAAATATGTTTCTATCTTTGCCTTTTATTTTATTGCTTTACTGTCGCTTGTTTTCAGCCAAGCAGTCACCATGGCGACCAAGGAAATGGAAGAGAAACTTCAAACGGGTTGCCCTTTAACCCGAACCATGACAACGTAGCCGAGCTTGTCAAGTAGTTATCATTGTGAAAGTGTCACAAATGTGTGATATTTTCCTAAGCATGTAGTTTTAGTGCTCATAACCAGTGAATTAAAATGAAATTCAAGTCTAAGGAAGAATAACGGTCCCACATGTGAAACCTCATGTTGCTGATTCATGCCACCGTTCTGCTAAAGTGGACTTTTGGGTTCCGTCAAACTGAAGCCTGTCCTTCTATGTCCTAGTCTCAAATTTTAAAGTGAAAATACATTTCTTTCAAAATGCAAATGACAGCGCAGTTTAGTTGTTTAGCAGCATCATTTCTGGGAGACGGAGTTCGGGCTGTGGGTAAGAAGGTCGGAAAGCATTGTCAGTGATCAACACCAATATGGAGGCACGAAACTCTACAGAGATGTTCCCACAAT
>NW_007577747.1:1085350-1087798 GCF_000690725.1 Stegastes partitus | reverse complement strand
CAACCAGGAAGTAGCAAAACCCTGGCTTCATTTTCTCAGTGCAGAAACCAACGGGTGACGTCACGGTAGCTACGTCCATCTTTTATACAGTCTATGGGAGAAACCACCAAAAACATTGTTCAGCAGCACTTGTATCTTTGATTTGCATGATTTGCATCGTTGCATGCAGGCACAAATAGGAGATAACTTGTATAGTGTAGCCCAAAATGAAATAAAAACACACCCAAAATGAAACATGCACGACTGTGTTCCATCACAATATTTTGAATTTGCAGGATTTTTTTTAACATGTCACGAAAACCTGAAACAGCTCAGAAGTGATGTTAACCTTTTCCTCTTACATCGAAGCTACTTAGTCCTTACTCTGGCTGAAGTCGTCGTGAAAAACATCCATCAGTCAAATTCATAGCTTTCTTGGCATTTTTTCAGCACTTCCACTGCTCAACATTCACACAGGCTCTGCCATCTGGGCACTCTGTGAGCTCTCCTCAATTCAGCTCGAGGGAAGCTTTTCTCTCCTCCAACAAGAAGCAGCTTTTCACAATTTAACGAGAAAGCAATCTTTATATAAGAAGTGTCTCAATGCCACTGTGTATCCGCCGCACAGAATGCCAGTGTTGGTGGCTGGTACCGCTGTCCAAGAGAAAATAAACATGTGATAGAAAAAGCCCCTGCAGACACCGTGTACGTCTGAATGCTGCATTGTTGTTTCCAACTGTATACAAAGGAAATGCATTGTACCAGACCCAAATACGTAGAATGTAAATGACTGTATGTTGGACTACAATGGTGCCCCACATCCAACATGATACTTCAGACAATCGCCTACACTTGCAGAAAGCAGTGAGATATCGCTTCATGCTCGTCGTTCTCTTTTCCCTACAACATGCATCAAACTCATTTTTTAATTACCTATATATTGTGAAGGAGGTGAAAGAGGTCACCTTCACTGACAAACCCACAAAGATCTTTTTTTTACTATTCTATCTTTTAGTTCACTGTTTTGGTGTGAAGCCACGGTCGCTGTATGGGGTCAGCCTCACTGCTCAGTTTCCAGCTGTGGCAGGCAGCTGTTTTCCAGCAAACAAGCTCTGATAAACTCACTGTTTGCTACCTGCTGGTGAACATAGTAGAATATTAGCTGCTGCAGATGTGTTTTATTTATTCTGTTTATCAGGAGTGGAGTCAGACAAAGAACAAAGGACTGCATGTTCTTCTGTTGATGCAGCCAGCCCAGTCTCTCCCCAAACAATTGGGGCTACATTGGTNTTATGAACCATCAGGTCTACTTTCAGTCCTCATAGTCCAGAGGCAGCTTCCAGTTTTTACAGACCACACATCTGGAACAAACTACCACAAATCTGCAGGTCTGCTGTAACTGTCAGTTCTTATAAATCAACACCGGAGCCTCTTCTCTTTACCTCTGCCTTTAAATCACCCAAATCCGAGGCTCTTGAACATCTTAAACTGCATTGTAACTTTAACTTTATTTTTGTAATGTACTCTCTATTCAACTCAGTTATGTTGAAATGTATGTTTTATATGCTTCATGTTTCTTACACTAAACTTTGTCTTGATGCTTTTTGTGTTTAATGTAATTGCCTCATTGTTCAAATGTGCTATACTATATTCCTGAAATTAATACTGACACCTTTATACATATATTTTATACATACACAGTAGCTAACAAATGTATTAGAGCACCTTTCTAGTTTGTTAGACACGGTATATATACATGTACAGACCATCCAGCATCATGAAGTGCTTTAATGCACACTCAGCTTTCCACGTTTTACCATTTTGAACAACTAAATCTAGTGTTTCTGTTCAGGAATGCCAGTAAATAACTATAATTTGACATCATAATCAAGAAATAATGACGTGCTTTACTATTTTTAAAGTTTTTTTGTAAAACAGTAAATTTGAAAGTTCATGGATAACAATATTATTTTAGCATTAAACGTGTCATTTCAGTTAAAGAGCTTTTACATACTGGTGTATGAACCATTACAGAAACATAAGAAGTGATTCTGGTAATTACCAATGCACTGGGTGGTGGTCGAATACATTTGTTAAGCGCTGTATGTATATGTTCTGTTTTTAAATGATATTTCACATTTGCTCACAGTGAGCATTGCACGCTAACGATCTAACGTTAGCTTACATTAGTTAATGCTAGCCAATTAGTTAGCAGTAAGAGTGGACGTTTTGAGTGTCTCGTCTATCCCAGGAGTTCATTCTGCAAAACTTTTAGCCAAGAGACGGGGACGTCGCTAAAATTGCGGCGCTTGGTTGTTATTTGGACACCAACATGGAGTCCGATGGGAGACAATGCCGGCAGTTATCAGACAGAGAGGGAAGCACAGGCAGTGTGAATGTAAGCTAAGGAGGAGGAGGAGAGCTGGGATCCATGCTAGGCTAAAGGCTAACCCCTCCAGACCAGCAGGA
>NW_007577747.1:1069161-1084880 GCF_000690725.1 Stegastes partitus | reverse complement strand
TGTTTGAACTGCTGCAAACGTTTCTGGAGGAAGGAAGAACCTCCAGACTGATCAACAGCTTCATTCCACCAGCTGGCAGAATGTGATCCAGATATGAAAACACTTCTTTATTTAATTGCTTTTAGTTTTTGGATTCCTTAGCCCCTGTCTCTCATCGTGTTTGTACTGATGTTGTATGTCCAGCAAAATGACACTAAACTTGATTTGATTTGATTATTTTCAGCACTTTGGTTATAAAAAAGCCCGACGATGGAAAAAGGGCACTAAAATGTGACCCACAGCTCTTGTTCATCGTAGCCCTCCAACCACACAGCGTTCAGGGAGAACACATCTGTACACATCAGTATCCCCCCAATACAAGCCCAACCACAACACTTTCACTTCATTTAGCTCCTTTAAAGACACGAATAGATGCAACGATGTGTCAGACGGGGGTGTTTTTTCTTTTTCTTTTTTAACACTAGGTTTTTTTAATGCACAAAAAAATGTGAATTATAAATTACGAGGTCCTGCATCCACTGAACATATTGTGTAAAACGTATTATATTTTCCATTACATTTTGGATTGTCACCTGTTGCTTGAATTTTCCCTGAACATGAATAGACATCATCACTTTAGACGGACACATTAAGCTTCACCAGAACGCAGAACAGTATGTTTTTTTGATGATTAACAATCGGTGGCAAATGAAGCTTATGTCCATGCCTCCGACTATGTAACAGAAACTGAGATAAGTTTTTGTTCAGTTGGATAGAGACGACCGTTGGGCCGACAGACAATTTGTTCTCTCTTTTTTCCGTGGCTTTGTTCAACGTAGCATCAGCAGGGAGATTTATAATGATGTCAAAACACTTTTGTTCAAAAAATAAAATCTTGTTCACTCACACACACACATATATAAATGCTGCTCTTAGCCTCTGAGGGGAAAGATTAGCGACATCCAGACCCGGGGCCCTGGTGGCAGGGTACGGGGCTTTGCACAGTCCCCTTCGCTGGTCTGCAACAATTAAAGAGCACATCCTCGCACAAGCTGCGCTCTTGTCTCTGTAAGAGCTGCCGTCGCTTTCTGAAGCTGTGGTGGGAACCGGTGGACCGATCTAAGGCGAGCGCGCAAGATATGAAGGAAGCAGCAGGAAAAAACCGCACAAGATGTGTTCGGGCTTTCTTGTGCTTCGCCGCTGCAGATTCTGAGTTGCAAATATGTTGGCTATCTAATTATCAGTGTGAACGGGAGGGCCGAGGGTACCGCAGACCAGCAAGGCAATTATCAACAGGGAGATTGAAGTGCAAATTAGGGTTGTGATTTATTTTACCGTTTTAATTTTCATTTAGTTTTTCATTTTAGAGTTCTGCACTCAGTAGCTTTTGTCTCTCAAAGTTCAGCGACATGAACAGCACCGAGGGGGACCAAGACACTTCAGGGAGTTTAGTTTCAGTGCTTTTTGTTACATCAGCAAAGAGAAAGCAACCAACAGATGCAATCTCAAGTATGGGCAATGTATTTTAGTCATANAAGTTGTTCTTGTGTCTGAGCTTTATGGTGAGCGATGATGATCAACTATGATCTTTTCCTAAAGCTCACCAGGTGGTCTTGCAGTGTGAACCTCTGGTGTTGTCCTCGTGTAAGCACACGGCAGAGACTTTGTTTCTCCGAGTGGGAAAATGGAGCTTTGCAAGTAATGGCTTTGACATTATACATTTTCTAAAGCACTTGAAGATCCAATCATCGCTAAAGCTCAATTTAATAGAGAGCCGAGAAAAACAAACGGTCAGCTTGTGTTGATTGATTCACAATTTCATATCTGACGAACATACAAGAGAACAGCTGCCGGTTGCCCTCGCGCAGCACGGTAAAGTAAAGGGTCTTTTTTCCTGCTCTGGTCTTTATATTCAGTAGCAAAGATGAAAAGGCTGCAGTATCCTTTTAATTTTTGGAGCAGTGAAAATTTTTGGAGCAGCAAAAAATAAATAAATAAAATTATCGCAAGCCTTTATTTGAAGAGTTGATTTGCAAAAACAGAAGACTTTCAGAAAACGTTCTTTTTTTTTAATGAGTGACAGCGAATCAAAATAATAAAGGTTTTCAAATGTATCGTAAAAATGTCGTCCATCAAAAAGAAGTTTCACTATTTGAGAATGCAGTTTAGTTATATAGCTTTTATGAGGAGACGGGGCTGTTCGCTAAATTAAGGACTGAGAAGCAGGATTCAGCAGAGCAGGGACTCAAGACTCCGGCTTAAGGAAACCATAAATTCTTTGCTTTATTAGACAGAAAGACCACAAACTCAAATCCAGACCAGCACCAAAATCTAAGCAATTGTGTTTTTGTTTCAAGGTCCGTGTGTCCCTCGAATGCAAAAAAAAAAAAAAGAAATAAAATAAAATCCACTGCCACAGCTTTGGAGACAAACGGATGGACTGACATAAAGAGAGGAAGAGACGATGCTTTTTGGCCTCCTTGAGCAGTAAACACACCCACTCTTCTTCTTCTTCTCAGCTGAACTAAAACTGCAGCATTTTTACAGAAACTTTGTGGGGTTGTACTTGGACGGAGAAATAAATAAATAAGAAACACTTTGAATAAAAGCTGCTGGGTGTGGGCGGCTGTGGGCCTGTGTTCTACCATAACAGCGTCTACTGCGGCTTTTCTGTCTCTTATCCATGTCTCCTGTCCCGGCACACACAACAATGGAGAAAGAAGAAGAAGAGCGTTTTCCCCCTGAAGTCATCATCAGTGTCAGCTCACATGCTTTTAAACCTGTGTCATTTCTCAGACCTGCATAGGCCCCATAAAAGACCCATGATAGCACAGAGGGGGGAAAGAAAAAAAAAAAAAAAGTTAATGTCAATACACCCTGACTGGATAGCATTCCTGCAAAACACACAATTTCCAGCACCTGCTACAGCGCAGAGCCCACTTTAGGCAATAATTGCATATTGGTTGTGGAGGGGAAGGAAGTGGCACGCTGTGAATCGCCACCTTTAAAGAGGTTGACAGAGCAATCTTCTCTGAAATGCATTGGAGGAGCGCTGAAGCACGCTCAGAGAGGGAGTGGAGGGAGCGGATGAAGGGATGGAAAGAAGAGAACAGCTTGCCGATGTTGCAGATCATTTGTATATTTCTCAAGGCATTAAGTCCCCGTTGTCTTCACGTCGCGCGTCCAGGTTACATTTTTGCGAAACGCTTCCTAATGTTTTCTTATCACGGCGACGGAGAAACCGCGCCGCACGCCGCATTTGCAGGAATTCAATCAATTCTGTGGACGGATCTTGGGATTTGACAGCCTAGCAAGATCTTATGGAGAGAGAAAAAAAAACACAATACCCCCAATTTAAACGGCAACATGTGGCTGCTGCCTTCAGACTGTGAGTTTTAAAAGGAAACTCTGGATGCTGTTTGATCGGAAGGACAGAAAATACATCTTTAGAACAAACAAACAGCTGAAGTCTCAATCCGCAGACAGCTAGACAGAGCATCACAGCAGACCTTTCTCTCACCCTTTAGTTTAAAGCATCACACACTTGCTGGCTCGGTAGACACGAGCAGTTTACTAATGTCTGTGGTTTAAGTGCAAGTGAAGATAAAACAATCTGCAGGCTGGTGATTTAAAACGAGGATATTAGATCTTTAACCTTTCCATTTGAAAATCTGTGAATAATATTTGTGTCTTTAAATGTACAGAGCAAACATACATCCCAGTACATGTCTACACAACACACCTTTCCCATTGTTTTCCTTTTCAGCCAAACCAACGTATATTATTTGGGGTGGAACTCATCATCCGAGATTCAAACATGTTGTGAAATAGTTGTAATTTAGCTCAAACCTACAACATAAAAAAAACCTTTTAAAAAATGATGACATCTAACAACAAGCTCTTGTCTGCCCTGTTTTAATTAATTTAACGGGAAATAAGCATAAAATAAACATACAAATATCACTTGTAAAATACCACATGTAATGACGAGCATGTAACGGAAGATTACAAATTATCTTGTAAAGAATAACAGAAAAATACCATGAATATATTAGGATTTGCCTTAAAGATAGAAAGAAATCTGTAATTTGACATCTAATAGAGAATCATGAATAGTTTTGGTGCCTAAACATAACAAAACAGTGAGTTACAAGAAACTAATGGTTCCAAAAGAGATTCAATCTCCTGGATGAAGGTCCTGTATCAGATGTATTCCTCCACCCTCTAATGCAGACTCTGTGGCTCTTTGCAAGTGGAAATGTTTCGTCCTATGTCAAGGAAGGAAATGTGTTTCTTTTAAAACCAGATGGACAGTGCACTTCAGTCGTATAAGAATCTACTTTTTTGTCTTTTTTACAGAGTACAATAAAATAAAATAAAAAATAATGATAATCTGATTTTGGACCAAAATTCCGAACAATGTACGTGATGAGCTGAGAACCAGCGAGCAGACTGGTCTCCTTGACAATAATGGTGCCTTTGATTGAAGGTAATTCTCAAAGTTATCCACAATGAAGAAAAAGAGTATTTAAGTTTTAACAATCACAAACTGATACATGCAAGCAAGTACTAAATCACTGGTAACTTCTACGGTTTTTCAAAATGTTCACAAATGTGCACAATCCAGCTTAAATTCAATATAACTGGCAGGACGGATGCACATATTCAGCTCCTCCTGCTGACTGCACAGATATATTTTTAGGATATTTCTGTACTGGTTTTCCAGGACTCGTGGATGTGAATTCATAGTAAAGCAACATTTTTCACACATTTACATTAACCCGAGTCAGGACTGTTGGGGTCTTTTGGCCATTTGGTTTAGGTGACAGGTATTGTTTTTTTTTTTTTTTTTGAAGCTGTTTGTAAAGATAAAAAGAGGGACATTGTTCATGCATTTGGAACCAAAAATACGTCAACTTATCAGAAAATGTATTCAACATCGTATAAAAGTCTATAATGAAAACCAACACATATTCTTTCTTGGGGTCCAGTGGACCTCGAAAGACCTTCTACGTATGGCCACGTGAAGTCCTGAAGAGGGTTAAACACTCGGCTCATTGAGATCAACTGAGCCTCGACTGAAAAGCGAACAGGAGCAGGCGGCAGCAGCAGGGGGCGCTGTTAGAAGTACGTGGTCAGGACAGGCCGTTTCCAGCAGCCTTCAGTTTACACAGGAAGCTACAGGACTACATGAGTTTAATAAAGTGTCTTCAGACACATTCATCAGTTTGTACGCAGTCTCTGATAGTTTTATGTTGGCAGTGCAGCCTATTAAAAAGCTGCACAGCTGACTCACGGTTCAGTCTCTGTGTTACATGAATTCTTAGATAAATCAGTGTCAGATCAGTTTGTATATAAAGCAGCTGACCAGATCTGTCTCTCTCAGTTCAAATNATTTTTCAGGGCCTGTTGCTACGTCCATCTTTTATACAGTCTATGGGCGATGACAGGTTTTGCAGATACCAAAATTTTCGGACTATTGAGCGCACCTGAATATAAGCCGCATGAAATAACTTTAAAAAGAAAACAAATTTGTACATACATAGGTGGCACTTGTCTATAAGCCGCAGGTGTCCACGTTGTAACAAGAGATATTTACGCAGAAAGATTTTTTTTTAACTTTTAATTAAATACGTACCAGCAACATACACAAATACGTAGATGCTTTTTTTCCCAACAGTGCCTGTAACACAGCTGGTTAAGAAAATAAAAAATACAGCAGCCTACCAGGAAAAGTCATTGATGCTATCTTCATCTTCCTCCTGCACTAAAACCATTAAAGTTGTTTTCTTCAGTGTCGGAGTTGAACAGCCTCAGAATGACTTCATCACACACTTCCTCAGTCTCTCTTTCGTTGTCGCTCTCAATGTCACTTTCGTCTCGAAGGCAAATTCATAAAAATCCATGAATTTGCCGCATTGTCGTTTAAGCCGCAGTGTTCAAAGGAAATTACAGTACCTGACGATAAATAAAAGCATTTTTTCCACCTGTTGATGCTGGAAGAACAGGCAGAGACACCAACGAGTAATCCTGAGTGGAGTCTGGATATCTGTCCCAAAATTCCACCGCAATTCGTCCAACAGTTCAGAAATGTCGCCCTGCGAGTGCTACAGAGGTCAGCAGAGCCATTACAGCCAATATGTTTTCTAGGAGCAATGAATATCCGCACCAGACTTTGCACCAAACTAAAGTCCTTTTGGAACTGGGCACGCACAACTTTGCTGCTTCATCAATCTGTTAGAGGAACACATTCTGTCTCACACACATAGGTCACGTTGACAACAACCGTCCTCTTGGCTTCATCTAGTCGTACACACACCAGTGACAGAGAGAGGCCCAGTACACACACAAATAATTACCTTAAACACCAGATTGGACAGAACGCCGAGTGACACAACGCATACTAATGCACTAATAAGCAGAAGATTGAATCTACAGCTGCTGTGGAACAAAAGCAGCCGATAAACTCTGTGCAAAAGGTGAACAAAAGTAAGGGATCGTTTATGATTAAAAAAAGGTAATGAAGTCACTGTCGTTGTCCCGCATGCATAAGTGGAGCAAGTCTGTCGCTTTGCAGATGGATCCTGTTGCTGTTTGATTCAGCAGGTGTTCAGTAAATTCAGAGAAAAGACTCCCAACAGCTGGAAGCGACGAGCTAAATGCCGGCTCCTGCTGTTTAGTTAACCCGCTATAGGGCACTCCTGGAAATACTTGGAACATTTCAACCAGAGGGTTTAACTTGTGTGACTTTAAAAAAGAAAGAAAGAAAAATCAAGATTAATAAAGTTGCCATATATGGTAAGGGAATTTATAATGAATTAAAGAAAAAGTAACTGAAAAAAACATTTATTTAGAAATATTTGAGTTTGAGGTNTTTTCTATTGTGTTCGCTTTAGAAAAAGAAACATGATCATTAAATGCTACCTGCACGTGCATTCACTCAATCACTCATCACTTTACAGTGCTGTCCACATGTGCTATCCAAAGTAAGACAGAAGACAGTAACAAACACGTTGTACTTGCAGGAGATAAGATGTGTCACCATCCGTACTGTACAAAGCAAACCTCCGTCTCCGTTTTGCTGCCGAGCGCTCGGCGGGGTCAAACCTTCCGGCTGCCGAGTACAAAGCTGGCCGTGTCGAACGCCGAACTTCAGCGTTCAAGAAAAGATGAGAAGAGAACGGAGGATCGACGCCTGTAACTTGTTCTGCGGTGGTGGTTATGTAACGCCAGCACAACCGGATGATATTTTTACACTCGGCCCTGCAGAAGGTAGAGGAACAAACACCTCGCTCACCTCTATCATCTCCTTCGGCGCATTTTGTCATTAACGATGCAAAGAAAAAAAAACCCGATACGTGCAGCTTTACAGTGTTCACAAGTCGATTTCCATGCCCTAGATTTGTTAGATTTGTGCAGACGACACGTAAGTTGTTTTAGAATCAATTATTCAGAGAGGTTATGAATTTAAAATGAGAAATTTGTGTTGAATTTTAAAGCAGAAACTGTAAATAATATCATCACCTCGGCGAGCTGATAATGACATCAGTTAGTTATTTATGTGGACCTGCACAATCATTTAATACGTAATTCAGTTGTTTATACATTTTTTCATTTTGATTTTTTTAATAGCTTGACCACAAATAGACATTCTGGGTAAGCAAAGAAAACATTAGAACTGAAGTAGTTTATCAACAGGTCTGCTCGCAGCTCTGTGAGGCTGAAGACTGTGAGCTTTATGCTTTATGCTGTTGATGATAGCAGGAAGTCTGTAATGTTCATATGCTCACTGCCTGAGTTTAGTAGTTTAGTGTATTGGCGTGCTTTTCCAGATACTAGCAGGTACGGTTGAAGCTAGTNGGAAGATTACAAATTATCTTGTAAAGAATAACAGAAAAATACCATGAATATATTAGGATTTGCATTAAAGATAGAAAGAAATCTGTAATTTGACATCTAATAGAGAACCATGAATAGTTTTGGTGCCTAAACATAACAAAACAGTGAGTTACAAGAAACTAATGGTTCCAAAAGAGATTCAATCTCCTGGATGAAGGTCCTGTATCAGATGTATTCCTCCACCCTCTAATGCCGACTCTGTGGCTCTTTGCAAGTGGAAATGTTTCGTCCTATGTCAAGGAAGGAAATGTGTTTCTTTTAAAACCAGATGGACAGTGCACTTCAGTTGTATAAGAATCTACTTTTTTGTCTTTTTTACAGTACAATAAAAGAAGAAGAACAATAAAAAACAATGATAATCTGATTTTGGACCAAAATTCTGAACAATGTACATGAGCTGAGAACCAGCGAGCAGACTGGTCTCCTTGACAATAATGGTGCCTTTGATTGAAGGTAATTCTCAAAGTTATCCACAATGAAGAAAAAGAGCATTTTAGTTTTAACAATTACAAACTGATACATGCAAACAAGTACTGGTGACTTCTACGGTTTTTCAAAATGTTCACAAATGTGCACAATCCAGCTTAAATTCAATATAACTGGCAAGACGGATGCACATATTCAGCTCCTCCTGCTGACTGCACAGATATATTTTTAGGATATTTCTGTACTGGTTTTCCAGGACACGTGGATGTGAATTCATAGTAAAGCAACATTTTTCACACATTTGCATTAACCCGAGTCAGGACTGTTGGGGTCTTTTAGCCATTTGGTTTAGGTGACAGGTATTGTGTTTTTTTTTAAATTTTTGAAGCTGTTTGTAAAGATAAAAAGAGGGACATTGGTCATGCATTTGGAACCAAAAATACGTCAACTTATCAGAAAATGTATTCAACATAGTATAAAAGTCTATAATGAAAACCAACACATATTCTTTCTTGGGGTCCAGTGGACCTCGAAAGACCTTCTACGTATGGCCACGTGAAGTCCTGAACAGGGTTAAACACTCGGCTCATTGAGATCAACTTAGCCTCGACTGAAAAGTGAACAGGAGCAGGCGGCAGCAGCAGGGGGCGCTGTTAGAAGTACGTGGTCAGGACGGGTTGTTTCCAGCAGCCTTCAGTTTACACAGGAAGCTACAGGACTACATGAGTTTAATAAAGTGTCTTGAGTCACATTCATCAGTTTGTACGCAGTCTCTGATAGTTTTATGTTGGCAGTGCAGCCTATTAAAAAGCTGCACAGCTGACTCACGGTTCAGTCTCTGTGTTACATGAATTCTTAGATAAATCAGTGTCAGATCAGTTTGTATATAAAGCAGCTGACCAGATCTGTCTCTCTCAGTTCAAATAAGTCAATTAAAACATCAGCAGGGAGGAAAAAAGTACACGACAACAGCTTCAATACTGTCAGGGCTTCACATCTGTGCAGATGTTACTTTAAGCGTCCTCACAGCCTCACCAGAAGTTTTCTTGTTGCTAAATACTTCAACAATGAAATCAGTCCAGTGTTCATATACAAGAGACTAGAAATGCTGGTGATCGATCCTGGACAGATCCCAACCTACTGGCAGCTTCTTTAAACCTGCAGTTTGAAACTCTCGTCTCCCCTTTCTGTCAGTGAGAGTAACGACACCAACACTCTTCATCAGCAACGCGTGAACCCATTTGGTGAGAGCTTAAAGGAAACTCATTTATATATAAAAGTCCTGCACTCCAGCTTGAACGTGACACAGAATGAAAATGTCTTCAAAAGCAGAAGTACATTTTCTGGTCAGCAGGGTGTTTCAGGGAAGATGCTTTAATGAGAGACATTCTGTTGATGATTTAATTTTTTCTCAGCAACCTCCTGGCAGCACTTTCAAAACTGCCACAGCTCATGGGTGGGTCGCAACACTGACTTTGGAAAACATCCTATAATTTCAGCATTAGGTCGAGCTCTTTGAGGAATGGGCCGAGATTAATCTCACTTTTCCAGTTGTACAGTTTCTATACGGTGCACTTTACCTCAGATCGCTTTGCTCCTTCTGTAAATGGAGCAGAATGATTCAGCTTCCTCTTCTAACGCTAATTTGTATAATTTTAAATCTGCATTTTAGGCATATTTGTAGCTCATTCCTTTACGTGATTTACGACGAATGCACTTTGAAGAATATCCTAAATGCCACAATTACCAGTGAACAGTCCAAACTTTTCCCATTAGAGCCGCGTTACGCAAACAAGACACGTGACCAACAAAACTGCAGAATGATCAAAGGTGGTCATTAAGTCGCCAAATTAGACCATGTGGAAGAGGGAGAAGAAAAATTAAGAGCCTCTGCTCAGAGTGCAGCGACCTCTGAACCCCTCGGCCGCTGCACAGCCGAGCGAGTGTGACTGCGTGTGACGGCGTGGGGTTAACCGGAGAATGCATGAAGTCTGCTGGTACCTCGGCTAATTGAGCCATTTGTTGCAAGGTCAGTGGAGTTCAACCTCCCACCCACCCCTCCACCGGACAAAACCTTGTTATCAACAGCAGTAAAATAGTGATCTTCCATTATGCACTGGAGGATGTTTAGTCACAAAGACCAAACTGAAAATAATCAGCATGCTCGGACACGGACGGTTTATAGTTATGCACCAGATCAGCCAAAGAGGATGTGGCACAAAAAGAAAAACCTGGCGACACCTTGCTGGTATTGTCTTTATGGCCTATGCAAACACGAAGCACAGTTTCAGCTCAGAGTGTGTGTGTGTGTGTGTGTCCTTTAAACAACCAGTATCAGGGTCATTTATAGAAGATTTGGGCAAAGGGCAACATGCCACATAGTGAAGAGCTTTTCAAAGTCAGTGAACTAGAAGTGAAGATTGATGTCTTTCCCAAAGAAAACTAAAATAATAGCTACATAAAGTGTGTTACTTTGGTCTTGAGACAGTCCAAAAGTCCCAAAAAAAGCAAACATTGGAAGCTGTCAGCTGAGTGATGTGAGGTACAGAAGCTGTCCCAATGCTCCAGTCCTCCAGTCAGAGCTCTGTGTGTTTGTTGTGCAACTGAAAGGGAGGAGGAGAAATAATGTGGAAGCTCTCCCAGCAGGTTGATGTGTCTGTGTGAAGAGCTCTGCTGTGCATCATTGTGAGGACGGAGAGGAAGGAGTCCCTCCCTCTGAAAGCGCTCTGTGTGGGGAACATGAGAGACGAGGCGAAGCTCAGAGGTGAGACGAGCATCTGTGTCAGAGCTCAGCACTCACATCACTGCGCCATCGTTATTCACACTCAAAGCTCTGTGTGTTGTGTTTAAGCTCAGAGCAGCAGTACTCTGCTGGAACCTGGAGCTGGAGCTGGACCTGGACCCAGACCCAGCTGTGTGTCCATGAAGAGTGACTGGTCAAAGAGTCCTCCTCTTGATTTCAGACAGTCTGCAGATGGAAGGTGATAATGTAAAGCTGTCAGAAAGGCATTTCACACAGTGTTGGTTGTTGTGTTTATTGGAAGCTTGAATATATATATATTTATTTATTTTTAACTATTTTTTCTGTTCTGGTGACCAGTCAAAGGACAATGTCATTACCTTCAGAGACTGAGGGGGGAGACATTATCTGGTTTAAATATGTAGATAACTTGTTCCATTTTCAGACAGCGTACCTTCTGTTTGTCTCAGTGTGGACAGACGTACTGAGAGCTATCTGTTGATGATTGATTTACAGAGTCGACCAGCAGAGCTCAGAGGTTCTTAGTGGTCAATCTGCCCAGCAGCATCACCTGGACTCCATATTCATGGTGTGTATATGAAGAACAACTACTTCTCCATCTGTTGTGTTCAGTCATCTCCATACTGCACTTCAGAGACCAGTGGACTGTCAATGTGTCCAACATGGGTCTTATGTTTAACTCCATGATTTCACTCTGATTGGCTCATTTGTTGATTGGCTCACTCTGTTCCAGCTGCTGGAGGACAGCATTGTCAATTTTGTAAAGAACGAGTTAAAGAAAATGCGAAAGGTTCTGAGTCCAGATTCCACAGAATGCTCAGAGGGAGGAGGATGAAGAGCAGAGGAGGGGCAGCAGGGAGGCATTTCTGCAGATCACGCTGCATTTTCTGAGGAGGATGAAGCAGGAAGAGCTGGCTGATTGTCTGCAGAGCAGTAAGAGGATTTCTCTACAGACTGAACCTACTGGATAAACGGCACATTCACCAGTGTCTCCAAATATGTTCACATACTGAGTCTTTAGGGGAATGTACTGCTGTCACAATATTCATTGTTAAATGTTTTAACTGATTTCATTTGTTTTGTGTTCATTTAGAATTTGCTGCTGCAACTTGTGGACGTAAACTTAAATGTTGTCTAAAGAAGAGATTCCAGTCTGTGTCTGAAGGCGTCGCGAAAGCAGAAGAGTCAACACTTCTGAATGAGATCTGCACAGAGCTGTACATCACAGAGGGAGGGACTGCAGAGGTCAGTGATGAATGTGACTTCACACAGATTGAAACAGCATCTATGAAAGCAGACAGAGCAGAAACAAATATCTGACTAGAAAACATTTTTAAAGGCTCTGGAAGAGACCGATTAATCCGAACAGTGATGACAACAGGAGTGGCTGGCATCGGGAAAACAGTGTTAACACAGAAGTTCACTCTGGACTGGGCTGAAGACAGAACCAACCAGGACATCCAGTTCACATTTCCATTCACTTTCAGAGAGCTGAATGTGCTGAAAGAGAGAAAGTTCAGTTTGGTGGAACTTGTTCATCACTTCTTTACTGAAACCAAAGAAGCAGGAATCTGCAGGTTTGAAGACTTCCAGGTTGTGTTCATCTTTGACGGTCTGGATGAGTGTCGCCTTCCTCTGGACTTCCACAACAATGAGGACCTGACTGATGTTACCGAGTCCACCTCACTGGATGTGCTGCTGACAAGCCTGATCAGNTGTCTGCCACTTTTACTGGAGTGTTTCTTGGGGTGAGATTTGCAGTTTTTACAGACAAATAACGGTGAAGTCGACACATTCAGACTGATAGAACGGACTGCATGTCTGAAAGGCTCTTCTATCTCACCCAGCTAAAAAAATAAGCATTGAAAAGAAAATGTAACGACTAAAAACGGTCTACGGACTGAGCTTTCCTGTGCCGACTCCTGTGTGGATGCACTCAGACTCCTCTTCCACTGAGGGATTATTACCGGCCTTTCAGGTGCACTCACTTTTGCATTTACCTTCGAGCAACGTGAATGAGGTAATCTGGCTAATCTGCTCACGTTTAATGCCTGACTGCACTTTGTTGCAACGATGTTACCGTGTTCGACATCGCGGGCGCTGTTTCAGAAGATTATTATCACAGATTGTACTTATTAAAATCAATTTGTGCTCACCTGCGGGTATCCTTGAAGGTATGAACGAATCTTTGCGACTGCATTTTATTCGGACTGCATGTTAATAAAACACCGTCTGCAACTGCCCCGGTGACATATTAAAAACAGCCTTAAAAAGAAATAAGCACAGACAGAAACATAGCAAAGTAAATATTCCATCTTTTTAGAATCTTGATTTGTGAACCCGACAAACTGAGCGGTTAAATGAAGTCAAGGTAGTGCTGACAGTGACGGAGGAGGAATCAGCCTGCAGGCACACGGGGAGGGAAAAAAAAAACCTTTCCTTTAATGCAGTGTAAACATTAGCTTGGATGGTATGTCGTGCTACTTCTACACACACACACACACACACACACACACACACACACACGGATTCTCTCTGGAGACATAAATATTTCAGAGAGTTGTTGTTAGTTTCAGTCTGCTGGGCTGGACAAGCCCACAGCGAAAGAGCAAACACCGGTTTCTGGAGCAGAGGGACACGAGTTCAGATGAAACAAAGTCAATAAAAGCAATCTGGCTTAATGATTTTAGGTTTTGTTGCATCTATAGGAAGTTTTTTTTCTGTTCTTTTTGTGGTGAAATGAGAATTTTGAAAATAAATAAGCTCAAGAAATCAGTATTTTATGCACCAACTTCTTTACTCTGCGCTGAAAGTGGATTTTCTGGGATCTGCTTTAGCTCGACCTTTGACACCCATCAAATCAATTAGCCTCATTATCTTCATTAAGATGCCAGATGTTACATGGCAACAGCTTCAGCATTCATTTGCAGATATCAATGCGTCCTTCCTGGAGGTTTTTTCTCAGACTGACTGTAAGATAACAGAATAATCTGATATACATCCTGTGCATCCAGGTTTCTCCGACTTTACACAAAATGTATTTATCTTAAAATTAGCATTAACACAGCTCTGCCAGTGGGTGGAAATGTTTAGCTGTTGTTTTATTCATCGAATCTTCTGCCTTGTGTCTCCGAAAACATATTAAATTGTGCCTTAACTTCCAAATTTCCAAAAACATATTAAGCAAAAAAAAAAAAAATGTCGCTGCTCTTTAATTCAATACCAACCGAAACAGAACAGCTTGTCACAAAATGTCGCACACATTTTAAATAAAATAAGACTTTAAGAGTCTGGATGAGACTGATGGATGTAAGATTTCTTCGGTGCAGCTTCTCCGTCATAAAGTATCATAAGCTAATTGGAAAAGATTCAGAATATGACACTTTCATTTGGTTCTCTTCATCTCAGCAGATATCACATTCTCGCCCTAAAATAAATACCTAAATGCGCTTCCAAAACCGCTGGCATATTTATCAGCGCATCTCTCTGATCTGACGAAAGCCGTGCTGTGAAACACAACATAATTTTCTGCTTTCATGCCGTGCGGCTCAGTAGCCATGAAACTGCCAAGTGTGCTGCCTCATTTTGCGAGGGGTCACTCATCTGAATCACGCAGTTTGCCTGTCAACTGTTTGTGTATAAGCCTGAGGACACTGAGCAGGGAGGACTTGTCCAATCTGACAGGGAGAAAAAAAAAGAGAACGTCTCTATTTACTCCAAAGAGCTTTGGGCTCTGCAGTCGTTACAGGAAGTGAACACATCGCGAATAAACACTCGCAAAAGGAGATAAGTTTCATGACGGAGCCGTCACCTGACGAGAGAACCTGTCGTATGGAAACACCTGTCAGAGCGTTAGAGGAGCAACATTGAAGTAACCTTTCAAAATAATTACACAAGTGGTAGAAAGAGATGCTGGAAAATTGTTCCTATCTGTGTTATGTGATAAACCTTCTGCACACACAAAACATCCACATTCAGTTTCTGTCCAGTCCAGACGCAGTGATGCTGTGTTCCTGCTCTGTGACGGCCTCGACTCTCTGCTCTGGATCTGCTGCTTTGTCTTCCAGGTTGTTTCCTTGGATTCCCCCCGGTGCATCTCCCAAACATTACGCTCCTCTACAACTAAACTACATTCTCATTGTCAGAGGATGAGGATGCTGGGTTCCAGACATCAGCTCCAGCTTTGTCGTGCATTCGGCTAAAACACAACAGGCTGTGATGTCAACATTCAACTTTTAAGCCAGTGTGATCAAAAAGTATTTAAAGTACTCATAAAAGATGAAATCTGGATGTAGGCCATCAGTAATTTGAGATTGTTGGTCACCAGGTTGCATGTTTGTGGGTCAGAGGCCGTCATTGTGGCGACAGACCGACATGATGCTGCCTTTTTATGGTTAAAGCCCGTTACTAAAAGGTGATAAACATGCAGATGTTTAACACATTGTTTAGTCTGTGATGCATCACAAATACGTTTCAGATCAACATTTCTTTGCCATTTATTTTACTGCTTTACCATCACTTTCTTTTCGGCCTGCTAACTCGTCATCCTCATGACCTGGAAAATGAAGGAGAAGCTTTAAACATGTTGTGCAGAGTCCGAACACACAAAAACTGCATGTGTATAATCACTGTAGTAAAAATCAGGTAAAAACTG
>NW_007577747.1:1064905-1067631 GCF_000690725.1 Stegastes partitus | reverse complement strand
ATAGTGAATTAGTCCAAATGTAATGGGATTAGTAAAGTAAAGAATAGTCAAGATTCACAAGGCAAAAAGACCTGAACAGGAGTGATAAAACAACAGAAACAAGTTGGTCGTAACAAGTGATGACATCAAATTTCCTCATCCTCCTGTCAAGCAAAACAGCTGACTTTCATGTAGAAAGTCAAGATCTGACAAACAAACATTGATGCCACTTTAAATTATACACAGAAGCTATCTATGTATTTTCAAATAACTTTAAATTGTGGCTACATCACAATAAAATACTGTAAAGATGAAGATAAACACTGTTACAGAGGTGGACATAACCCTCTAAATGAAGAAAACGTAGCTATCACAGATACACAATGACCAGTTTTATCACTGGAAGAGAAAATATTTCAGTAAATCAGTCCTCCAGCAAAATAATGTGTGTGTGTGTGTGTGTGTGTGTGTGTGTGTGTGTGTGTGTGTGTGTGTGTGCGCGCGTGCATACATATGAGAGATGAGTGTCCTGACTTGACATTTCATGCGCCGTCGTCTGCCTGACATTGGTAGACAGTCCATCTGGGGGGAGGAGGCCCTTTTTAAAAATTCAGCCACCACCTCCCCGAAACGTCCGTCCGCATCCCGGCAAGAACAAATACTGCGTAATATTTATGGGAACGATTTCTACTCAATGACAAGCAAAATCAATATTTCACCACCCAGAATAATAATGTGGCAATAATGAACAATGAGGATGCTGACCGTGATAACTCATGCAACAGCACTTCACTCGCTCTCTGAATAGAGGCTGAGTAAAACATAATTGGCAATCATGGAACCCGAAGCTACAGGCCTGTAAGCGCTAATTTGCAATCACAGGATGGGGCAACGCTGCACTCCAAGAGTTTTTTCCGTGTGTGTGTATGTGTGTGCTCACGAGTGGCAAAGTGTAGAAGTAATCCGGGTGCATGATCAATTTCTGTTAATGTGAGCGATGGTAAGCTGTGCGAAAACAGATTAAACCTGGCGTGTACCTTGGTAGCGTTCACAGCTGATTAGTGCGTCCATTTATTTATAGAATAATATTTCATGGAAATGATCGGCGGCGGCGGCACACGCTCCATTCATAAAACCAGCGTTCGGCTCCTCTTAAATGCAAAGGCAAGAATATTCATCGTGAAAATCAATCTTACTTAAATCATCTTTGTTGGTAATGGAGTCCTTAAAATTTTTATGTTCTTAAAATGAATCAGAAAAGCCAGCAGTGCAGGCAGCGTGGTTAAAGTTTAATACAATTCAGGCCTGTGTCAGTCAAGGACACTGAAGCTGGGAGAATTCTTACCTACAGAGTCTGATAAGTGTCCACGAGGAGAAATAAGCATTCATCACCTTTCCTCTAAAAACGCTTTTGTGTTTGGATTCTTTGTGTCGTTCACATTAAACAGCATCATGTCATCTCTGACACCTCAGATGAAATGTTAAACTTATAATAGAACCTTTTTTTGTAAATTCACCTAAATGTTTTATTTAATCTGAGAACACAATTTAGATATTAAGCAAAAGAAAAGAAAAAGTCTCCTATGACACCTGTCAGGTTCAACGCAAGCTCACTTGGTGAAGGGAGCATAAAGCGAGACACGAAAAGATCATTTAAAGACAGTAAAACTTTTAGCAACGTCAGTCAGCCCAATGGTTTGGTTCAGACTAAACATCTCAACCGTTATTGGACGCCAGTAACATTTCATTTCCAGACAATCAACCATAATGGCGTCACACGATGCACTAAACATGAACTACAGTCATGTTTCTTCCACAGCACCACCGTCGTATGGGGGGAAAACTGGTTCATTTCAAATATCGACTTCGATTTTGTTCAGAGGTTACTAATTTGTTATTCGGGAACCAAAACTAAGTTGAATTTTTCTATTTTTACCCTCCAGCAACAGCCTCCAGAAATATACCCCCCATGACATTTAGTGAAGACACCGACAAAATAGTTTCCAGCAGATCTGAGTGATTAAATGGCTCCAGCAGAGGCCAGATCTTCAACTATTGGCTCTTTAAGATGCAAATAAGTGCAGCTTTTTAGAACAAGAAGCAGGGTGGTATTTGGACCCCAGAGAGTTCTTGTAAGTGTATATATGGATGTATCTGCTACTATAAATACAGTCTGTGGTTGACATTTCATCAACGTTTGAGGCCTCTAATTTTAGTAGAATCTGTTGTGTGGCAAGTACGATAAGTCAAGGTTCTAGTTTTTTGGAGGTGGGTCCTACGTATTAAGTTGCTTCCATGTTAAACTTTAACAACGATGCTTTGCTGAATGTTCACATACTTATACTTGGAATGAACTTTGAACAGAGAAGCTGCACATCATGACAAACACATCATGACGACTTCTGTAACAACAAGACAAGTCAAACGGGAGATGAATGCTGCGCTAAAAGCAACACAAGAAAACAATGCAAGAGAGTTGCCATTCCTCATTGGATTTACCATGTCATATACTCCCAGAAACCAAATTCCCAAAAGCCATTTCAGGGTCTCTGTTGGTCTTGTTGTCCAGTTTGTCTTGTCTCCTCGTAGCACTTGGAGCTGGATGGTGACTTGAACTACTGGCACCGACAGACACCATCAGATGGAAGCCACTTGAACGCTGCAGCTGGAGCACTTGAGTGTTTAAACTTTCCTCTCACATCCTGCTGAATCCAGCCAACACTCACTGTCAAACACACAGGCTGCAT
>NW_007577747.1:945184-1064755 GCF_000690725.1 Stegastes partitus | reverse complement strand
TAACCTCAACATGTTTTTGGACTGTGTGGGAGGAAGCCGGAGAACCCGGAGAGAACCCACGCTGCACGGGGTGAACATGCAAACTCCACACAGCAAGATCCCGGGTGTCCTCACCGGGACATGAACCGGCGACCTAGCTGCGAGGCGACGGTGCTAACCACTGAGCCACCTTGCAGCCCCTATTATTAATAGTAATAATATTACTATTAATAATACTACTAGTAATAATATAAATATTTATAAGGACCTCAAAAATGGTGAAAAACAGAGTTTTCTCCTCTTCTGTTTTTTTTTGTGTGTTTGTTTTAATCAAACATTTTCAACAATTTTAGTCCATGTGTATTTTGTATGACTTGTGTTTTGACAACATTGTATAGTATATATTATTATATTACACTGCATTACTTTATATTTCAACAGTTTCCCCGAAGTTTGCCTAAAGGGATCAATAAAGTTCTATTCTATTCCATTCTATTCTATTCTATAGAACTCTGACTTCTTTACTTGCATGAAAAAAATACATATATGTTTGTTTTTTGTTTTTTGTTTTTACTGAAAAGCATGTTTTTAATGTATAAAGTAACATAGCAAATCTCATATATGAAATACTTCTTTTAAAAAAAAATATATATATAGATACAAATACTGCTTTAACAACAACAACAACAATAATAACAGCTTTAATCGATATAGTATTTTTTAAAAAGCAAAGGTTTACAAAGTGCTTTGACAGGCGGAGCAAAAGACTGATATCCAAAAGACACAATAACATCAGGAAGTTAAAACAAGGCGACAACAGATTAAAAAAATACAAAATATGATAATGATTAAGACAAGAAAACCTTAATAAGTAATGAGAAGCTTTAAAAGCAACAAAAAAGGACCAATAATACACTATAAGAACTGGAAGTCTCCCACATCTTTGTAAAGACCATCCTCATAAAGACTCATGCCAAACCATTCCAAACAACAGCCACATCGTTTAACTCGTACATTCAGCTACAATGCTATCACCAGCAAACAGCTGACTGATGTGAACCAGTCACCAAAAACCTCTCTGCTGTAGTTTCAGTCAAACCTATAAAACAGCCACAATAACTGGCATCTTGTGGCTGACGTGCTACACCCCTCTGCATCAGCAGCCAACTCAGAGAGAAGAGGAGACGCAAAGCAGGGAAGACATGCACCAGTCCAACTCAATTTTCTAAAGCAAACATAGAATTCTCCAGCCAAACCCCAATCACCAAATGTGCGTCATCCTGTTCTTAATAACAAGGTGGAGAATATTTCTGCATATTCACAAAAGAGGGAACAATCATGGCAACTCAAGCTGATTCAGTCTCCTGAGGACTATGACTTGGACTGGCTGCTATTTGGTCGACACAAAGACAAAAAAAAAAAAAAAAATTGCTGTAATTATGTGAATTCGGCAGATTGGTGAGTGTGGCTGGAAGTGGATCTGCACATCGAGCACAGTGTGAAAAAAATGAATAAACAGCAACACGCAGCTTTGCAGTTTTCCTGTGGGGAGGAGCGAGCTTGTAACTTGGCTCCTGCTGATGCTGGAATGGCAGACAGATTGGAGGGTACCAGTGTTTTGCTGAGCACACTCGAAGAGCTGCCGTGCTATGTGTGTGTGTGTGTGTCTGTGTGTGTGTGTGTGTGTGTACAGTGTGGCATAAAAATGTACGTACACTTCTGAAGGCATGGGGTGTATTCATATGTATAGGACCTATGGCACTATAATGTGAGAAGTTAAATAGCATAAACAAGACTGAGGGTCTGCAGCCATGGCTGTGGTGGCTCGGTGAAGCTGTACCTCCACACAGCAGTGCTTTGAGCTAGATGCTAAAATCAGCACATTAACATGCATGCAGTGACAATGCTGACAGGTTCAAGGCCTTAATGATGAGCTGGGGTCACAACAACAGCACATCAGCAAGATAGCAAATGCAGTGACAATGAACAAAGGAGTGAGGGCTTCTTATTGTACCCTGATGAAGGAATATACTTCTATTGAATATAAAGTGATTACAAAACATATAATATTATAAGGTTATCTCATGTTTAGCACATATTGTTTATCATTTGCACCATTGTACTTTAGCATGCCAGTGTGCTAAAACTGCTAATTAGCACCAAAATCAAAGAAAAGCTTTTGAGGAACGTCATTTGTTTTGCAGGTTTGTGGCCATAATTTAAAGTAGCCTGCTGGATAATGTGAAATGTTTACCTAAAGAAATTAAAGGCTAAGTCGTCACTTAAATGTATTTCCAGTAGTTCTCAAAATATTTTGCACTGGCCGGCATCCTAATGATTAACGACATGATGTAATGCTTTTCCTTTTAAAACTGACTTGACTAACTCCCTGTTGTTACCTACACTGAAAAAACTGTTTTTTTGGTTTTCTTTAAACCGGTTTGTTGACTTTTTTCCCGGAACTTGGTTTTTTTTGGACTTATTTTACCGTTTTATTTATTCGGGCATTGCTTCCTTTAGTGGGTTTGGTTTTAATCACCAATACAAACACATTACTTAAGTTTAGTAAAGGTGCATTTAATTAATTCAACAAGCCACAAAGTTCCCTTTTTTCAGTGACGTGTATTTCTTGTCTCAACCTTGTTTTCTAAATTCATTTAAAGCAAAACAGCACAATCAGAGCTGATGCTAATATTTTATTTTACTTAGCATTACTTTAAAAAGCTCTTACATTATCTAATAGCAAGTAGCCGTTATTCTAACAACACAGAGAACATATTTTTGTTTTCTTTGATGTTGCTAACCTTAATTGTTTCTTTGTTTTTTTTATCAAAGTAAATTTGTGGTCTAAAATTGCAGTAGTATTAATATTTGTCCTAATATGCAATGCTGTAATGTCTCATACATTGACCGTATAGGTTGTTTTCCCCCACTCTCTGAATACTACCCTTCGGAGGGCAAAACTACCAGTGTGGGTTGAGGTCAGAGCTTAGGTTAAACTGGAGGCCCTTCTTGTCATGGTCACATGAGCATGCACATAGCGTTATGGAATAGTCATGGTTGAAAGAAATGTTGACTACAGTTTGGAAACAGGACAATGGTCCTTCATCATTGACCTTCATCAATAATTAACACTTGGTTTAAGTTATGGAACAGTCATAGTGAAAACAATCTGAATGTATCTTAAAGAGAGAGGATGCAGTCTGACATAGTTTCAATACAGGACATTAAACTGATGTGTTGTACTAAGAGTTTATAGTCTTTGCTAATAGTCAGCTCATGTTCCTACTTAGGAAACACTCCGTTTTAAATTGGAAAACAAACAGCAGTCTCTCATCTTACAGTCCAGTGTTTTGTAGACCCATCTATCCACCCCTACATCCTTGTGGGGTATATTCCACTACCCATGCTACTTTATATATAAATATAAGAATAATCAAAGATGTTCAAACAGACCTTCAGCGTGTGCTGAGGCAGTTTGCAGCCAAGTGTGAAACAGCTGGGATGAGTAAGCTTGTCAAAGTCTGAGGCTGTGGTTCTTGGCTGGAAACTGGTGGACTGCTGCCTCTGGGTTGGGGGTGAGTTGCTTCACCAAGTGAAGGAGTTTCTGTATCTTGGGATCTTGTTTATGAGTGATGGGGAAATGAATTGTGAGATGGACAGATGGATTGTTACACTGTCAGCAGTCATACGATCTATTGTGGTGGAGAGGGCTGGAGGTCAAAGCTCTCGATTTACCAGTTAGTCTTTGTTTAGTCCTCATTTATGTCCATGAGTTTAAGTTAGAGACCAAACGAATACAATTTCAGATATGAGTGGCCAAAACGAGCTTCCTTCACAGGGTGGCCTCAGCCTGAGAGATAGTTTGAGGAGCTTGATTGCTCAAGGGAACTTGGAGTAGAGTTGTGCTGCTTCACACTGAAAGAAGTTCGCTGAGGTGGTTTGGGCATCTGATTAGGATGCCTTCTGGACGTCTTCCTATGGAGGTTGGGAGGAGAACCTGGGGTAGACCCCGAGATTACATATCTCATCTGACCTTGGAACATCTTGGGATCCCCCAGGAGAACTGGAAAGCACTGCTGAAGAAATAGACTTCTGAAACCCCCTGAATATCCTGCTGCCACTGCAAACCAACTCTGGATTAGTGGATGGATGGATGGATGGATGGATGGATGGATGGATGGATGGATGGATGGATACAGGATGCCAAAACTATCAGGATGTCTTTCTGCATCCAGTTGCATTTTGTGGTCTACAAGCCAGCACGCTTTTCTTGCAATTCTGACCCACAATCCTCTGCACAGTGGAGGATGCATACGTCACAGGGTCTCGCATAAGTACAAAACAAGCCTGAGCCACTGGGAGTACCACTTGAGCCACAATGTTATGACAAAGCACTATGTCCCAGTAGTTTGCATACGGTATGCAATAGTATGTCCTTTGTAGGGTTCCTGTAGTACATACTAAGAAGAAAAAGGAAAAGTATGCAATGTAGATGTTGTGGCTCGATAACACCTGACTTCCTCCTTTACTTCTCGTATAGTTACTCACTAGAAGATGCTGTCACAATCAAAGGGAAACATCCATCACAAAATGCTTCTTGCACATTTACATGTGAGGGTCACTGGTCACTTTTTTGCAGGAGGACATTCTCCTTCATAAGGAGTTTTTTGTTAATGTTGCAACTCTTATATTCATCTAACCAGCATGGTGGCTGCTGCTGCTGCTGCAAACTACAGCTTCTGCTCTGATTATGCAGTTGTGAGTCCCTAATGGAGGTGGGTAGCCGAATGCTGTGCAAAATACCACCAGGCTTATTAAAATGTTTAAAATGATTGCATTGTTGACTGTTGACTGCGTGGGTAACCACATTATCTTAAAATCATGCACTTTCTGGTCAGAGAAAGGATATTGTGACTTCCACATGTGCAGTATAATATAACCACATGCAGTGCTATTCCAAACAAAGTGGGGATGGAATGAGCATAAGTTATTATGTGCAGCAAATGATTTGTCTTTGGAGAGAACTGCCAGACACGAAGCGGTGACCAACAGTGCTCATAAGCTGAACTGGCAACGGCTTGGAAACTCAGCTTTTGCACTTTGCAGGAACAAAAGCAGCTTTAAGACGGACTATTACCACAGCAACAGTGCGGAAAATGTTGAACAATTTCTTTATTAATTGGTTATTTAATTACTGTTCTTCTGTGTTGCATCACTGTATAATTAGGCACCTTTGGGTTTGTGCTTCTGAGGTACAACAAATCAATGCAAGCTGTTGTCTTTAATGACGAAAGTAATTCAAAGGTCAATCAAGATGAAAACAATAATTAGCTGCAGCCCTACAATTATCTATAATAGGTAGTAAAATACAAGACGTGAGCAGTTCATCTTCCTCCTGTTTATTTGTTGAGGGCCAGGCATTTGCAGATAGAGTATCATGTAAGGTTGATCAGTGCTTGTGATTACTCTGGAGAGGAGTTCAATATATTGATTTGTTTATCTCCTCTCTGCGCCCACAGGGGGCACCTCCACATTTCCTGCTCTGCATGGCAACACCAACAGGTTACTTTATCTGAGGGAGCAAAAACTGAAACAGCTGGTAGGTGTAGAGAAAGTGTTTTGTTTTCCCCAGTCAGCAGCTTTCCTACGGTGGTACAGCGCTTTTTCCAGCACTGTTATCTCAAACTAATGTTTATGCTGTGCTTCGATAAACCTACCAAAAGAGATTGCGAAAGTCGTTTTCCTATAATATTCCAATAGGGACATCTAATGTGTTTGTGGAACTCTGGAATCAGAGTATTTATAGCAACGTTATCACAGATGACTGATTACTGGCTTCAGACATGTAGCATGAGGCCCACGGCTTCTCTGTGAAATTAGCTTTGTTATCCACATCTTATACAACATATAAATGGGAAAACAGTGTATTTCTTTTTGATCAAATTAAAGTATGACGATGCGGAGGGCTGAAGGTATCCCAACTGATATTAGGTGAGAGGAAGGGTCTATCACAGGACTAACACAAAGGCCCAATCTCCACACTCTTGGACTTGGAGTTGCTTTGGTTTAGGACTATCCCATGCTCAAATTATGGAGTGCATGAGGGCTCTGATGCAGACTCCTCAATGCCAATATGTGCCTTTCACTGAGCAGATTTTCTCTTTCTTTTTTTTCAAAGATATTTCTTGGGGCTTTTCTGCCTTTATAATGATAGGTGACAGTGAAGATAAACAGAGAAATGTGGGGAGGAGAGTGGGGGAATGACATGCAGCAAATGAGCCGCTGGCTGGAACGAACCGCGGCCACTGTGTCGGGGACTATACCCCCTGTACATGGGTCGTCTGCCCTACCCGCCGAGCTATCCGGGCACCCACTGAGCAGACTTTCTGATGGACTTGTCCATAGTTCACTGCAAAATAAGTGACAGATAAATACTCTTGTCCTCCCCCCCCCAAGCAGCCCGGTGTGAAGCGGTTAGCACTGTAACATCACAGCTCTAAATCGTGGGTCTTCTCTGTGGGAAGTTTGCATGTTCTACGTGTTTCTGCATGAGTTCCCCCTTGGGTGCTTCCCACAGTCTATAGACATGCATGTTAGATTTATGGATGATGCTGAAGGGTGCGTGTGGTTGTCTGTCTCTCTGTGTTAGCGCTTTGATGGGTTGACAGGCTGTCTTGGATGTACCCTGCCTTTCACCTTATACACTCTAACCCCCCTGAGACAGGATGAAGTGGGTATAGAACATAGATGGATGGACGTCCTCTCCCCAGCAAACCAAGCATGGTGGTGTAGGGGAGAAGTCTGCTAGGAAGTGATCAACAGAGCAACAAGTTCATGTTTTTTGTTAAGTGCTAATATGTTGTTTCCGTGCTGTCACAAGAGTGTGTCTCATTCCTCCTTTCCTGCCATTTCCAGACCTCATGAACTCGCACAGGCACTACAGCCGTGACGTCATTTAGGGCCTGAGAGGGCAGGCTGGGACCGGGCCAGAGAGACAGACCTCCACGCATGCTTACACTTACACCTCCGGCCAATTTGGAATCACCAGTTAACCTGCCATGTATGGAGCAGGTGGAGAAAACCCACGCAGGCACAGGAAGAACACGCCACACAGAGAGACCAGCTGACCAGCATGTTCAACCCCAGAGCTGTGAGGAGGAAGTGCTAACCATTCACCACTGTGCCGTCTACTGATAACAGTCAGCGCTCTGTACTTGCATATACTTGTGTACTGTGCTCCACGGCCAGATAAACCGGTTATTGGACCCCAGAGCGAAGCGGAGCCTCCTTTTTAGGAGTATGCACCATGAGGGAACAATAATGAAGTAGCATAATTAAAGCTGTCTACGATAGAGGACAAGAGGGTCAGCTCATGATGCACTTTGTTTTTGCAAGTTGTTGAATGAATTTATGTACAAATATTGTGATTAACAAGCAGTCAAAGTGACATTTTTGGGCATGCATTAGGAGTCTTGCACATTTCCTTTAGCAAAACCACCCTGATGTGCATTCTGTCAGAGGTGTAACAGACAAACTTTTGACTGAGTTAGTTAAGTGTCACCACACTTCTTAGTTAGGTAATTTACCAACTGCCACTTTTTTAAGGGAACACAATTGATGGTTCTGTGCCTTCAAAATGCCTTAATCCTGTGCTGGTTCGCATAGCCTGCAAGGTGGTGCAGTTGGTAGCATTGTTGCCTCGCAGCAAGGTTGCTGGTTCGCACTGGAATCTTTCTGCGTGGAGTTTGCATGTTCTCCCCGTGCAGCGTGGGTTGTCTCCAGGTTCTCCGGCTTCCTAACACACAGTCCAAAAACATGTTGAGGTTAGTTGGTGATTCTAAATTGTCTGTAGGTGTGAATGTGAGTGTGCTTGGTTGTCTGTCTCTAAGTGTAGCTCTGTGATAGACTGGTGACCTGTCCAGGGTGTCCCCTGCCTTCACCCTGAGTCAGCTGGGATAGACTCCAGCCCCCCATGACCCTAGTGAGGATTAAGAGGTGTATAGATAATGGATGGATGGATGGTCCGCATAGCAATTTCTGATATTCAAAAATCAAAGTTACTATCCAGATACCACCACCACGACTGAATATTCAGATCGTCAGGTCCAGCCCTAGAGTTTTGACATGTTTTCTCAGAGTTGTCGTCCTTTATTAATGTTGTGTCTATTTGTTTTAAGTCATTTCCCCCCTTACCTTAACCTGACCTAGATAGACATATATCAGACATATAGATAGATACTTCATTCATCCTCTCGGGGAAGTTCAAGCCTGAATACTTGTTTTTTTTCTTCAACCTCAACCCAAACCCAAGCAATCGTATCTGCAACGCCGAGCTGTGATCTACAGTCAATTATGTTACTGTAGCAAACCGGATCTGAAGTGGAGCCTGACTTCAGCATGAGACTGAATTATCTTCATGTGAGCGCAGACAGCATCAGCCGGTAACACGCTGTCAGTTATTACAACCTACTGCAGCTGCACCTCAAAGTAAAAGTCCCAGAGGTAATTCTTCAGGGAGTGACAAATAAGTTGTAAGATCAGCAGCCTCCACTTAGATCAAAACACATCAACCTGAAAGCCCCGTGTGCATCCCTGCTGAAGGGAAGAAGGAACTTTTGGAGGCACATTCCTGCTGCAACTTGCTCACTTGCAATATTTTATTTCTAAAGTGGCTTATGTAACAAATATATATATATATTATTTTTTCCTGCAGCTTTTTCAGAAACACTGAAAAACAAAAAAAGTGGGACACGACATGACAGAGCCTCTCCCAATGAATCAGTATCAATCTATGGACACGACTGTAAGACCGCCAAATAAAAAGTCTCCTCAAATTAGAATAAAAAAAAAACTTAATTCTGCTCACTGACACTGACAACTTCTGCGAGGTGAGGGTTTTTGTTATCCGTCAGTAGATCCATAAACATACACATAAACTTTAAAACAAGTAATCTACTATAATTGCAAAGGCTCTACGTGATGAATCTAAAATAAGTCAGTTCTAATACGAAGCCATAAGTCTGTTGAGGACAAGACATCACTGATTAAGTGTAGGTTCTCTCGTGGCTGTTGTGTTATCAATCTCCTGCCCAACATCACAACGCATTCATCAATAAACTTGGCCAATGGCCTCAAATAAAAAGCCTTGGGCAGAATGAAAACGGGAAACATTTGTCTTTCATGCTTTGAAGCCTAAAACTTTTGCATCAACAGACCAAAAGTTATGCAAGTTTTCCAAACTTGAGAACTGGGCCACGGCTAAAATATTTACTATGTTGACATACATCGTTCATTTGGTTTTCACACATACACACTCAAATAAAAAAGATTTTTACAGATTTTTTTATTTTGTTGATTCATTTCTAAATGTCTTTCCTGACAGTTACTTTAACAAGCAGCGCTGCACTGCTAGCTACCGTCCTATTGTGTTCTGTAAAAGGCGGCAGATTGTTATAAGCTGATCACCTCTTTTATCTAATGAACAAGCTGTCTGTCACTTAGCCGGAGTTTAGTTTGTAATATGCACAGTGTTCTGTCCGTATTAGATCCTGAGTCAGAACTTTGTCATAGTTTCACACCAGAATCAGCAGCAGCTTGTTGCAACTTCAGGTGCTGATGGAGAAGAAAAGTCCGTCTCTATTGCATTGGTCATGATGCATTTAATGGGCCAGAAGGAATCAACTATTGTTACTTTTTTGGCACAATTTACATTTGTTTCTTCTTTATTTAAGACATTGTGCAAAAAAAAAAAACACAAAACAAAACAGTCTTGAAGCATTCTCATTCTCTTAGTTAAAAATTTCTTCTGGGAACATTTTTTTGTTTTGTTTTACAAATTTTGCTTTCAAGAAGTGGATGTCCACAACTTCATGCATAACGCTGACTTCAATTACCTTTAAAAGTATAATCACTCCTCTCACTTTTACAGCAGACAAGCTAGAATGTCTACAGTCTCAGTCAAGTCAAGCCACCGTCATAAACACAGCACATCTAAGAAAACAGACGCTGAGCCAAAGTACTTTCCATGAGAGACACAAGACTTGTGAATTTACCCAACAAGTTTAAACATTAATGTTAAGATTCTACATTATTGTATAAAGTAAAAATCTAACCAGTGCAATGAAACATTAAATCAAGACTCCACAATATTATTTATTATACAATTTACCTGAATAATTTGAATATATTGGCAGACCCTCGAAAAATGTAAAATGTAGAAAAATACCAGACACTTAAGACCCTGTTAAACTGACCTATATATAACACGAGTATACCTGACTGATTGTATGAGATAAGACCCTTTGATGCTACGGATTATTCTAAAAAGTTTAGATATTAAGGTTAGGACCCTGTTATTTTATATATAATACAAAATATACATGACTAAGTTTGATATTGAGATCCTCCAGCACTATATGGTCAATTCCATGTTCTTATTTGTCGTTATATGACAGCCTGGAGGGTGTATGATTGTCCCATTAGATAATAATAATAATAATAATATAAGGGGCAGAAATGTTGACTAGTCACTAAGGAACGAATGAGGAATGACTGAGAAATTAACTGCGAGTATAAAACCTAATTAAATTTTACAGAGTGGCTAATGATGAGTAAATTAAGAAATGAGTGAAAACTGGAACGACTTGATAACTGATGAATTGTTCATAAGTATTTCCATTAAGTTTCCTAATGGAGGACTGTACAGTAGATAATGATGAATTGCCAGAGAACAAGCTGGGAGACCCTCTGTTAATGGGTCATTAGGTGACGATTCTGGATATTTGTCAATCGATCACACTGATTTCTTGCTTCATGAGCGGTTCCTGATCAACTCCAAAGTAGCGCACACTCATTCATGAGTTATTACTGAAACATAGTTGTTTTTATTGGTGGATTCAAAGTAGTGATGTAGAGATAATACTAAAGAATCCCTAAATACCTCAGCATTATCTCAAGATAAAGATAAGACCAGATGAGATAGAACTTTATTAATCCCACAGAAAATGATTGTGCCTGATATCTGGAACAAAATTACATAAGAATAAATGCAGGGAATCACAGAAAAGCAGGATGTGATGCATTACTGAAAATAAAGTTATTATAGGACTAGAATAGAAAAGTAAGAATTGATACTAGCAATGATTCTGACATAGTAAATGTATTTTACACATGACGATGAAATTGAAAATATTATACATGAAGATGAAATATTGCACTTGGAGTTTAAATAAATGAAACATGAAGTTGGCATATTACGCATGAATTTGAAATATTTTATCTGAAAATAAAATATTTCACATTAAAATAAATTACCCTTTTTCTGCCTCACACTGAGCTGTAACTGAATTATAACTTTGTCACTAGTGTTTCTTAACCTGGACCACCTGTTCATTCAGTGTCTTGTGCCAGATATTGCGCTGAAACAAACTTGCATCAGAATAAATGCAAAGCGGAGTTAGAAAAGCATTTGGATATAAACATGATGCATTACTGAACATAAAAATCAGCAACCTAGAGTATGAATGGAATAGAAAAGAAGGGATACAAGCAATGATTCTGAATTAGTAAATTCATTTTACACACGATAATGAAATATCACACATGAAATTGAATTTTTTCACACAGCATTGGAAAGCTACACATGGTTACTAACATGAAGCTCAAATATTACATGATAGTAGAATATTATTATCATTTATCTATTTAGCCGTGGCCCAGTTCTCATGTTGGGAAAACTTGCATAACTTTTGGACTGTTGATGCAAAAGTTTTAGGCTTCAAAGCATGAAAGACAAATGTTTCCCGTTTTCATTCTGCCCAAGGCTTTTTATTTGAGGCCATTGGCCAAGTTTATTGATGAATGCGTTGTGATGTTGGGCAGGAGATTGATAACACAACAGCCACGAGAGAACCTACACTTAATCAGTGATGTCTTGTCCTCAACAGACTTATGGCTTCGTATTAGAACTGACTTATTTTAGATTCATCACGTAGAGCCTTGACAATTATAGTAGATTATTTATTTTAAACTTTGTGTGTGTGTTTATGGATCTACTGACAGGTAACAAAGTTTTTACTAGAAACAAACAAAAAAAAATGTTGTACATACACCTGAAACACATGATAATGAAATACTGAAGTTTAAATATTGCACCTGGAAAATCAAATAGTGCACATGAAGGTGACATGTAATATTTAGCTTGAAAATAAAATATTGCACATGAAATTTAATTCCCATTTCCCCCTTCACAGTGAGCTGCAGCTTCATCACTAGTGTGTTCTTAACCTGGACCACCTGTTCATTCAGTGTCTTGAAACAATATTGAACATGATCATGAAATATTGCACTTGAAGTGTAAATATTGCATCCTGGGAATGAAATACTGCACATGGAGTCGACATATTACGCATGAAAATAAATATTTTGCCTAAAAATAAAATATTTCACCTAAAATTGAATTCCCATTTTGTGCCTCTTCCAGTAAAGTGACGCCTCATACTGAGCTGTAAACTTCATCACTAGTGTTTTCTTCACCTGGACCACCTGTTCAGACTTCACTCATGGCGACGGGGGGACGATGAGACTCCAAGTCCCAGAAGGCCTCGCGGCGCCCACTGGCGTGTGCTCTGCATGCAGTGGGAGAGCTGTGGAGTGTTTGGAGGCGGAGAGTCAGCGGGCTCGCTGTGGAGCTGTGTCGGGCAGCAGGAGGAGCCGACACCGACAGAAAAGAGCGATTCAAAGAAAGACATGAACGTCGCGCAAACGCACAAAATTGCGCTTTGAGTTTGCGCCGGGAGCTGCGGTCGAAGGGTTCATCTGGAGATTTTTTTATTTCATTTTATTTTTTTATTTTTTTTTAAAACGCGGACGGTGTTGACTACGGACATAGCAAGGAAAAAAAAAACCCCGACACAAAATAACAGCAAAAAGGACTCGGCAAAGAGGTGAGAGGGAAGCCGTTGTGGGGGGGCTGTGAGAGAAACTGTAGTGAGAATAGTGAGAATAGTGAACCGCTCCACAATTGGTCACATTTGAAGTTGAAGGAACAGTTGTGTTGGACTGCAGTCACCGGCAGGCTGCTGCTGCTGCTGCTGCTGCTGCTGCCTTTCTGCTGTATTTCTCCTGAATGCGTGCAGTTGTTGTGCTGCTCGCCTCGTCTGGCTGTGTGTGTGTGTTTTTTTTTTTTTAAAGCCCCCCATAGGTGTTAAATTGTATGTGTGCAGGGTGAGGTTGGTACAAAAGACTTGAGCTGCCTCCTCCTCAGTCCAACCGGAGTGAATTGGCGTCGTTTGGCTCTCCTCGGAGATTCCGCCTTTCCGTCTTCAGCCGAGCCTCGAATCCGCTCAACATTTATTTGGGAAGCTTTGTGTCGGAGGCAGGGAGCGTCTCGGAAACGCAGAAAAGGTGGAAATGTACGGCAGCCCGGTGTGAGAGCTGGCTGTGGTACAAAGTAAGACTGTGTGTGTGTGTGTTCTTGGCTGGAGGGAGTATTTGCAATAGAGGTGAAGAGCTAAATGAAAAGGTGCTTAAAGTGTAGTTTAAAAAAAATCCAATAATGGCAGCTTTAATTGAACGCCCTTTCCCCCTTATTTTTATTTATTTATTTTTAGCATTTCCACATGAGCAAGATTTTTTGGCCACCTTTAATTTTTTTGATTTAAAAGGTGGAGTTATCTTCCAGCCATTTCAACGACCCCTCTAAGTGCAGGAAAAGAGGGGTCCTCTCATCTGGACTTTTTTTTTTTTTCCCCCCTCTCCAACAGTTGAGGACGGATGTGGACTGTTTGGGATTTAAAGCCACATAGGAAGGAAGGGGGGATCAGTGGATAGACTAGAGAAACTGGACGAACCCCTGCCAAGAATTTAGTTGCAGGGCAGGCAGGCAGGCAGGCAGGCAGGCAGTGATGTGGGTTGTGGAGGATGAAAGCGCCGAAAAACCAGCTTGCCCACCTCTTGTAGCTGCAGGAATAGAGTTCGCTTCTCTTTGTAGGCTGGAAAAAAAATATCTACAGCAGCGATGTGCATGATAACGACCAGCATCAAACTCTTGCAACAGCGTGCTGCACGGACGTCTGTCTATAAAGCCAGTGAATGCACTGATTACTGTTGGAAATGTGCTTCCTGCCGGGTTAAAAAAACACCTATTGGAGTAATCAAGAAGCTTGGTTGTGCATTTGATCATGAAGTCTGAGCTTGAAAGTGTTTGAATTTTTTGTCCTAATTTTCCTTTTATTTCTGTCTCTGCTTTCCAGGAAAGGAGCCAGGCTTAGTATGTTATTGGAGAAAGTGACTCTGCACTGGCAGCCTCCTCCATGTTAATGTAATGGAAACACGCTTTTGGTCTGTAGCATCTGAAATGCATCAGCGGAAATATATCAGTAACTCCCATGGCTAATTGTATCAAGTGGCGGCAGCTTGAGTTTGCCAGTGGATGCACTCAAGAGCCGGGTGCCCTGCCATGCCCAGCGCCATGCTAAGGCAACACACTCATAATAACAAGGAGCGCTCAGTTCAACCAGTGGGAAAGCTGTGGAAAAAGTTGGTGGAAAATCTATGGTTTGAGCCTCGATTTTGATTTCCCTTTTTTTTTTTTTATTTTGACCTAGATATTCAGTAACGCACCATAGCTCAGCTGCCATCTGCAGCAGCTCTGCTTCTTTCTCTACTTTCACTCCTTCTTCTTGACATCAGCGCCAGGGACGGCCGAACTGCTTTCTGAGAGGCGCATTTGCCAGCTGACGAAATGGATGTTCGACTTTACAGCCAGCCTTTGTCGGAGTTGAAAATGTGAGGGGCAAGAATGAGGGGACCCCTATGAAGCGGAGGAATAGGTGGAACAGCAGCACGAGATCAAAATGGCCCAAACCAGTTTGCTGCAGGGGAAGCGCTTTTACTGCCGGGAGTGGGTCTTCCATAAGATCCAGCATTGCCTCCAGGAGAAAACCAACAACCTCAGCGGAGTGACCAGCACTCCCAGTAAGCAGCCCCCGCTGGCGCCCGGCGGGGGTGCATCCAACCCCGGCATCCTCACAGCAGGATCCGTGAAGTCGGGGAGCTCCTGGGGGGTGTTGCTGGTGGGAGGGCCGGGCAGCGGGAAGAGTGCGCTGTGCACGGAGCTGTTGTGGCCCACGTCGGCCCAGGGCACCCACCGGGGTCTGCACCAGCAGAGCCTGGCTTTCCACTTCTGCCGGGCAGATGACTCGGACACGCTGTGTGTCGGCGGCTTCATCCGAGGTCTGGTGGCTCAGATTTGCCGCAGCGGGCTGGTGCTGGGATACGAGGAGAAGGTGCGTGACCCAGCTGTGCAGAGCACTTTGCAGCCTGGAGAGTGTGAGAGGAACCCCACAGAGGCTTTCAAGAGGTAAGGACACACACCCTCACACACATAAATATAACATCCTCCTCTCTCGCTGGCTCCAAACGCGACTACAACAAGATGATACCGGCGATTAGCACACCTTCAGAAAGAGACGGACACCTAATGCATGCTGACAGGGTGTCGTGCTGTTGTTTAATCAATTATCAAGCCAAAAAGGCAAATATTTGCTGGTTCCGGCTGCTATAATGTGAGGATTAAGTGCTCCTGTCAGTTTTTAGATCATTACTTATTAAATACAAATGAATATTGGACTAACGGTCAGACGAGACAAGCTAATGATTTCACCTTGGATGTTTTTCCAGTGTGTTGTAACATGTTCAAACTAAATCATTTAAATTCACATTCATAAATCTTTCATGAAAGCCTCTGCCTGTTGTAGGCCGACACAGAATCACCTGGTGTTTTATTTATTGGGAGTATAAACCTGCATATTCAGCGTCCTGATGCCGGTTTAAGAGGATTTATTTGTTGCCTCTTTTGTAAAAAAAACAAAAAAACATTCATTCTTTGACAGCTCTCTGGTGGTTCCAGGTAATCGTGGAAATCTAGGAATTTGGTTTGCCTAGAAATGTGAAATGCAAAGCCGGCCCCTCCCCCCTCCTCTCTCTCCCACCCTCTCCACCTCCTGACCCTGATGCACCCTTCCCCCATTTTTCTTTTTTTCTTTTTTTTTGCTGCTCACACTCATCACATAGCTCCGCCTCAGCAGCCTCTCCGCTTATTTGATGTCATGGTTTTGTTGGTTTTCCCCCCCCTCTCCTCCTGGTGTGGCATGCTGGGTGGGACTGTCCCTGCTTTGCTTCTGATTCGAGAAAGGTCAGATATTTTTAAGTTGCAGCTGAGCTCAGGTGGCCGGAGACTCGTGAGGAAGGAGCTTTTGAACTGCGACTGACTCACTGACCCGACTGGCTGCGCTGCAGAAAGATGAAGCGCACACGTAGAAGCCCGAGTACAGTAGACTCGTGGACTTCCAGCACCCTGCCCGGGCATGTAACACGATCAAGATGGACTGTTATTGTAGGCAGAGGCTTTAAAAGGAGCTGCGTGTGAGCGTGTGTGCATGTGGGTTACTTGCACGACTTGTCTACACAGTATAGGTCAGGCTGGAATGCAGCGCTGAACACACACACTCGTGCTTCTCGTCTGGCCATCTGGTGAAACTTATTGCACCATCTCAGCATCACACACACACACACACACACACACGGGGGGAAAAAGTAGGTGAAACGTTCAGCAAGGTAAATCATTTTTAAAATGCTTACCAGAGTCAACAGCTCGACCCATGCTTTTTTTTTTTTTTTATAACGCACTCCTTCCCAAGGAAATGAGCGCTCTTGTTGTCATCTGCTCGTAATCATGCAGCCTCTACCAATGACTCTGACTTCAGTTTGACCCTCTCAGATAAAAGGCAGGTTATCGTAGGGACATAAACAGAGACTGAACCCAGCGGGGACAGACTTCTCGCTTCGGCTCTGCTCTGTGTCACGCTGCAGACAGTCACACTTGCTCAACCCCGCCTCGCCAAGCAAATATTCTGTAACGCTCGAGACCTCGGGCCCTAAAATCTGCGGACGACAAAGAGGCGAGGCTTATTATCGCCGCCTGTTTTTGTTTTGTCGGCCAAGTAAGCACTTCGGTGAATGCCTTATCGCCGACTCAGGTGTAAAAGCATCCCAGGCACCGTTGTACACAAACAATCTTAACGGCTCCCCTGCTGTTCGAGATGCTATCTGGTTTCAGGAAGCCAAGCTTGTCGGCTTGTGTTTGGCAGTGACATTTAAAAAAAAAACAAAAAAAACCAGGACGAGGAATAAAACTTTACTGTTACTCCAGCATTATGACCGCTAATTTACATCAGGGATAAAACCTCACAGAGGGGGGCACACGCTTGCATGGATTTAACCGATTCAGGCTTTTAGTCAATAAAAGTTCTACGAGTTTCATTTAGTTGTTTAACACAGATTTTTTGGGGGGAAGCTTTCGACCCCCAACCCCCTTCCAGCTGTGATTTTAAACGTTAGCTAGTGAGTGAGTGCAAGAGGCCCTGCCAAATTCTTTAGCCTAGTCAAAGACAAACAAGTCTGTTTGTTGGTAGTAATCACCAGTCATGTGTTAATACATTGAAACTGGTTCAGACACGGGTTTACGTCCACGCCGCGCAACTCCCATCACCAGACATCTGCAGCCGATCCTCGGAGTCGAGCTTTTGCGGCGTGCGATCGATAAATCCTGTCACATTTTAATGCACTTACACACATCTTTCCACATTTTTTATGGTGTTTTCTTTTTGCCTCGGTTTCGTGTTTTATCGCATTTCAAATATGTAAATGAAAACAGCTGAGCGGCAAGACGTACAACGGAGTCTAGCAGAAGGAACAGTGCTCATTAAAATTAATATCTTCAAAGTGGAGCTAACTTAATGATTTTATACTGTTTGGTAGGGAAGTCTGTAACAGTTTTAAATCATTCACTTGTGAGCCGATGATGTTTTGTGTTTAAAATTAGAATCTTCAAAGTAGCTGTAGATGTTGGTTTAAAAGTAATTCCCTCTGAAATCTGCAGGAGTAGACAATTAAGTAAGTTTAAAATGGGAATACTCAAGTGGATAAGACAAGACAAGTTCATCTGTTTCGCATGTTTCATACACAAAGACAAGTTAGTGCTTTACATAGTGGATGACGATGTTTAAAAACAAATACAACATAGAAATTTAAAGTAGAAGATAACTATACGATTGTTAAAAAGTCCATAAACATTATTTAAACGCAGTGGGAAAAACAGTTTTTAAAAATGGCTGCAACTGGGGCAAACCGAGGTTCCGGGGGGAGCCGGCTCCAGCAGTGGGCAGCGTTATGGCTAAAAGCCATTTCTCCATGTTGGGTTTGAACTCTGGGCTCCACTGGCTGAGCCGTCCCTGCAGAGCCGAGGAGCCTACCAGGCTCAGCAAACATCTCTCTGATATATTTTTGGGTTCAGACCATCCAGAGACTTACAGAGAATAAGTAGGGCCTTAAATTCTATTCTATATTTAACCAGAAGCCAGTGCGAGGATCTAAGAAGTGGAGGGATGTGTTCTCTCTTTTCTTTGCAGCAGCAGAACAAGCAGAACTACTCAGAAGATTCAGATATTAGCCTGTTGACGCTTATCCACCATTTGAAGCAGAAACAACTTGACAAGCTTCTCAAATAACGTTTAGTCCTGATGTAGTGATACGACCATATTCCAGCATGTTTCCGATGTCTGTTTGCCCGATTAAGAATTCCAGGAAACTTGTAATTAAAAACTAACACCATTAGTTTATCAGAGTGTTTGTGCCACTCGTATAAAGAGGTTGTGATGCATATTAGTGGAACGCATTTATTTGTTTTGAACAGTTATATTATTAGGATTTGTATGTCTTTGGCATTTTGTGACTTCTTTATTTTTTGATTGGTCAAATAACAGAAAATTAATTGGCAATAAAAAAAAACAATTCAGCCGTTCAAGCTTCTCAAATTGAATACATTTCATTGCACAAAACAAGTCATTAGAAATGCCTGTGATGTATTTGTTGACATTTTGTAGCCTAAATTAATAATGAATCACATGACAAAACAATCTGGAGATCAACCGATGGAGAAAACAGCAGCCTTCATTTGAATATTTACTAGAAAGAAACATCCTCTGTAACATCGCGGTGCTGATTTCCGCCATATTAGACAGCCGTTCTAAAGCCTTTTTAATTCATGTCTCACACAAAAAAAAAAAGTAATGTGATGCATTAGCAGGACAAATGCCTGCCAGCAAAGGTCATGAGCCACAGTTCTCTGAGATAAAAGCCAGTTTCACCTTTCAGTTTGCCTTTCTTCTACTTGAAGTCTACCACGACCGGCCCGCGTCTTGTTCAGACAATAAACTTGATACTTTTGGTGCTGGGATGGGTCAGATTCATTGTCATGAGTGCTATCTAAAGGCTCTGACACTTGGGTTGCAGTTTATCATCAAGGATTTTTGTTTTTTTTTTCCTCTTCTTCTAGACAAAGCCAGAAGCACATTCCTCTGTCTTTATCACATCTGCATTAGTTTGTGTCTTGGCGCTATCAGACGCCGCTGCCATGTTTTGACTGGAGTCCTCCAGCTTGAGTCAGTTTGTGAGTTTTAAACCACCAGTCAGCCTCCTGTCATCCAACATGCCTCGCTTTCTCCCTCTACGACAAAAGAGCTGGCTTCCAATAGGTGGAATTAACCCAGTCATGTGGGTCAAACTACAGGCAACAGTTTTTGTTTTTTTTTCCTGCTGATGGGACAAAGCTGCCTTTTAGTGTAGGTGTGACTTTATGTGGGTCTGTTTGTCAGGCTGCTCTCTCTTAAGTTTAAATTCCAGCCGGACGAGCGTCTCTTTCTTTGCAAAGGGCACAGGCTTCAGAAATGATGAATGACTGTGGCTTAAATTTATGAAGACGATTTGAACTTTCTTGCCAATGTTTTATTCCCTCTGCGTGTCCGCGGAAGAAATTGATGATGCAGTTTGGAGATTTCTCGAAAAGACGGGTTAAAAATGTTGATTTTTCTGGCAGCCACATCAAACACTTCTTTGTAAAACTTTGCCCGATGCTTTGTTCTAAATGACTTGTCGATAATTCAGATAACTAGTGGCATTAATCACATCACAAGCGTGGACCAGATCTGGTCTGGGTGCCAGCGAACAATGAGTATTGTTTGGCTTTTTCAGCTAGTCATTTTACAAGACAGCGTGGCATTACCGGCTTACTGCTGACTTTCTTTTAGAACTTTTGGATTTGAAAATTGGCCCTTGGAGATGTAGGAAATTGTAATGTGCAAAGCCAGATATATAAATACATGTGGAGATGTTTGCAAAGATGACTTGACATCCTGTGATCTAAATGAGAAATATAATATAAAAGCCAAATGAGTGGGGAAACTATAACTTCTCCGGTGTGCCGGTTGGCTTTCCTCGTCTGATTTGAACACACTTCAAATGTAAGTCTCAAATAAAGGCAACCAAGACATGTTTTATTAAGTTGGTGCCGGAGCTTTGAGTTTTTTTTTCCTCTTTGTGTTGACTTTTTGACTGTTGCACGTTGGGCGGCCCTGCTCGTTGGGGTTAAGGGACGTTAAATGAAAGCATCTCGTCGGCTTTCATGTGGTGCACGGCTGTGGAAAACTCGCTGCACATCAGGGCCACATTTCAGAAACGACCAAAAAAAAAAAAAAAAAAGAGGCTCCCGGTGTGACGCATCGACTTGAGTTGAGCAGTTGAAGAGAAACAGCAGCACTGGTTGCGCCTGCAACGATGACTCAGCAATCTGAGTCTCCAGCGGTGTGAGGGTTTATTTGTGTGTATGGGGAAGTGTCTGCCTACACGCCTGTGTGGGCATATATAACTCATTCATGTAATTGTGATCCCACTCAATAAATAAACTCATAGTAAGAGTTGCTGCAAGTTTACACTCATTCATGCAGGCAAAGGCACCGGATTTTCAAACGTTCTGAATATTTATTTTGTCTCCACAATGTTGTGAAAAATGTGCAGCATATGTCTGTAACCTCAAAGGTTAGGCCTGTACGTCCTCCAACAAACAGTCCAAAAGTATTGAGTTTGGAATAAGGACAGAGGAAAGCAGTGAATCTTAACTTTTTTGAAACGGTAGAACAAATGAATGTTGGCCACTTTGGCTTTACTTGACACTTAAAAATACCTACAGTCAAAGTCTATGTTTTGAAAATGCATTCGTTATTAATGGAAAAGTTAATCAAAAGCAGTTTCTGGGCATTTTGTTTTGCTCCTCATAGTTTTACTCATTGTGCTCTCATTTTTCACAGTAATATAAAGTGGTGCAGCGCAGCCAAAGTTAGAGGCAGAGAGAACTCAAATGTGCTGAATAACAAAGTGCCGTAAATCATTAATAAGACGACAATGAACGCTGGATTTCCTGGATTACAGACTTTATTCTGTAATCAACAGGGCACTTACTTTCCAGTACTGGAAAACAGGTGGTGCCTCCCACTACTATAGATATTTTCACACTTACATTTGAAATTTTAACTTAAATTTGGCGTTACTTGTGTAAACACAGCCTGCAGTTCAGCCAAACAGTCAGTTCATGCTTGTCCCACGACTATTAGGTGCAGGTTAGTCAGTCGTAGCTCCTTGGTTGGGTTGAGGAGTGCAGGATTTGTTGTTTTGATAGAACCTGGCTACTGCAAAAAGTTTATTTTTTTGGCAAATTTTTAAACGAGACATGTAGAACAAAGTGATTTTGATGAAATATTCAGATTTTAAGTTTAGATTTGGTCGTTTTTTCAGACAAATGTGAGACCGTTGCAAAGTTGAAAGTCCAACAATTCTTTCCTTTTTTTTTTTCGTTTCTGGTTTTGATGAATGTTCTGATTTTTGGCATTTTTTAAAACCTCCTGTTGGGTATTGGGGTTCACAGGGTTAACTGGTTGAAGCCTCTGAAAACCTAAATCAAACACAGTATTTTGCCATGACCAAATAACAACAATCACACACATGAGTTCTGAACAAGCATCTGTTATAAATGAAGAGTGAAAAACCGACCAGTTCATCTGGACTGTGTGGGGGTGTTTTGATCTCCTGTGATCGATGGTGGTCTGGCGACATGAGCAAACAAAACCTCAACTGTCATTACGTTTGGATTCAAACACTGCGTCACCTTGGTGTAAATGTGTGACATCACCTTCTGAGTTGATTCCCAGCCACCTCAAACCGGTGACAAAACCAAGAACCAAACAGACATTCATAAATGTCTCTCTGTGTTTTCAGCACCTTCCGTCAAATATTAAGATTGTTTTCAGATAACTGGCTAAAAGCTTCAGCGCCAGTATGTTCAGCCCTTCCCGTGCCAGAGATCGCACACTGCAGCCCTTTGTTACCAGAAATCTGTTGAACTGAGGTAAAGCTGTATACAAAATCCAGGCTCTGCTGGCGCTGGACAGCTTGAAGGATACCTGTCCGTGCTGAAAATCTGTCCAAAGTGTGTGTTTGTGTGTTAAAGGCTGACGCACACATGGGCAGACAGCCGTGTGTGAGGATAGCAGTAGCAGAGTGTTGGATGAGGACGAGAGGGAGGGAGGGGGTTGAACAGGATGAAATTTCAGATTCCTTTGACAGTATTGGATAGCTGGCCAGGAATGCACACGTCGTCTGGGTTGGGAAGAGCTCAGGGGGATTCGGAATAGTTATGGTATGAAGATATATGTGTGCCGGCCAGAAAAGAAGTGTGTTTACGCTTTGGCAAATCATTAATTGGCAGCATTATGGACGTAAAACGTATGATGTTGAGTGGATAGTTGTTTTTTTAATAACAATTTGATCCATTTTCCGAATTGGGGGTTGGATTTCAGATGGTCTGCACTCTCAGATGCAGCCCACTCTTTGAATCTCCACAAAAAAAAAACAATGTGATCACTGTATGTGGCGGTCTCATGATGGTTCTTTAGAATCACAAACATCATAAGACTCATCGGATGTTACCGTGGATTTGTCACTTTAAGGCATTAGCGAGGGTTGATTACAAGGGGAAAGTTTGGGCTCGTCAGTAAAAAGAAACGGTTGTTTTTTTTGTGCGTAAACCACCCAGATCTGAGTGTCACGCGCTCCTCGCCTCCCCTCCTCCCCTGACCGAGCAGCCTCCAGGACATTGTTTCTCAGACGGCTGGAGGCATTTGTCTGCTTAGAGATGCAGCACAGAATTGATTGTGCAAATCCATTAAGCCGAGATCAGATTCTTGCATTGTCCAGCATGTTTAAAGAACGGCAGAAACAAGCACTTTTTAAATACTTACAGGATCATTCCAAAGTGATGGAGGTTTTTTTTTTTGCTGATGCTTTGTATAAGTGAGCCTGTAATAGAATATGGAAAACGCCTGCTTTGACAACCCGACTGAGATGGAACAGCTTGCAGCTCATAGAATGTGAGGTTGGGAAGCTGATGCTATTATATACATGAGATTTTGCAAAAAAAAAAAAACCCATATGGTACTTTTTCTAGTCTTACTTTAAGGGATATGAATGTAATTAATCTTTCCTTTGCACAAACAGACAGACTAGAACCTAATAAATAATACTGTCTGAAATTAGTCCTTGGTTCAAACAGGAAATGTATTTTCATAGAAGAAGAAGGAAAGTCTATGAAAGAGCCAGTTTCTGGTATGTGACACAGCACATTTTGTTGAGGTACCACTCCAAACTGTTGAGCTTTCATACAAAGCAGTGAGTGTATAGGTGGAGTTTGACAGCATTTAAATCCTTTACAGTCTGCTACTTATCTGTTAGTTTTGAAATAGGGAAGTTATGATGAACATCAGAAATAAAACTTTTAACTCAGGCGGACAACATGCTTGTTGTTTTAGTTGCCTCGTGGGCAACTAGTAAGGTTTTTCCAGGACTGATACTAATGACGTATTAGTAATCAAGCATGCATATAACCAATATTTAGAAAAGCTATACATTTGCAGTAAAAATAATGGTGTCAGATTTTAGCAGAACTTCAACACAAAACGTTGGCTAATATTGGCCAAACTAATAATCAATCGCCCTCAATCACACCTCAATATCGTGCACTGCCAATAAAACAGCACCAGGTCTATGTAGAGCATTATTTAGCCATACAGCTGGCAGTGCTACGAGTGGTGCTCCGATCAGAATCTAACTTCAGCATGCTAACATGCTTCATGACGTCTCCATTTTATTTAAGTCGAGCGTCACGTAAATAGTCAAAGCAGTCAATTTGAAAACATGATCGAGCGTTTCCACATCAGGCGTCGTAAAAAGTGTGACTCTGACACGCGGAGGAAGGCGTGAATCTGTAAAACCACAACAGTTTAGGGTCACAAATGCTGCATAATGTATATTCTGAATCCCAGCCCTTGCAATGCTTTGAATTGCAGTTCTGCTTTAAACTTGATTAATTGTTCAGCCCTCGTCTGGCGGAGCGACACACACACAGAGAGAGGCCGACGCTGACATCATAGTGCTTAGTAAGAAAAATGTCGACATGTTTTTAAGCTCATTTGTGTTTAGACACGATGCATTTGTTGGAGCTTAACAAGGACTTGCCCAATTCTGCACTCAGTCGTTTTAAACAAATGATTTTAATGGCCATTTTTTTGTATTTTTTGAAAAGTAACTAATTCACTGCTCCGAGGTTGACGTCCTGGGAGGATTATCCGTCTAATGAAAGGCTCTCAGCACAAATTAATGTAAATACGTCTGTCCGCAGCTTACGTAACTGCACTTGTGCTCCCGTGTAGCCGTTCTGCATCGTACCCTCGATTTGTTAAAAGCTTCGAAAAGCAAGCTTTGCTCGGCGCGTGCACATTTTGCTAAAACTGTAATGAAGCCTTCGAGTTGGAGTGTATGTCCAGTGAGATGATAACAGATTGAGGAGGAAGCGGGAGCATATGGTCGACGGGAACGGGAAGGATGTAGTGTCTGAGCCTGGCTGTTCAGAACATTTGCTCTCAGCGCCAATCACTCTTATTGTTCTCATCAGTGTGATTACTTTGAACGGGATGATTGCGGTAATGCTATGCATAATGTAGAAGAATCGCACAGAAAAGTGGGAGGAAACAATCTGCAAGATAGTTGTCTCTTTCAGTTTGGATGAGCCGGGGCATGAGTCAGCTGTTGTCGTTCTGCTCTGTGGCACTAAGCTCTCCTGACTTTGCAAAGGCGCTGAGCAGGCTTCCTCCAAATTGACTCAAGGCTAAATGAAGAGACGGGAGGGCTTCTTCTAATGAAAAGGCCTCACTTGTTTTTTCACTGATTATGGAGGAAAGCTACGTCAGTATCGCTCTGCGTCGTGATCTATCCGCGGCTGGAAGCTCGACTCACCTGGTTGCCATTTTTTTCTCTATTAATAGAGCAGACGTGGATTTTCTTTGTCGCTGTTCGTTCATGGGCTCTTCTGTGTGCCGGTCAGCGTTCTTGAGTGCCTGGTGGTGTCGGGGTATGTGGCATAGATCTCAGGCGCTCCATAAAATGAGCTGTGTAAATTTGTAAGATGCTGGCGTGGTGCCCGGTGCTGCCCCGTCGGCCCAGACATCTTCACCGAGCGTCACACTGAAAGCTTCACTTTGCACATTGTAGCGGGAGTGACGGCTGCCGCATTCGCCAACACAACATGACAGATGGCGAGTGCATTAGATGCATTTCACATCCTCCCTCCCCTCCCCTCCCCATTTTTTTTTTTTAGGTCTTAAATAGCAATTGGCATTAACTCGGGCATATGTTGAGGACTTGAGCGAGAACCAAAATAGTTGGTGGAAAAGTCCAAGACCACCATGTGTGGCTGAATTACTTTTTAGTTTTCTGGCCCAGGTATGCGGCAGGTTCGTGTGGCAAACCAAATCAGCTTTTCCTGAGCTTATTTTCTCTCCATCTCCCATATCCCGCTGAGTTTTCTTTGTCTGCGGCCCTTGTCTTTTGACTCTTTGACAGCCTGAAAGTAGGTGAATTGTGAGAGAAGAATGGCTCTTTGTTTTGCCCACTTGCTGTCACTGTGGATTTGATTGTCTCAGTAGGCAACACGGCCTCAGACACAACTATTCACACACTCTCACACACAGTCACCCCTGTGGATGGACATTCCTTTTGGCAGGGCTCCCAGATGGTGCTGCAGGTTCTCCGTGGGCCGCGGCCATAAGAAGGAGTGATTGACTGCGTTTCTGGAAGGCTGAGCAACATCTTGGTGGAGTGCGAAGGTTATAAGTCCTGAACACTGCTTTTCTTTCCTGCTGAGAGTTCAAACTGTTTAGAGAAAATGTTCAGTACAAGCAGGAGTCTGTAGAAGCTTTGGGAAAACAGATTGACCCGTCCCGTGTCCGTTTTGCAGGATTTCATCTTGTGCTGAATTAACTAGCTAATAGAGAAGTTGACTGGCAACAACAACATTTTAATTTCTGCTCTTTAACTGTGATTGTTTGCTGCTGTTCCAATTACAAAGTGAATATTGTTAGGTTTTGGGACTGTTTGTCTGACAAAACAAGTATTTTGGAGACACTGCCTGAAGCTATCAAATTTGTGACCTTTTTTTTTTTTTTTGCTATTCTCATTTGTTTTTCTCCAAAATAATAATCAACTACCATAAAAAAAATAGTTTCATCAATATAAAATCTTTGCATATTTATCCTTGCAAATCAGACTTGCATATGCATGTAACCGGGGTTGTTCTTGCACAGAGGTGTTTTGTTCGCCCTACAAGGAGGTGTCAAGCAGCACGAAAGGAAAATCACCATAATGATATGAATTAAGAATAATAACAGCATTAGGGTTTTATTTACCCAAGCATAACACACATTGTTGTTTATGAAATGGTCAAAAATAGCATGCAGAGATGTTGTCAAGTGACGTAAAGCAGACTCACTGTAATGAGCAGTCGACCAGCGCTGTCCTATTCTGAGCCAGAAAAAAAACTCTACTAACACACGTGTGCAAAATTTCCAATCCAGTGTCGCTTCCCTGCTGGATCTTTGCAGTATGTTTCCCCCGACATACTGTTTCAAAGAGGTACACTGCGTTTGATTTAATACATAGTGTTCTATGTTATGAGAGTTACATGAATGAATTTGCTAAATGTAGTCAAACAGGGAATATCAGTAACTGTGCTTCTTTTTAGCAACCAAGGAAGGTAGTTGTAAAAAAAACCGTCTCTTTAGTGTTTTGGACCGAAGTCATCGGGACCTTCACCCCAGCTGTTTCCGCTTCCACGTGCTTAAAGATAATGAACTTGGGGTGAAATTGGAAGTCTTAAATGGTAGATGCTTAAAAAGGGAATGGCTTTTGAGCCACAGGGTTAGTGACAGGCTGTTGAGCATTCAAAGGAAGTCTCGTTAAAACAGCATTTTAGTGTTTTATGACAAAGCTTACAAGCAACATCAGTTCCATTAAGGGAGAGTGGTAGTTGGAGAGACTGTCCCGTCATCCGGAAGGTGACTGATTTTATCTGCGCGACAGCAACCCGTGAAGAGCCTCGAATGCCCCGCAGCCCTGTCTACTCCGGAATCAAGTTTTTATGTTGATTAATTGATTTGTTCAACCCCTTTTAAATGTTTAATTAACCTAGACCCAGATTAAAATGTCACTAATATGGAATCCTCGGATCCTTTATCGCAGCCAGTTGAGCTGGAAGTGATTTTATGAGTCTTGGGAAATGACATTTTCCCCAAACGGACGTCTTATGGCTGGCTTCAAACCGTTGGTGGCAGTCACAGTGGAAAAGACGTCTTGCCAGCACAAACATGACTTCACAGAACAGAAAATGCATTTGTTGGCTACCACGCTTCAGTGAGCTTTTATGAGTGGAGTCGCGTATTAGCGACGGAGCAAGTAGATTCCATGTCTGACTTGCAGTTTTGCGTTGATAAAAGGTTAATGTGGCGTTTAAAACGTCGCAGTCAGCTGAGGATTGATGCGATGCTTGATACAGAACGCTATACATCATGTTTGCTCTATCACTGCATGCCACAGGGCTGGTTTTAATGGATATTCATATTCAGGCATGTGTAATAATGTTGCGGGGGGGATTTGTTGAGATAAATATCTCGCATGTTTAGTTGTCGGGAAAGTTGCTGAATGCATAACTTTCCACATCTTTGATATCATCTCAAGGCTGAACATTTGGCTCTCAGGCAAAGTTTTCTTTTTTTGTTGAGCAAAGAAAAAAAAAGAAAGTCTAGTGAATTATAATGATTGTATCTGCTCTGGGTGTTTCTTTGAGCTCAGATCATCTGCAATGGGCCTGTTAATGGATCCAATTTAGGTTGGATGGAGACATATTTAAACGCCTACACTCTCTCCCAATTGAGACTGATGAACTAAGAATTGGTGTGCCTCAAGAAAATCACTTTCTTGTCCGTCGTGACTGTGGGTTGTTGTAGTGCCACTGCTGTATCATAACAGATGAACCAGGCTGGAACAGATTTTTCCTGAAGTGAAGCTTGTGCTGCGCAGAGGAGGATAACAGTTGAATTTGTATGAATATTTTATTGTATTTTAAACGCGTTGGAGACGTTACTTTATCAGCGTTTTAAGCCCTTGAACCCCCAAACTCACCAGTGGGCTTCAAAGGCAAGTTGTCTTTTGAAAAGAAATGCCAAAAATCCTTAGTTTATCAGCCAGAAACTGTAAGAAGAATTATTAGACGTTCAACATTTATTGAAGTAATTGTGTGTGTGATGTGCAGTTTAATTTACCAAATCTGTCAAACAATTCAGGGAATATTTGGCTGAGCAGGGCTGACAAATATGGAAACAAATTACAAATGTAGGCATTAAAATATTTTCAGGATGTGGAGCGGCCATTTTTTTCCCATGGTGGTAACAGATGGGTACTTGCTGGATGTTGACTCCAGGATTTTCACGTTTTTGTAAAATCAGTCGTCAAAGAAACGCAACTTTTAAAGATTAGTGATGCTGTGGCTTTGTTATACTGCACAAAAGACATTTCTGAATTCTCTCTACCTCAAGCTACCAAAATAAACTGTTTGAGGTTCAAAGGATTAATGTTAGAGCTGTTTAGAAGTCAACAAGTAATAGAAGAATAGAATAGAATAGAACTTTATTGATCCCCTTGGTAGAAACTTAAGGGAAATTGCAGTCTTTAAATTAATAGTCTTTGGTTGAAATGAGACTATGCACAAACTTTGGCTTAAAAAACCCTTATTGGAAATGATAAAACCACAATATCAGTAACTGAAAAGGTGCAGTCATGTTACCATAGTTGGCTGTTGGATTAGCTCAGTGCTTAGATTTCCTTTAAATTTCAAATGATCCATCTAGTCCAGGGGTGCCCAATCCTGATTTTTTTCAAATAAAATTCAATTAAGCATAGGAAGTGCATTTAATATTGTTATTAGCATGGTTTTCTGTATTCAAATTAGCCATGCTAGTACATTGCTGCTTGTTAGAATCTTTATCTAACTAGCCTAGCATGCTAACTGGCAAGCTAATAGCCAATCTCCTGGAAAAAAAACCCCCAAAAAACAAGCACTACTAGGAGAAAAAAATATATATTTCTCTTGTATTGCACAGGATTGACAAAACAGGCAACATAGAGGTGCCAGTGGGCTCTGTGTTGTTTGTTTGCATTTTTACTATTTCAGGGTAAACAATTAGTCCAACCAGTGCGCTGATGTTCTGCCACTCTTGATCTTATTAATCACAAAAAAGATGAAAATGTGCTTAACATATTTCTCTCGTCTCCTGCTTCCTTCCTTCCTTCCTTCCTTCCTCAGGTGCATCCTGTTGCCTCTCCAGAGTGTGAAGCCTCCTCAGCAGGCCCTCTTCCTGCTCGTGGACTCCATCGATGAAGGCTGCCAGCTGGGCGAGGGGGAGCAGAGGTCGTCCCCCGGCTCCCCCAGGACCATCGCTGAGCTCCTGGCCAGTCATCACGAGTTCCTGCCCCCCTGGCTGCTGCTCATCTGCTCTGCACGTCGACAGAACAAAGCCATCACCAAACTCTTCACAGGTAAATAGTCCGGCTGTGCCAGTTAAGGTCACCACTCTCTAGGAGGCCACTTTCATTAAGCTTTAAGGTGTTAAAATCAATCCGTCATTGTAAAAATCATTTTTCTACTTTCATCACAATTAAACTGAGCCAAGACAGTTTGATATATGAGTTAGTGTTTGCACCTGTCAGTCCTGCTCCGTGCTCGTTTTCACTCAATGGCGACATTTTTTCCGTCTTAATACGATGCATTTTACCCAGAAATGCAGTACAAACAAAAGCCTGGGTCACGGTTGCTTTTCTTTCACGGCTTTTTGAAATGTACAGATGTAAAAAGGCTTTCCAGTATCACGACATGCCTGAAGAGATTAGGGTCACCGCTGCAGACCTCTGTAAGAGTTGCAGCGCTTCCTTGTCCTGTGACACTGTACCAAACCGGCTGCTATTATCTCCTTGTCAGGCCAGCAGCCTACTCTGTGGTGATGAGCTGGCACAGCATTAATCAAGAACCTGACTGTGTGGGAGGATGTCTCCTCCGCAGGCTCCCACTGCTCTGTGTACCCCCTCTACCTTTTCAAAACCACTGAATGTGGGAGCTTCTCGTGCCCTCGCCTCACCTCTTTACCGTTACATAACATCCCGGCAGTCTATGCAGTTACACTATTTCCTGCTGTGGAGATGGATGGAGTCAGGTTCAAGGCTGAACAAGCTACTCTGTTTTTTTTTGTTGTTGTTGTTGTTTTTTTTCTGAACAGTAAATCGATTTCTTATCAAAATTGGAAAATTGAGACAAGGCAATGAGCAAATTGCAAAGGCTGCATGAGGTGGAGCTATTAAATATTTAGACCAATGCTGTAATTAAGCTTATTTAATTTGAACAGATTGAAACATACAGTAATCAATATATACTACGTGCGCCAGGCATGAATGATCCCTTGTACATTTACGTTGTCGTGTCAGTAGCTGTACAAAATCATGCCATCCTCTTCATGTGACAGTCCAAGTCTATTACACATGTAATATTGAACTTCTACCAGTTTTACCACAAATCAAATTGCAGTGTCTATCAGAAAAATTGCAGTTTGATATTTTCCCCGGGTTCCTCCAGTGCCCATTTTTTCGTGGTACAATCTCCCAAAATATCCGTAGCATTATTGTTAATCCTTATGTAACACTTAAGACTGTCGTCTGTCGTGCTACAGCAGTTTGTGTTGTGAATCAGACGCTGCAGTGTTTAAGTCCTACACTGCTCTTTGTTTTCATTCTCCTCTGTGCTGTTTATCATCATGTGAAAATTATGCAAAAATCCTACAAATGTATAAGCTACCGTGTTGTGTAGAGCAGAATGAAAGTGTGTGTTTTTATTTACTGCTATGTTTCTGACAGGGAGTGCATGTAGCCACAGTATTAATACAATTCACGCAAGTCACACATACAAATAATATCATCTGAAAAAGCTACTGGACCTGATTGCAGGCCTCCTGCTTTGATATTTAGCCCCAACAACAGATGAGACCAGCATTTGGCTTCCAGTAGGGGTTTTATTCAGATTCTGGCTCTTGTTCACAGGACTGCAGTCGTATTTTGCTGGTATGCTCAGAAGTCAGAAGGCAAGGTGTGTAGGCATGTGGCATTTTACTGGAAAACAATACAGACAATGCTCGTGTACGTACTCAGAATAGGTTGAATGCAGCAGAGCACCTGTGCAAAACAGTCATTTGTGACATTTACAGTTCAGGCGTCTCTCTATGGACCATCTGCAGGGCTCAGCTTATAGGTAAGAGCAGAAACAATTAGTTGATGAATCAATAACCTAGAAACGTCACTTTGCTGATATACTCATCGTTGAAGTTGTGTATTAGCCAGCGGCTGCTGTTGCTCTGCTATCATCAGCCTCAGCCTCTGGAAAAACCCATATCAGACGATTACCGATCGGTATTTTAATCACTGTTAGCTGCAGACGTGACGCACATAAAACAAAAAAACAACTAAATTGGAAGTAATTACACCACTATCAAAGCAGCTGTCAGTTATTAGAATGATTGTCATGTGTTTACACTTGAACTCAACAATATAATTTGAAAGTAGGTCGTAAATGACGGGGCTCAGTGTCGGGGATTAAGTGAAATCATAAGTGTAGGTGTCAGACTGGGGTAAGTGTGGCTTAGATGAGTGTAGATCTGATCAGCGGTGACAGCGGCAGTGAGGGAGGGGAAGTTGGATTTGAGGACACCAGAAACTCACTTTGAGTTGTGGGCGTCAAGCGTCTAATTCAACAAACCAACTGTGATGCAAGCTGCCCACTTCATAATCGCAAAGACATGCCCACCCACGCTTTCCTCAAACATCAAAGGTGCTACGTAGGTGCCCGTGGTAGATTAGATTCTGGATTGGTATCAGAGTGTAGTATGAAGCATCCTCACAGCATTTTCCAAAAACTTTGATCCCATAGACAACACAGATGGAAGAAGTTTTATATTTGATTTCCTTTCAGCAGCAATTTGCATTAAATCGTATTTTCTGGTTCCTCCTGGTTGTGTACGTGTAACCGTGTGTGTAGGTGTGTGTGTGTGTGTGTGTGTGTGTGTGTGTGTGTGCTGTCTGCTGTGTCAAGGCCAAACCGTAGATTTGAATCGTCAGATTTTATTTGGCTTGCACATAAAGTTGACAGTGGAGTCAGCAGGGGAATATATAAGCGCATGTGCTAGATATAAATGCTAATGGGGATTTTTTTTTTTTTTATCTGTAACTATCTCAGAGTATCTTAGCAAGTTGTGTGACTGCCTGTTTGCTTTTGCTCCTCTTATGTTTGTAGCTGATGAGCTGTCTGTTCTTTTTGTTTTTGATATGGTTTGAGGAGAATTTCATCTTGGAACAATCTGATAAATCGCAGTTATCTTCCTTCTTTTCTCTTCCTTTTTTTTTTTGGACTGGCTCGTTCCCTTTTTTACTGCCTCTTTGATGATGGCCAAGCTTTTGTCAAGCTCCTATTTCAGTTGCCCAGCAATCGGTTGCAGAAAAAAAAAAAAAAAGGAGAAAGAGTCTTCTTAAGAAAAGACAGCAGAGCCAAACTCACACATCAGATGTGATGCCCCTATTTGAAAGGAGTGAAGAACATATGTGATGTTTTTCTTGGCTCCTCTTTTCGACTTGCCTGTGTTGCTGTTCTAGCTGTGATGCTTTCTTTGAGTTTGTGCACTCATATGCCTCTACAGAACTACAATGCGCCTTGACCTTTCCTTTTTACTAATGCTTTTAGCAGCATCTTTGTTTTGTCTAGACCCAGTCTTCTGCTTTTAGCTTCGCGTTGGAAATTCTTCTGCAAGACTTACCTTTTTTCCTCACACATAGACGGATGCAGACTCTCACAGAAACACACTCACCCACCATGTTTTCCACTGGCGTTTGTGCTTTATTATGAATATGGCAGTGTGAATACTCCTTATTCTTGCGGCACTAAACCTAAAATAGACCAAAGGCCTTCAGAGTATCAAATTGAGGCCAAGTGTCCCCTAAAAATACCCTCCATATTGTTTACAAGTCAGAGATGGCAGTGACCTGCCAAAAGACTCCACTTTCATGCTCTGTGCAGAGCCAACTCCTATTTTATATGAGTGGCCTATTTCGTCTGGGGTGGAGGTTGTGTGGGTTTCCCAGTATACCCTGGTCTGTGGTGATGGGAACTTTGTGGTTTAGTGAATATAGTGTCGATAAAGTTTGAGGAATGACCTTTAACCACAAGGTCATTGTGTAGAAAACTTGCTCGGGCAGAATTCTGGTCCAGTACTTTGAAGACATCTGAAAGAATTTAAGATTCTTTGAAGAGAGAAACAGAAGAGTTTCTGTTATCTTTGATTTGCGCTAATTCACTCGAGTCTGACACATAGTAACGGCATCGACTGGAATGTTGTTTTTTTTTTTTTTTGCTCTAAAAGAGATGACTTTTTCCCCAGGAGCAAAACTCCGAATTCTTCGTCCCTTGCTCAACTGTTATTCCTTGTGTCTGTCTCAGAGTGGAATGTGCTTTGGGAAGTTTTCAACACCTCTGAGACCAAGCAGGAAGAAAGAGGCATACTGACTTCTGCAGCAGAATGCCTCGCTCGCATCCGCTCGGCTAATGCCTCACAAACAAAGACCGGTCTGTGTGTGAGGAGGACTACAAGAATTTTGCACAGTATCCCTTTGGCTGAATCACATGATATGATCACTCAGGTTTGATTAAGCTTCCTCTTGTTATCTTAGACTAAAAATTTGGGTCGCACAGACAGCTGAAGTTGATCTGTAGCGGAGGTGCTTCTTTCTGTCCCGTGTGACAGCAGGACCTATGGAGAAAAGCTTGCTCTCCCCTTGCTTTACCCCCTCTGTGAGCTGTGCTACTGTAAGGGCACGATATGGGTAGCAGAGTGGAAACACTTAGGCAGCGATTTTGGTTGGGAGCCGGGTAGAATCTGTGCCAATTTAACAAGGCCTCCGGCAGAAGGGAGAGCGAGGGAAAGGGAAAGAGAGGGCGGGGTGAAGGTGGGATATGAGGGGGGGGGGTTGGGCGTTTAAATAGAAACAGCCTCTCAGACGTGTATTTTTTCAACAGCTCATACCTCAATCTGTCATCATTTTCTTATTTGTGAAGATCAGCCTCCTATATTGTCTCAAATTCCTAATTACTTAAGCAGATATTGCTTTTTTTTTTTTTTTGAAGACTATATTGTTTTTATGCATCGTTCTTTTTTTTTCTCTTTGCCTGTGGTCTCATTGAAATAATTACAGACTAATTTTAATCATAATCCCTGCATAGGGTTTGATCCAGCCTAGTGTGTGTTCTTTTTTTATCGTGTGGAGGCATCACTGAAATGTAATGGCTACCATCTGCCCGATATTGTTTATGATTCATGCCTGTCAAAGTTGCTGTTTCTCAAGTAGTAAGTACATGTAGGCGCTCTCCTGGGGGTATGAGGGAGTACTGCACAGAGTATAGGAAAGTATTTGATCAGAACCCGCTTATACTTGTGTTTTTGATGAGAGGGGGAGGATGTTGGCTGTTTTTGAAGCACACAAATCAACTCTAATATTAAAATGTTGATATTTACTTTCAGCAAAAGTGAACCTTTTAGAGTCCTTGTGTTTAATCAGACCTTCAACTTTCACCTTCATATTTTAGTCCTTTTAAATGAAGCATGTGACTAGCTGCTCTACATCGATACAGAAGTGTGAATAACCTACTTTCCTATTTTGAAAATGTGACATCCAGCCAATAAGTCATCTCAGGTTCCATCGGTGGCTCCTCAACAACATTACTACCAGTAGGGACTCCAAAAATCTTACTGGAGCTGAATCCACTTATCAAATCTAAATGTGTTGTTTAACATTATTAATGAGTAAACCTGCTCTGGTGCTGCAGCTAAACAAAAAAGGACTGAACTAATCATCATTTTTTGCTCTTTATTTTGCTCTTTATTCTATGTTGCACTGAAGGAGCTGCTCTTAATCTCATTGTACATGTGTATAGTGACAATGAAGGCATTCTATTCTATTCTATTCTATTCTATTCTATTCTATTCTATCAAAAACAGTTCATTTTCTTGATAATGAAGTTGCTGTTCAGTGTCAAAAGCTTTATGTAACTTCATCATTAAGAGCTAATCCTCAACCTTTAACATCCAAAGTTTTGCCAAGTATATTATATTTACTGAAAGCAAAAGGAAAATGATGCTCTTTTGCACCTCTAGCCAACTTTTAACAGCCTCCAAATCCTACCAGCGCTCAGACAAACAGCCCTATATGGAGGTAAGAGCCACATGTTAAGATCTGTGATAATCCGAGCGAGCGCTATTGCTACTCAAATCTCTCCTCCTGCGTGAAAGCATCTCGCAACTAATCCTCGAATACACGGGCGGGGGGGAGGTAGACGACAATGATACAGCCCAGTTTAGACGCGATGCAAAACAAAACCTCGTGCAAGCTGTACTTAGGACTCTGGTAGAAAAGCCAACATGAGCGAGGGATGAGGAAGGATGGAGAAGGCGTGAATTTGTCAACTGCAGCGCCAGCAGTCGTAATCACATGTGAGTTCTACAGGAGCTGTGAAAGATAATAGGTCGGCTACCAACCGCATTCCTGCTCTTTAGCGTTGCAGCGACCTCAATTACAATGATTTCCACTATCATAAAATACATCATTGTTTTAGTGCTTTTCCCGGTTTTGCTCTCAGTTCTTCTAGCTGGTGACGGGGTGGGGGGGCTGCTTGGCCGACGCGAAGTTCTACCAGCCAAAAACGTGAGAAATAGCCACACACAAAGCCACACATAAAAGCCCCTCTTGGTTATGAATCACAGCTTTAATTAAGACTGTTATATTCCTGGCTCAGTCTGAGGAATGTTACAGGAGCGCGTGGCTGCTTTTAGAAGACACTCATCCTGTGAGGCATTTTGATGGGAGGTTTACTCATTTCCTTTTTAACGTGACACATTTGCTCATGGTCCTTTATCTTTTTTTTTTTTTTACCCAAAAGTTACCAGTAGGTCCGCTTGCATACCCCACAGTGTATAGATAAGTCCTTACAAATTTCATAGCTATTGTTTAATAAAAGCTACACTTTCAGGAAATTGTGTGCCTCTGGGGTGGGTCTGTGTTTTTGTTTCCTGTATTTGTGTCTCTTTGGGAGAGGGGGAGCCCACCCTAGCGAAGACCTAAACCACATCTTCCACCTCCGCTCTGCCCACCGTGAATGGAGCTTTCTTTACCCCAACCCGCCAGGAGACAGAACTGATTTACCACCAGTGATCACAAATGAAAAGAGCAGCCCTGTTATAAAGTGTGCGCCCTCCTCCACCTCTCAGAGCAGCCCTTTGTCCAGAGGCTAGCGGGTGAATCTGACACAGGCTGAGGCTGTTCTTTCAAAAAAAAAAAAAGAGGTCATCAAAGCTCTTAACATCTCCCTGGATATGTTTTTTTTTTTTGGTAAACTTTCTTTTTGGTCAAATGTGAGACCTCTCTGGAGGGACCGCGAGATCTTCTGGCCGACTGACAACACAAACACAGTCGTAAAACGGCGAGGATGGTTTATTTCTTCTAGGCTGTGGAATGCTCTCTGCAGACGGACAAAGATGGCTCTGCTTACTTGACTCCTCAGTAAATGACATTTTGCGGCATGATTTGGACTTGGGATGCAAGTTTCAAACGGTTTCCTTAACCGATAGTTGGCTGCATTGACAATTAATAATAATTCTAAATGATGAAACTATCTTTAACCACCAGCGCTCAACGTTCGCCACAAAATCAAAAACTAATGCCGTCATTTAAAATTGCCATTATACCAAATCCAAGTATTAAACACAGCAAATGAGCTGCAGTCATCCACAGTAAATTCAGTTATTAATCTCTTCACAGTGGTTTGATATGAAAATAATCCTCATCGCTGATCTACATGATGGAGTGACTTTTTCACTGTAGTTAGTCCAGCTGCTTGAAACAGCTGCTCAGCTGGAACAGCTGTCCACAAATACTGTTGCAGAAACTTTATCAGTCCAGGAATTTTGTCAGGTTTTATTGCCGCCCCAAAAATGTATTCCTACTGAAAGCAGAGCATCACTGAGGCACTTCATCACTTTAGTTTGAAAGCTTGTTGGAAACATGTAATCAGAGGCCTGCTGTTCTGGAACGTTAGCATCGTTAGCAGACACTGAGCTCCTGGCCTGTGTTAGTCTTTAAAAAAACCTCGTTTGCTTGTGTATTTAGTTTAGTATTAGCCCCACTAGCTAAACCAGATAGCCGTCAGACATATTGTTTTACAAATTCATGCTGCAGAAATTAGCGACATGACCGCCACATTTACGGACTCTTTACAGGCGGTCAGCAAACACACCTGTAACTCCATCTTGTTTGAACATTACGAGGCTCCACCTTGTGGTAGAACCATGTACTACAGCAAGTCTACGCTTCCTTCTCTAACATGCATGCCCCTCATTCCTGCCTTATTGGTTAATATATTATTAAACATTTAAATCAAATGCTTGAGCAACAATCCATCGTTAGCATTCCTACGTTGGACAGATGGGTGTATTGTTGTATAAATACAACAAATGAATTTGTACTTTAACCAGAGAATTAAACAAACTTTAAAGGCGAATTCTGTAATTCTGGAGAAAGATTTTTAATATTTTGATAGTTGGCACGTTCCTGATTTAACGCCCCTCTCACCCATACTGCCGCCTCCTCCCATCTCTCCTTCCCCTCCGTCCTGTACGTGAGCATGGATGCGCACAGGAACACTGGAATAGTGTTGTGTGAATCGGTCACAGCCACTTTGTCTCTCATTTACAGAGGCAGGCCTGTGTACAAACACCAGATTTATTTATTTTTTCTCCCCAAGCACAGCACAAAATGGACAGTGAAGAGAAATTCGCTAAATTCGACAAGTGCACTGGATCAGTATTGCTGGAACTACCTTTAATAATGTGAAAGAACAGCTAAACCAACTCCAGCACCTTTTGGCCGTGCTGTGGTTTGACCAGACAGCACTAAATTGCACAAAAGTAAACCTGAGAGCACATTTGACAAATGCCTTCTGCTACTAAAACACCGTAAAGCCCCTTCTGTCCTCTCCTCTTAGTTTTCAGTATTGATTGTCTCTGTGCCGCGAATCCTTGGTAACAAGAGCGAGGATGACATATTTAATTAGCTTACCCCCCTTTTCTTGAAATTGGCTTACACAGACAAGCTGATTTATGTCCATATTCATGTATGAGTTGTCGTCTGTGAGGCTGCATGTTGAGCTTCACTTTGGATGAGATGAAGACCATAATCCCCGCTGAATACTGTAATTTACCACCATGCAGTCTGACAGCCGGGCAAATTACAGGTCTACCATGTCTGTATCTGTAACACCTTGGGTGCTGCACTGCAGTAACATGACTCTGAACATGGCGAACAAACCGGCTGGCCTCATCCCTCCTGAGGTGATGCCCTTTGGTATGTGGCATGCCTCTGCCACATTATGATTTTTTTCTTCTTCTTCTTCTTAAAGACTGCAGTACAGAGCAAGACATGTCAGTTTTTGATTTAATTGAAGGGTGTTTTAATTAAGTCTGAATTTGACTTTAGCTAGAATAAGTGCAGTGCAGAATTCCTGGGACATTTTTTGGCAGGTTTTGCTGCAGGCGAAAAGTCCTCTGAAGTAAAGGCAGGGTTTTTTTTTTTTTGTACCACACTGCCTCTTGACCTGCATGCCAAGGATGACTTTGCAAGTACCTGATTCCACAGCAAGCTGTCACAGCTTTCCTCACGCTGAATCTGTAATCTGGACATTTCCATGTGAAATCTTTCCAAAATGGTTCCAGACCCTCCTGGCGCTGCATGTTGATAGCAGATAATGGCTTGTTTGACTCGACGGCTAAGAGAGCACGACTGACGGACCAGACTGAGTAGTTTCGTATGCAGGTGAATGGAAACATGTGGCGGCAGGGCTAAATGAGGTCACCGCGGGGTCAGCCGGTGTAGCGACGAACAACAACATGGGCAGAAATTGAGGGAATTCGATCCCTTGTGGGGCAGGGATCTCTCAGAGCTTTAAGAGCTAACTGCCACTGTGAAGCTTGGAAAATTTTATCTTAAGGAAGAATTTGGTCGTTTTAAAGGCTGACAAGCCGACTTTTTGTTTTTAATTACATTGTTGGTTTGGAATATTATGATACTTTGAATGTTGGAACCTTTTTAGCACATAAAAGAACCATTTGGCATGAATAGAGGGATTGTTTGCTGTATAAATCTGACTTTTCTGTGACTACAGAAATTGGTAAATATGTAGTTTAAATGAAGTTCATATTATTTATGTGCCTTTGCTCCTGTTTGATGTGTGTGTCCCTGGCTTCACACACTGTTACTTCAGTCTTCCACTGGGATTTTTTTTTTTCACTTGGATGAAATTTCCAGGCATTCGTGCAGCTGCAAGAAGCTCTGCGATGTGTAGTGACAACTCTCTTAGTGTAGTTATCCATGATGGGATACAGTGAGTGAAGGCATACACATGTGACCAGGTGCACTGCCTTTGACTCAGTCTCTTGTCACCATCTTAATGAGCTTCTGTCATTCAAAATAAGAAGTGAAGCGCTTTGATGGTTAGAAAAAAAGACTTTTCATTTGCACCGTGTTGTGCTCACATGGTTGTGTGATTGATGTGTTATTCCTTGCACAGGTGGTTTGATAGTTTTATCAGAATGCACCCTCACGTCTGAGCCATGTTTTACATGTGTTAAATGTATTCCTGTTAACTCCCACCCCCACCCCCCAGCACATTAGCTCTGTTCAGTTGGCCTACAACAGGTTTAACTGGAAACCCTTTTACATCCCGTCTGAAACTCAGCAAGAGGCGTGTTTGGGCAGGAGTGTTTTCATGTGCTGTGCCCCAAGCTAACATAAATTAATTGTTTAAGTGTAATAATTTCAGTGTCTCGCCTGGTGGTCGTTTAGTATGGCAGAAAATATAAAGGGCACATAAACTGTAGCTGCTTATCTGAAATGATTTCCCCTGCCACAGTTATCTTTGCAGTTAAATTAGGCCCCAAATAGAGTCAAAGCCTCTCAGTTCTTGGCTGTGCCTTTTTCTCACTTGTGAATAAGCTACATTTGTCCAAGATAAAGTAGAAAGTGTTGCCTCCATCCGACCGAAATGAGAGCGTATATGCAATCAAACAAGGAACTTGACAGTATTTTTCAAAGATTAAATGGCAGCACACTTTTCAAAGGACTGTTGTTTGCAGACCGTTGGAGCTGACTCTCATCCACATACTTGTGTTTAGGAGGTTGGCGCTCTGATGTTTTTTGGAGCTGGGAACGCTGCAGCTGTCGAACAGACGTTTGTTGAGCGCGGGTTTACTGGGGAGCCTGAGGAGAGGGCAGCGAGGCTTAGGTTTCTGTTTTCTTTATGGATCCAATGACTTAAGATGGTGTCTCGCAAAAGAACGTGCCGAAGCTGAGGAGCTGCCATCCCGAAATCCCGGGTTGATGAACTCGGACCTCTAGTTTGTCGACACGCATGCACACACGCACGCCGTCTCATTTGTCATCTGAAAAATTAATCTAGAAAGCAAACAGTCCGTCTTTTGTACATGAGGCTCTGTCTCTTGTGGCCGGTATCCAGTTCTGTAACGAGCAGCAGCTGGCTCAGAGGCCTGTACTCGGGAGCTGCATCCCTCACCCTGATGAATGTGTCATTTGTTGCTTGTTTAGCAGTCGCTTTTGTTCAGGGTCTGAACCATCCTATCACACACACACACACGTAACTAACTTGAACACACACAATACTCGGCTCGAGTTTGTGTAGCCTACTTATAATGGTGCAGAATCGAGGCCTTCATGACTGCTGGGTTTGGAAAGAAAGAAAATGGTTCTTGGAAAGCATCTGAACATTTGTAGCCAATGAGAGTTCATGCATTCTTGTATGGTACTTAATAGTAGTTGCTGTTACACCACAGCCATCATATGCAGGTTGGATGACTTTCCCCCTGTGGTTGTTTTTAGTGCTTTATCGGCAGGAGCTGGGCAGTAATAACGCCATGACTTCACAGTTGACATCCAATGAAGTGATGTCTGCTGATGACTTCAATGGAAATTGTAGGCCACCCTCCACCGCGTACAGTAACGGAGGAAAATTTATTTTGGGTGCGTTTTAAACAAACGCTCTTGCTTTGTCTGCTCTTTAATTTTTTTGCTTTTAGAAATAGATTTTTTTTTAAAAAGCTTTCTTTAAGTCTAGGCAAGTGCTTTATTTCATAGTGGCTGCAGTCAAATTTCTATCTCCTCCTCCCTCCTCCAGCTTTCCTATTCACTGTGTCTTCATAATTGGTGTGTCAGCGACCGTGGAATGTAGGAGAAACTGTTTATCATAAACTACAGCACTGAAGCATTTTTCTTGTGTTCCCCAGAGAAAATATTCATGATAGAGTAGCATCTCCAGAATTGGGCTGTAATGCATACCCAATGTTTTTCTTAGTCCCACTGCGAATAGAACAAATCAACATCAAGACATAATATTAGATGTCACACTTTGCTGAAGTCGCTGGCTGGGTGAAAAACCAGTTTTCTTTTGGTCCCCTTGAACCCCTCAAGTCCTTTTTTTTTTTTTTTCGTCCTCAGTTTTCCCTTTAATGGCCTCTTCCCCCATCTCAGCTCGTGGGTTTCCTGTCCCAGCTGGAGCTAACCCAGAATATCCAAAGAAGGATTAGGTCCAGAAGAAGTAGGAGGACCAGCCATTGACGTCAGAGCATCAGAAAGTCACACTCGTAGACAGATCGAGCATCAGATGTCTAGCTTTAAACGTAAAGTGTAAATGCAAAGTTTGTTGCTGCGTGCTTGTGTCAACTGAGGCCCGTGTGATTGTGCACTGATCTGAAAATCAGACATCCAGCAAAAAGGAAAGTAAGCGTGCACACCACATAGTTTAGCCTTCAAGCAAAGCAAAAAAAAACATCAAGAAACTGACATGAAACTAGAGAAAATGAAGAGGGGAAGAGTTAGGAATCTTCTGATGATAGCGTGATGGGCTGAAATTTGATCCGCAGTGCTTGAAGTTTGAGCCGTAATGAGTACACAGAGAACAGGAATGCACATTAGGGCTGTGTGGTACCTTCAATCGTTGCTGTGTCTTTTGATATAAACCTTAAGGTAACCCCAGAGTCATAATAACCCATTACAGCTCTCCCCAGGATGCTGTCAAAATGAGTAATCAGTCCATTTTTTTTTTTGAAGCAAAGGTTTGAAATATACACAAAAAAAAAAACCTTAATGCTTTTTAGTTCTCACAGACAGAAAGACTTCTACTTACTTGTAGCTACTTTGCATGCTTACCATGAATCTGGCTCTTGTAATGTTGGGAGCGCTGGAGTGGGAGCTGGTACAGGAGGTCAGGGAGCTGGAGGAAAGAGAGTAAAGGGAGTGTGAAAAGTGCACACAGTTGCTGAAAACAAAGACGGACCGAAAGTAGGTTAGGGTCATCGAGTTGCTGTAATTATCAGGCTGTTATATGGTGCAGCGCTTGCGAGTGATACTTTATAGCTTTATTAATTTAAACCATTTGCACAGCTGTTCCCTTTGTTATACATTAACTTACATCTGTAGCTAAAATATTGGTAAGTGGGGGGGTTATTGTTTTGACTTTTATCTCGGGTTTCGTTCGAGTCTAGGCTGTCGAACCAAGCTGGATATATACCAAGGACAAAGCTATAAAACAGACTCAGATAACCATGTGGGGTTGCTTGTGTTTTCTCCCACATGTTTCTGCTGCTGCTGCTGCTGGAATTCGTCGTTGAGTGCAGACAAAATTAAGAAAGTTAAAGAAAGACTCAGAGCGATCTCCTGCTTTTTCAGCTTTGTATCACAAAAAAATTAAAATGAAAAGACAGTGCTACAGCGGGACACATAAAGTACAATGCAAATTGATTTTATATCAGCGGGTGAAGTCCTGTGGCAGGACAGTTCACATTGTCCGTATTATAATCAAGTCGTTAATTCCAATAACTGCTCCCTACGTCTTTGGGGTGAGCAAATCTCCCATATAATATTATACAATAAATAATTGGTGCCTGTAACGAAGTTCAACCAAAGAATGTGATTTATTAAAAGTGTTTCAAAGTCTGTAGGTTTCTCCTCTAGTCAAGTATCAAAGGGGACAATTAAATACAGTCGTAAGAGGTGCGAAAGCTTCCGTTTCATCTGGGAACCAATTTCATCTGTCTTATCGCAGTTTTGAAATGTAACGTATACCTTAAGGACAAAGTGAGAGGAGATTATCGTGTGGTGCTCTTGGTGAGTGTGCTTATCTTAAACAAACTCAGAAGCAGGTGATAAAGAAACACGTCGCTCCTTCTGTTTACCGGGATCTGTTGTCCAGACTGTCGGTATCTGCTTGGGAACCCTTGTTAAATTCATCAGGTTTGTTATCTGGCTTCCAGGTGTGTATTTACCAGTGGGCCTTTGAGGAATAAGATTTCACAGCCTTTTCTAGCCGCACAATGGTAGTCAGATGAGCAGAGCACTACGTCAGGTTTGGTGACAGGGTCTCATTCATATTATGCACAGGGGAAAGTTTATTGCATCATAAAAGCAATCGCATTTTAAAAGTTTTGGTGCTGAATTTTGCAGATGTTTTTAAACTAAACCTTTCTTTTCCATACATGACAAGCTCTGTCAATAATGAGAGGCCCTAAAACTAAATGTAAATAACACAGAACGGCGTATAAGTGCACCATTTTACAGAGCAGAACGCAAATGCTTTTCCCATAGTATGGAGCTTGCTAGTAAGTGGAAAAAATCAGTATGTCAACAACTTTAAAAGAGCCTCTGGTGACATTTTTTTCCTGTCCCAGTAACCCTGAGAACCATGGGAACTGTAAATAAAAGTATGCAGAAATGCTCCCCATGCCCTCGGGCTGCAGGCTGCACAGACCATGCACAGATTGTTTTAACATAGAGGAAAGTTCACTTGATGCCCATTAGCTGAGGCCATTATGGAGCCATTTTCCACGTCTCGGAGAGGGATTCCCATTAAATGTCATTCATTAAGACCAACTGTGATAATCTTTTTTTTTTTTTCAATAGGATTTCTGGAGGTCTGTGTGTGGAGCTTGCTTGTCGCACAATAAGTGAGGCATTAGAGAAATGTTTTACAGGCCATTGAAGTGTTACACACATTGCTCTCCTCCATTTTGATTCTTCAGCGCCTACTGCAGATTTGCTTCAGATGATTATCAGCCTCTCCAGTCCTTCAGTGTGTTGAATTACCAATTACATGGGCTTCAGTGTTTAAATAAATCAAATAAATAAGATTTTTTTTTAGACATAGTTAGACATATCTATATGTATATGTTATTTTATTAAGGCTGCCTGCATTATTTCAGTCAGATTTATACTGAAATTATAGATTTTTTGGTAACACAGTTAAAATTATTTTGCCATTAAACACTGTGTAGTGCACTAACTACCCCAAGGTACATGACTAGTGGATACATATTAGCGATGATTTCAAGGTCAAACGTGGGAAAGATCATTGTTGAATTCTTTAACCATCCTTTGCATCTTTCCTATGGTGACCAAGTTATCTCTCCATGTATTTGTCAAACTTATCTAGTGTCCTTTCTTGTTATTTCAGGATTCCGCAAAATCAGCCTTGATGATCTGCGCAAGGCCTATATCGTCAAGGATGTGCAACAGTACATTCTTCACCGGCTGGATCAAGAGGAGGCCCTGAGGCAGCACCTGACCAAGGAGACTGCTGAGATGCTCAACCAACTCCACATTAAAAGCAGTGGTTGTTTCCTGTACCTGGAACGTGTGCTGGATGGTGTGGTGGAGAACTTCATCATGCTTCGTGAGATCCGCGACATCCCTGGCACTCTCAATGGCCTCTACCTGTGGCTCTGCCAGAGACTATTTGTCAGAAAACAGTTTGCCAAAGTCCAACCAATTCTTAATGTAATCCTGGCAACTTGCAGGCCGCTCACAGTCAAGGAACTGTACCATGCAGTCTGGACCAAAAACATGACACTGACTATGGAAGAGTTTCAGAAAAAGATGGACATTCTCTCCAAGTTGTTGGTTGATGGCCTTGGGAGTACTAAAATCCTTTTTCACTACAGTTTTGCAGAGTGGCTACTGGATGTTAAGCATTGCACCCAGAAGTACTTGTGCAATGCAGCAGAAGGACATCGGATGTTGGCGATGAGTTACACATGCAGGGCAAAGCAGCTCAAACCACTCGAAGTGCAGGAATTTGCACTGCACCTTGTCAATTCCAATCTGCAGATTGAGCCATTTAATCTGGCTCTTTGGATGGTTTGGAATGGAACCCCTGCTAAAGACTCTCTGAGCACCTCTATACCAAGAGAACAGGAGGTTCTGCAGCTTCTGGTCAAAGCTGGCGCTCATGTTAACAATGAGGATGATCACGCATCATGTATTGTACAACAGGCCCTTGAAAGAGAGGACTCCATACGGACATTACTGGACAATGGGGCATCTGTGAACCAGTGTGACTCCAGCGGAAGAACTCTGTTAGGCAATGCTGCATACAGTGGAAACCTTGATGTAGTTAACCTGCTAATATCAAGAGGGGCAAACATGGAGCTAGAAGACAACCATGGACAAACGGCACTTACTCTTGCGGCGAGGCAGGGCCATACCAAAGTGGTCAACTGCCTAATTGGCTGTGAGGCCAACATAAACCACACAGATCATGATGGATGGACTGCCTTGCGCTCAGCAGCTTGGGGTGGACATTCAGAAGTTGTGTCTGCTCTACTTTATGCTGGCGCCAAAGTGGACTGTGCTGATGCTGATGGTAGAACTGCTTTGAGAGCTGCTGCTTGGGGAGGTCATGAAGACATCGTGTTGAACCTTCTGCAACATGGGGCTGAGGTCAACAAAGCAGACAATGAAGGAAGAACAGCTCTCATTGCTGCAGCATACATGGGACACCGAGAGATTGTTGAGCACCTACTGGACCATGGAGCTGAAGTTAACCATGAAGATGTTGATGGGAGAACTGCCCTTTCAGTCGCTGCTCTGTGTGTCCCTGCTAGTAAGGGCCATGCATCGGTTGTGAGCCTGTTGATCGACAGAGGAGCAGAGGTCGACCACTGTGACAAAGATTGCATGACTCCTCTCCTGGTGGCTGGCTATGAAGGACACGTAGATGTAGTCGATCTGCTTTTGGAAGGTGGAGCCGATGTGGATCATACTGACAACAATGGCCGCACCCCTCTACTGGCTGCTGCGTCAATGGGCCATGCATCTGTTGTCAACACCTTACTTTTCTGGGGAGCTGCTGTTGATAGCATTGACAGTGAGGGAAGGACTGTGCTGAGCATTGCATCTGCTCAGGGTAACGTGGAGGTGGTCAGAACTCTGCTGGACAGAGGTCTGGATGAGAATCACAGGGATGATGCAGGCTGGACCCCGCTACACATGGCTTCATTTGAGGGCCACCGCCAAGTGTGCGATGCCCTTATTGAACAAGGTGCTCGTTGCACAGAGGTAGACAATGATGGTAGAATACAGCTGATATTAGCTGCACAAGAGGGACATTATGACTGTGTGCAAATTCTTCTGGAAAACAAGTCTTGTATTGACCAGAGGGGATATGATGGGAGGAATGCACTCAGGGTAGCTGCACTAGAAGGTCACAGGGACATTGTTGAACTGCTGCTGAGCCACGGTGCTGATATAGACTACAAAGATGCAGACGGACGCCCAACTCTCTACATATTGGCACTTGAAAATCAGCTTGCCATGACAGAGTATTTCCTTGAAAACGGTGCAAATGTGGAAGCTTGTGACACTGAGGGCAGAACGGCCCTTCATGTATCCTGCTGGCAAGGGCATGTTGAAATGGTAAGGCTGCTGATTAACTATCATGCTGATGTGAATGCCTGTGACAATGAGAAGCGATCCGCCCTCCAGTCCGCTGCATGGCAAGGCCATACAAAAGTCGTGCAGTTTTTGATAGAGAATGGCACACATGTGGATCATACATGCAACCAGGGAGCAACCGCACTTGGCATCGCTGCCCAGGAGGGTCACATCGACGTAGTGCAAATACTTCTTGAAAACGGTGCTGACCCCAACCACGCTGATCAGTTTGGACGAACAGCAATGAGAGTGGCAGCCAAAGGTGGTCATTCAATGATCATAAAACTTCTGGAAAAATACGGAGCCACAACTCTAAATGGCTGCAACCCATCTCCAGTACACACCATGGAGGAAAAAACGCCGCTGTCAGTGACGGGGAAAATGCAGTCCCTCACCATCAAATCTAGCAGTTCTGGCAGCACTGGGGCAGGAGATATGCAGTCGTCTGGACGTGGTCTACCCAACGGGCCTGTCCATGCTTTCAGTTCACCATCAGAGTCTCCTGATTCCACTGTAGATCGACAGAAATCCTCCCTGTCGAATAATTCCCTCAAGAGTTCAAAGAACTCCTCCTTGAGAACCACATCCTCTACAGCCACTGCGCAGACTGTGCCAATTGACAGTTTTCATGGACTGACATTTACAGAACAAATTCAACAGCACTCACTGCCTCGCAGTCGGAGCAGACAGTCTATTGTGTCCCCTTCTTCTACGACAAAGTCCATTGGTCAGCAGCCATCATCTCCATCCAATGACTTTGACTGGTCTCAGTTAAAACCTAGTCTGAAGTCAACAAAGGGATCTAAGACTGGAAATGGGACGTCAAATGGCAAAGGAGCACTGGGAGACAAAAAGAAAACCAAGAACAGCGGATCATCCCAAGGTCAGGTTCTGGAGTATGAAATGACCCAGTTTGACAAGAGAATCGCCCTCAACAAATCAGTCGCTAACATTGCCGTAAAGGATCCTCATTGTAAAATCATGATTGGTGGTTCAATTCAGCAGGAAAGAGGGCAATGCCAAGATCAGTTCTATATCCAGCAGCAGAGCTGTTCTGAGAAAAAGAGGAATGGAATCATGACCAACCCCAACTATCATCTACAGGGTAATCAGGTTTTCTTGGGTAGGGTATCAGTTCCTCGGACTGTGCAGAACAGGGGCCACCAGGATGTTCTAGAGAACTATCCCATTGGGGAAACCGAGCTAAGCCTTAAACAAGCCCTAAAACTGCAGATTGAAGGATCAGACCCTGGGTTTAACTACAAAAAGGAGACTCCATTATAGCTGGTAAGAGACAGGTATCAAAATAAACCTCCAGTATGTGCTCTTGTTGAAACACATCAAGCATATGTCTAGAAGTTGAAATCATGGCCAGGGTGACAGCACATAATACACAAGTATTTGACCTGTCTGTTCATTTACAGTGACTGATACAGGGACTAGTAACTGACACCTAGTTGATACTGGATTGCACTCAACAGAACCATCATTAGTTGGATTTGATCTGACCTGCATGAAGAATGCCTCAGTCTGGATAAGCAGACATTTTCCTCCCGAACAAAACATTAACCCAAATCATTCCTGTACTGTTTCAGATGTGTTGAATGCCATTCATCATGCAGACGTTGGAGGGATTGTGCCAAAGCAACTGTTTTCATCTGCATAAAAAGTACTTTTTTTTTCCATCAGTGGGAGACCTCAAAACAATACCTAGGGAAGATTGTTGATTGCTGCCTGAGGCTTTTGTGAACTGATACTTCGATGTGCCTACATCTGTTACAGCCTTGTTCATGTACTCATGCAAACTATCATTTTAATTTAATGTAATGCTATTTAATAAACAGTGTATGCACTTTTAAAAGAGTAAAATGACAGACATGCATTTGTTCTATTCACTTTGTATCCCATCCATGTTTTATCAGATTGTTTGAGGGAAACATACCAATGCTTTTTTTTTTTTAATTTTTATTTTATATTATGTTGGTTCTGTTTACTTTTTTCACACTGACAGCAATGTACTACTGGGTACATTGTCACAAACCAGAGGACATAACAGTAACTGATGCCATGGTATGAATTTAAGCGCATTGATAGTCTGCCTTTCTAGAGACCCCAAATAATCTGTGTTAACTTTGATCAGTGTGCTAAACCTATGTTGTGTGTAAAATGTTAATAGCTATGGCGATTTACTTCACAAGTATATACAAGCGTATTTATTTTTGGAAAAAAGCCACTTTCGTTGCATTTTGTGTTACATTACCATGGTGCTGTGTTCAGAAGTTGCCTGCAGTTATTTTGGACTCCCAGTTTTGTTGGCTTCGTGCGTTTGTGTATTATTACGAAAATGTAAGAATGAGGGAGGATCATTGAAAATGTGTAAAAAAAAAAAAAGAGAGAGAGAAAAGAAAATGTCAATTTTGTCCCTATGGGATTTTTCAGTTGTTGTGTTGTGTGTTATGTTTTTGTGTGTGCATAAAGAATATTTAAATAACCCATTGTGTACCGTCAGCAAAGGTTTGGTGCTAAACGCAGCGATTTCAAGTGAAAGCAGTGAACTTAAAAAAAACACACACACCACCACAAAAAAAAACAACGCATTTGTCCGCAGAGTTACATGTATAACCTACTGCAGTGCAAGAAACTAAATTCAAGCTTTGTTTTCTTATCGTCATGTGGTTAATTTTCAGTAATTCCTGCTGGATTTTTCAGGGGCATGACACAAGAAGGCTCAAAAAGGGTTCAGCCATTAAGAGAACTTCTCGCTGATATTGCAGAGCTGCAAAGCCAAAGTTGCAACAGCACACTGGCCCACCTCCTCCCTGTGAGAAGCTTGAGTATCAGTTCAACAGGACTTAACCCTGTGGGAGACGGAGGGAAGGAGGTGCTCGGCTGTGACACTGAGGGAACCGAAGCATCTGTTTCTCATGAACTGCGTGGAGCTGCGTTAGCGTTTACAGGCTGTGTCATATTTTTGCAGGCTTTTCATAATGTTAACAGTGAGCTATTTTTCGCCAAGAACTGGGATTGTGGGGAGTAGAAACCTATCGCATGCACAAACATTTATAAGCCCTAGTGAAAGCTCTCAGCTCTTCAGTACTACAGTAGCTCAAACGTATGCCATGAAGGGTCAACAGAAGGATTCAAGGCAGGATCAGGTCTAGAAACAGTGTTGGAAAACATTCTGTATAGTCTTACTAAGCAGTTATCTTGTTTGTCTTGACTGTGTTTTGTCTGTCATCTTTGATTTGACTGTCAGTGATTGGTTTGTAAATAGCTTCCCATGTACATTCGACTTTCATTTAAAAAGAATTCCTGTATTATATGAAGTGGAATTTTCTGATGTATATTAAAGTGCTTAATAAACATATTTGCTTTACTGCTGAAAAGGAAGTCGTTTGGGAACTTATTCACTCGTAAATGGAGCTCCATTCATAAACAGAGCAGAGGAATGCAATCATTTAATGTTATGTCAGTGTAAAGCCTTCTCGTTATGAATGTTTTGTGAGTTAAATTAATGTCTGGTGTCTGAAGATATACTGAAGGTGATTTTTCAGCAGATACTTTAAATTCAAGGCCGGCTGACTGGCATGTTTACGACAGAAAAGCCTGTCTTTAGTACTACTGCTCCAGAAGAGCTGAAATAGCACTGACTGATTATTTTTTTTCCTCATATTTTTCCATTTCTATCTCGGTTTCCTCTTGTTTTCTTTGAATTCAGCGGTCTGAAGTTTTTATTTTTTTCCTATTGTATCTGTGAAACCACAACATGTGCTGTTAATACTTCCTTCACTGTTTGGTCATTTGATGTGAAGGGCCAAACCAGGACACGGCAGGCATCACAACACATGGAGCGTGCCAAGTGCTGTTGCTGCCCCCCTTCCCTCCGGTTCACTCGGTTCATCTCAGTTGAAAGCGAGCTGCAAGAGAGATCAAACAGAGCTAGTTTAATGATTTTTTTTTTTTAAAGCTTTATTTTCCCCTTTTTTTACCAAATCTTTCACAATTACACACATTACAAATCAGATACTTTTACTGGCTTTCTTGGTCATCACAGTGAATTATCCATATTTAAATCAAAAATAGTCACACAGCATTTTAGTAACAAACTTCAGCTGCGCTTCAAACGCATTTAACACAATGAGCAGCATTCTAGCTTTTGGAATTAGGCTTTATTGCCAACATTTCATGAAGAATTGCACCACAGAGCCGTTAAAGTGGCATTCAGACTTTTGGGCCTTCTGCAGATCCCTTTTCTGTGTGTTTTGGGAGGGTGGGTGTTAACGAGTTAACCATCTGCTACTGATGTCATGTAGTCTGCACTGTCCAAGCTTGGAGAATCTCCTCGAGAACCATCTGCCAAGGACCACATCTGGTCCGTCTCCACCCATGCCCTTGTTTTGGATACAGCGTTAACAGGCTCCTTCGCAATATACACAACATGGCGACAGTTGTGGCCAGCTTGTTCCAGGAGCATTTTTAAACCCAGCGGCCTTCTTTTGTGCGTCTTCGAGAGCCACGTGCATGCGGGGTTTTATTCCAGATAAAGGCCTGAGCAAGAGGATTTCTCTGATTAGCACGTTAGCTGTCAGAAACTACTGTGTGACACCAGCTGATTTGATGTTTTGTGGTACTGAAAGCCTGCAAATATTTGGCTCTAAGCTGGCTTAAGGTAATCATCAAATCAAAAAAAATAAAAATAATAAATGCTGTTGGTTCTCATGTCCTTGGGGGGAACATTTTCTCCCAACTTGTCTTCACAAGAATGCAAACACTGAAAACATTTCTTTGCAGTTTGGCAGGTTTGTGCGCCTGGCATCTCTCCTTCAACTTGTTCTGTGATCACATATGTTGTCCTTTAGCTGATAGTAGTACAAATGTTATCAGAAGGCAGCAACATATTAGGTTTACAGGTTTGTGTGCGCTCCAGCTTTACTGAGTTACCTGGATGTTAAAAAAACTTTGAGGAGGTTTCTTCAGATGAAATACTTTTGGTGGCTGAACAAACCAGACCAGTGAAACAAAACTGACAAAAAATATGATTTTCTAAAATGTCCTCAACCATATCAACTGTGCTGAAGAGGAGCCAATGTATCTGTGGGGGTACAACCACACTCAAGTTTATGTAATAAATCCTAATCAGTTAACATACACACATCTAGCAGTTTTGTTTAATAGATTCTCTTAAGTTTTGAACCAGCATCAAAACCTACAAGTTCAAACTGGCCTCCTCTCCAACTCCCTCAGTCCAACTCATCAAGTGCAGCAGTGAGACTGTTTGAGAGTACATCTTGTCAGACCATTTTTACTCTGCAAATGTTAATTGCTGTTCTGGGAAACTGGCATCTGTACAAGCATAAACAGTCAACTTGTGGGGATCAGTGCCAGCTCTGATTTGGTGAGGAGGCAGCCAAGTGGCAGACTCATGGAGAAATTTTTACAAAGGGGTATTTAAATCTGTCCATCCATTTTTTATAATGACACAAGTGCGGCCATGCAGAGCCCTTCATCATACCGGGTTTCAAATTAGATTGACTGGAGCTGCAAGTCTATGAACGTTGTTCAAACTGTGAACTGAAAGGTGGATTTCTCTAAACTCACTGTAATTACACGACGATCCAGAAACGGCTGCAATTTAAGCAATGTTGAATGGAAATCCATGTTGTAGTTGGAGAGAGGCTTAAAATACAGTCACTGCCACGTTTACTAGGTGTTATGTTGGTTTTACATGATTTAGAACGTTTGGAAAGGATGCTCTTTCTAATTTATTTGGGAAAGACATTTGTTGACCATGGATTCAAATTCACACAAACTGTAGTTTTAGCTCCAATGTGCCCCAAGAATCACACTACATAACATATAAAGACAAAAATAGCACACAGACTCACTTATCAATGAAAACGTGAACTCAGTGACACACTTGCGTAGCTGTTCCGCTGCATTTCAGCATTTCCTGTCATCCTCTTGTACAGTAGCTGGTATTTAGTTACATAAGAACGCTTGTTTTTCCACTAAGCTAAATCACTGCTGCATAGTGAGACTCCCCTTTCAGATTTTCTATGTCAGTTCAAATCATCCACTCTGTTATTAACCTCTTATCTTGACAAAGGACCAGCAATGTCAGCAGTTCTTCGGCGAGGGCTTCTGCAGATGTGTAGTGAATCAAAATTAATGCTACACTTCTCCAACAGTTGGCTGGCTAATGACCAAGAAAGATAACGTATGCATTAACAAGCAAAGTGCTGGAAAATATTCTTGTTATTCTTTCATTTTGAGCCCGTATAGCAGACTAACCAAATATCTTTGCGTATTTGTTCTGGCAGAAGCACATCGACTCAATTTTCGCATTTTGTCAGAGGAAAAGAATAATAAAAAACGTGACTACCACCAGTGGCTCAGCAAGAAAACACTGTTAAATAAACCAGAAAGTACCTTCTTGATTTGGCCTAATCTTGCTTTAAAGATCCCATTATGCACATTTACAGGTTTATAATTATTAAGCTTTGGGGGGGTCTACAAGAACATGCTTCAGTATTCAAAAACACAAACTCTTTCCATGTGCCGTACATCGCTGCTCTTCTCTTGTCTGAGATGCTCTGTTTTAGCTCCTGTGTCTTAAAGGCCCCCCTCTTGAAGAAACTCGGTCTGTTCTGATTGGTCAGCTGAAAGCAAGGCAAGGTTGGTTGTGTGTCATTACAACAGATCCATGAATGCGGGGATGTATCTCTAAAAGAAGCAGAGGAAATATCGCAGACTGTAAGTAAGCTACTCATTGTTTGTCTAAAGGTGTGGCTAAGCGAGCTGCTACACAGGCCAAAATGGTGACATAGATAAATAATGAAAGAAAAGCCTGGACTTCAAATGAGGTGTTTCAATCAGGTAAGGAGCAGTGGGAAAGACTTCTGTTGGAGTGGACTTTGGGTTTTTACATGCACAAAAGGCAAGGGGGAAAAAAACCTTAATAACAGTGTGTCAAAGCCAGCCTGGAGAGGAGAAATTAGTATAGCAACCAATAAAAATATATGTGTCAGCTGAGTATTGTATTACAACAGCCTTGTAAACATCAGAACCTTTCCTTTAGGCTGCTGGCAGCCTCAGATTCAATTGAAACTTGATTCTAATCCATGAGAGGCCGTGCGGACCAGTTTCCCACTTTTCTTTCCGACAAACAATTAAAGCCTCAGCGTCAACTGTGATTCACAGAACCACCATTACTTTTGAAACTTCTACTACAACGAGGTTTGCTTGAAAGCCTGATATGTCTAAACCTCCCAAAGTAGTTGCTTTGTATTGATCTAAAACCCCATCATCCTCCCGCAGATACATTATGATCACTTTGTGCTATAGGGTGGCGTAAATCTTAGTTATAGCTCCTATAAAGTTTTGGACTCCCACAATGCCAACAAGCAGTAATCACAAAGTTGGTTTCCGATGCTGTTGTGACAGCCAGCCTGCCGAAGTTTATGCTCGTCACTGGCAGCGGTTCAACCGCAGAGCATCAGAGTTGAGCGAGGCCATTCTAGTTTGGATTTGTGTCAGTGTGGTGCAGCAGGTGGGGACAGGCGGCATTCAGGGGCCTTTCAGGAACGAAGCACTTAAAACACAGCTTAGCGCATGCACACATACAATATGCAGCTCTTAGATCCATCAAAAGCACTTTTATGAATGCACACTTTACACAAGGAAGCATTTCAAAGAGGTTTTTTTTAAATAATTGCCCCCATCTATTTGCCGCAGTGCAGCAGCAAACTGAAAAGTTGAATTCAAATTTTGGAAAAAAAGGCTCGTGCTTAAAAACAGACAGCTTTGAAAGCAGCCTCCGCTCAACAACAATGCAGCAACTCATGGCTAACAAAGCTGGAGACTGAGAGATTACTGACATACTGTATTCCTCTTTGTTGCCTGTTTACATAATCCCTACAGTCTCTCATCAAGGAGTGTGGATGAAAAGCTTTCATCAACTCTCTGCGGAAAACCTGTTTTCTTCTTTGAAAACTCAACACAGTGGCCCAGCAAGCATACAGGTGTTCCACTTTCACTGAACAGGATGAGGAACTCACCTGACAGTTCAAATCTAAAGTCAAAATGTCTGGCTGCGTGGAGACAAAACACCCGAGCACTCGTCTTTTGAGCTTGGCTGAGCTGGCTATAGTGCACCGTCATACCAAGCATCATTAATCATTACGGCTGAAGCCAAGGACAATAAATGGACTCAAGCTCGACACAATAAAAAGCCTGTAGCTCCACAGACCGGCATATTCTGCTGAGACAAAAGCAGCTGCCTGTAAACTAGAAAGCTCAGTATTTCAAACTTCCAAAGCTCTTTTTTTTTTTTGTTCCCATCACAGTCACTTTCAGATACAAAACCCTGGATCTCCAAAATGTCAGCTTTTAAGGAAGCAAGAAAAATTGGACCGTTCACAGCGTGAACACAACCAGTTTGGCGAACAGTCGATGCTTTTGTAAAGGTTTCATAAAGCCAGATGGTCGGAGAACTTTCCCACCCCATGAAGCATGTAATCCTCCAATTCTTCCCAATTGGAGTTATGAGGTTTGTATCTGACAGGGGTGATATGTGGGAGAGCGGAATCGGTGAGAAGCAGCTGGGACACGAAAGGTTAAAATATACTGTATGCAGGGAGACACTCAATAGCGTCCTATTGATAAGCTGTGCAAAGTAATGATTGGTAGATAAAGACCATTACAAGCTAAGTAGTGTTTGCAATATAAGGAGAAAGAAAAACGCTCATAAGTGAAGCAGAGAAGCAAAAATCAACACAGCCACGTTTAGCTAGTGGCAACGCCTCAATGGTCGATTCAAACGGTGAGAAAGCAAATGTGCCAAGTCCAATAGTCTTCTGATTGTTATTTCATTTCTAAGGGACAAAGTAACTAAAAGCTGATTTTCCACGACTTCCTCGGAATTTCCAAAAAAGAAGACTGTGCTGTGCTTGGCAGAGCTACATCGAATGTTAGAACTGAAGGAGTCTGTTAAGATACAGCAAATGGCTTTTCTTGGAAGTCTCGCATGAAAAGGGTTTGCACCTATCGGAAAGAAATGTCCTTTTAATAATATTTTAGTTGCCTGGCTCGCGAGAAAAGCAGCCGGTTGGTAGACCATGTTGACAAGTATTAGATGGATTGAAAGACTTTTACTTTCCCTCAAGCGCCACCCTGAAACTGACTTGTTGCTGTTGGTGACATATCTTACTTCTGTTACGGTTGGATGTGCTACCATGAGATTTAGTAAAAGTGTTAAAGTCTTGGTGTTCTTCCAACTTTTCATCCACTGCCACCATCAGGTCAAAAGTTTCATTCCTCCAATAAAATATCGCAGCATTTACGAGATTCATTGGCATACAAACAGGACTGGTGGATGTCTCCTAATGCAAAGCTGTGATCCCCTGACTCATCTGGCGACACCACCAGGGTGAAATATTGAGGACTAGAATTAAATGTCTCAGCAACCTTGGAAGAACGCTGAAATTTGTTTGGACTGTTACTGTTGATCCCAAGCGATGAATTGCAAAAACTTGCAATAGCGCCATAATCAGGTCAAACTCTCAATTCGTCAGAAGCCAGCAAGAAGAAGACGGTAAAGGACACTGAGCAAGAATGTTGCCGCAATGTACTGCTGAGGTGTAATAAGCCCAGTGGAGTGAGATGCAGAGAGTTCCTCCTCGACAGGTTCAGGCTGGGCGTCACCTTGAATGGCTTCCTGGAAACAAGCAGAGGCTTGATCAACCACGGCTGGGTCGGTTGGGTGAAAGCTGGACGAACCCAAACAAATGACTCCAGGAAACAGCATTGATGTGTTCAGGTCCCTGAAGATGACGTGTTAACAGAAAAATATTCAGATTTTGACCAAATACTTGCTGACGACTGACATCAGCCTAAACTGGAGCAGATTATGAGGAACTGATGAGTCAGTGATGGGATCTTTTAAGTCGTTCTTAAAACACAATTGAATCGGCCAGCCTTTCCTGATTTTATTTAAATTTTAATCACCTTTCTTTTCCATCCGTCCATTTTCTATACACCGCTTAATCCTCAGTAGGGTCGTGGGGGGCTGGAGTCTATCCCAGCTGACTCAGGGGGAAGGCAGGGGACACCCTGGACAGGTCACCAGTCTATCACAGGGCCACACTTAGAGACAGACAACCAAGCACACTCACATTCACACCTACGGACAATTTAGAATCACCAATTAACCTCAGCATGTTTTTAGACTTGTGGGAGGAAGCCGCAGAACCCGGAGAGAACCCACGCTGCACGGGGAGAACGTGGAGACTCCAAGCAGAAAGATCCCAGTGCCCCCACACGAACCGGCAACCTTCTAGCTGCGAGGCAACAGTGCTAACCAACTGCGCCACCCTGCAGCCCGTAAACTGTCTTTTATTTCTTCTAATTATATATATATATTAAACCTTACTAACACTGCTGTTTTAGCATGCCATGTTGTCTTTTTATCTGTCTCCTAAACTCTGAGGATCCTGTGCCTGTTTTATGTCGCTGCCTTTTGAAGGGCTTCATAATTTGGATTTCGAAGTACTCTCTAAATAAAAATTACTATTTTTGTTATTACCACACGATCACATTATCACAAGCATGACAGTCACACGAGGAGGACAGCAGGAATGTTTAAAACCACTGGCTGAAAGTCTAAACTGTGGGTCAGGCCTGTTGCAAAATGTACAAGGTGTGGCCAGTAAATAATAAGACTAGGCTTATGTCAACTGGACAACAATGTGCAAGTCTGAACCACATTATCACATTATTAATTACATTGTATTCAACAGCCACGCCTCATATATCCCATATTGTATCCCTTGTGATTTGCTCATTGTATTTTCACATTATGATTTTTACGTGAAATCGATTTATTTGTTCAGACCTTTTGCTAACTTTCAAACGTTAACAAGCCAACACACTAAGCTAAGACCGTGCACTTTATCCTTTACAAACATCCGAGTCAACGTGACCATGTTAGCGTGCTGACGTTAGTATTTAGGTCAGTTCACCGCCATGCCTCACTGAGACACTTTTTGAATACGCGGCTGTGCACCTGTTTGAACCTGCTTCATCAAACTCTGGCAAGAAGAACTGCCAGACCAGCTGAACAGCCTGCTACAACCTGTGGCCTGCAAGCTGCCACGTTCTGGGTAGTGCAGCTCGCTGAGGAGTTGCTCAACGCCGGCCAACGGCACAGCGGCAGCGGTTCTGACTGGAAGAAGTCCATCTGTCACTACAAACAAGTCGGCAACAACAAGACTAAACTTCAGCTGTGTTGCTGTTGTCAAAGTTGATGCTGCTACTTCTCTGAATTACTATTTATTTCATTCATTGTCGATTTGGCCGGATAGTCCACAAAGCTCAAGTTCTTTCTGTGTGATCCTGACCCGCTTGCATATTGCAGACATACATTTCTTTATGCATTGCCAAGTTTTCGTCACTCTATTTTCTTTTCTGTAGTTCACAGAATAAATGTTTTTGGCAAAGAGACCCATTTGAAACTAAAATTGCAGCATTGCCACAGTATGGTTTTCTGCATGGTGATGAATAGTAAAACAATTTGCAATTTTCACCCTTTTTTTATTATATACGTGGTCTTAAAAAAGAAAAGACATGAAACTATGTCATTAGTTTTCTCATTTCAACATAGTTGAAGGCAGATCATCAGTACAAACTATCCTCACTAGGGTCGCGGGGGGGCTGGAGTCTATCCCAGCTGACTCAGGGTGAAGGCAGGGGACACCCTGGACAGGTCACCAGTCTATCACAGGGCTACACTTAGAGACAGACAACCAAGCACACTCACATTCACACCTACGGACAATTTAGAATCACCAATTAACCTCAACATGTTTTTGGACTGTGTGGGAGGAAGCCGGAGAACCCAGAGAGAACCCACGCTGCACGAGGAGAACATGGAGACTCCACGCCGGGACGCGAACCGGCAACCTTCTTGCTGCGAGGCAACAGTGCTAACCACTGCACCACCTTGCAGCCCCAGTACAAACTATTCCTGATATAATACATTTTACATTCATATGCAAACTTACAAAACTTCATTTATTTGTTGTCTGCATCTGTACAGTCATATATTGCATACAAGTTTCCCAACAACGACTGACAGTCACAATTAATAGCAGATATTGAATTTATTTATATTTTTATTATTATATTTATTAATTTATTATTGAATTTCCCTTCTGGGATAAATAAAGTATTTTCATTTTTCATTTCATATTATGAAAAGAACCGGGCCTACGATTGAACCCTGAGGAACTCCTGAAGTTTCTTTGAAGGTAATTTCTAATCCGTTTCTTACCACATCACACAATGAGCGGATCAGTAAACTCAGCAGCACAAATGTTCATTTTTTTTAAATCTATTTATCTTCCTCCCAGGTTTTACTGTAGCTGGACGTTACGAGTGCAGCGCAAACAGAACAATGAGAAGCAGATTTGCTTGAAACACAGCATTTGTCCGTCAAGCCGAGAAAAGTGAGCACCACCTGGGTGTTTTATTGGTACTGAGCAGCTAAATCGGCTTATTATGCAGAGCTATTATCGCCAGGAGTTGAGGAAATTTCAGTGCTGGCACAGGGTTTCTCTCTCTCTCTCTCTCTGCCTCTCACTACCTGGCTTGTGCTCTCTCTCTCTTTGGCTCTGTTTTCTTTATTTTTTCCTTTTTTTTCATGCCGGGGCTTTCTTGCTTTCAGTTTCCGTATTTCTTCCTGTCATTCTCTGCCTGATCAGTGTCTTTGTTTTTCTCTCTCCATCGTGCTTCTCCCCCACCCCCCTATACTTTCATGTTGATTTATCGCTCCTTCCTGGTCTCGGCCAATCCCCCCTCCTGTTTTTCTCTTTCCATACCCCCATCCTCTGAGATGCTTCGGTTATTGTTTGTTTGCCTTGTCCCCTCTCTTGCCTTTCCTGTCCTAGTCTGTTTTCTTGGCTTTGTCATCCCATCTTTGACCTTTTTCTCTTAGTCTCTCTGGTGTTTTCCCATTACTCTGTTTCTTCCCGGCTCTCTTCTCTCACTCATGTGCTGTTTATTCTGTTATTGTGGCATATTTTCTTTTTCTTTAGTTTTTCTCTCTCTGGCACTTTTAGACTTTTCTTCACATTTGTCATGTCCGCCTTCTCCGTCGCTCTTTTTTTTTTTTTTGCCCTCCCCTGCCTTTGGCTCTCCCTCCGTCTGTTGCTTCCCTCCGTCAGCACTGAGCAGCCCTCACCATGGCTGCTGCAGAGTTCACCTCAGGACAACGCTCTGCTGCTGCTGCTGCTGCTGCTGCTGCACACACACCGTTTGTCGAACGAAACAAAGTCTTGGGTGTAACGGGGCCCGGGGACAGATGGAGAACAGTGAAGATGAAACAAAGACATCCTGTGAGTTTCACTGGCGCACGGAGCCGAGGGAGAAATATTGAAATGACAGCCCAGGCTAGGACTGAGATGCCACATGATATCACAAACGGATGCTGTTCGACTGTGTTTTGCACATGGAAAAAAAAGGAAAAAACAAAACTGGCACAAATCTGCCCTCTTGGCTTCAATTTTGCGATCTGTTTGCTCCATCTTGCTTCTGCCAGCATTTAAATTTGTTTTGTCAAGAGTGCTTAACAGATTTGACCTGATTTGACTTTTGCAGCAGATGTTAATCAGCAGTCTCAAGACTTTGCTGGCTAATTTGTTTTCGCCATGTACACTGCGAAACAGAGGTGAAAATTCGGGGATGAGATTGTCGCTGGCACCTCTGGGACACATACAGCCATGTTGTTTATCTAACATGACAATGATACGCTAAGATAAAAGGAATTCAGTCCGCGGTGGGAAACTGCCAGCGCTGGGTTGCCAGAAAGACTGTTGTTCCTTGGCTCCAAATGTTAGAACTCAACCGGTAGGATTAGCTTTGCTAGCAGCGTTTCTCTTGGGATGGTGATGCTGGCCAGTTTATCATCTCTCCAAAGCTTTCGTTGAAATATCTCAACACCTACTGAATATATTTGCATGAAATATGGTAAAGTAGGTTTCAGTCCCCAGAGGAAAACACCTAGCGTGTGCAGCTCCCCGACTTTGCATCGAGCAAGTGGTCCAAATTTAAACTTCATTACAGGACGAACTAACTCCCATGATCCTCAACTGTGTTCTGTGTTTTACTAATTGCTAAACATCCTGTTGACATAGAGCCTCATTTTATTGATGGCTCTTACAATAGAAACACTTTTTTTTTTAACTTCATTATTTTAAGGATGTCAGGGTGATGCATTAGGATGTTATGAGGCGCCATGTTGTGGTGTTACATCCTAACAGAGATGCAATCAGAACAAATAAGCTATGTGTACAGTAGAAGTCCAGCATTACAACTGTGCAACAAAAAAAATATGTTTCTTGGCTCAAGAAATATTCATCCATTATCTATACACCGCTTAATCCTCACTAGGGTCATGGGGGGCTGGAGTCTATCCCAGCCGACTCACGGTGACGACAGGGGACACCCTGGACAGGTCACCAGTCTATCACAGGGCTACACTTAGAGACAGACAACCAAGCACACTCACATTCACACCTACGGACAATTTAGAATCACCAATTAACCTCAACATGTTTTTGGACCTTGTGGAAGGAAGCCGGAGAACCCGGAGAGAACATGCAAACTCCATGCGGAAAGATTCCAGTGCCCCCACCGGGACGCGAACCGGCGACCTTCTTGCTGCGAGGCAACAGTGCTACCAACTGCGCCACCTTGCAGCCCTGGCTCAAGAAATATATTTTTGCTTATTGGCTTACTGCTTCAAAAAGTGTTCAGTGTTATTGTTGTAGATTGTATTAATTCTAGTAAAGGGATGTAAAATGTACATTTATGGATTGTAGAGTGAATAAATTAATTAAACTTGAAATAACATTACAACAGCCTTCTCTTAAATCAATTAAGGTCAAATTAACAGTAGGTAGCTATAAATACTTGACATGACTGAAAAGCATAAAAACAACAAATAAAAGTCCCGTTTGTTTATCAAACAGACATTATTTTTTGCAGTGATGTAACAAACTCAATGCTAGCATGTTAACACGAGGATCACGAGCACTTTAACGTCAAAACTGCGAGCAACATTTTAAATGGATGAAGCTTCTTTCTGTTTGTTTTGGTTCACTTGTATTGCTCCTATTTTAGTTTTTTCGGTTTGTGGGTCTGATAAATGGTGTAATTTTTTATTTTTTTTTTAAAAAAGACAACATGCCTTTAAACCTGCCGTTAGGAGTTTAGAGGATAAAAGCAGAGCATCCATGTGTGTGGGAATGGCTGACTAAGGAGTCAACCCTGTCTTAATAGGAGGTGTTCTAGATGGAGACCATGTGAGATTTATTTACCTCTTGAGCAATCCTCAATATAAACGTACAATATTTTTTGGACCACACGTGAGAAGAATCTAAAAATATCAAAACATGCTCTATATTTTTTTTCATCATCTTATCTCTGCTGTGTAAAGAGAAACAGCTTTTACTAAGACTTACAGACTTCTAGCACTCACTCAGAGACACTTTGTAAGACCCAGACTCCGAGTCGCTACAGTCGGGACAGTGTTAGTAATGGGTGCTGCTGGGGTTCTCACCCCCGGACATTCACTTACTGCCATTGAAAACACTGGCCAAGCTTTTGTGTGTGACACCAGACCTTGAAAGGAGCTGCTATTCAGCACAACCAGTGCATGACATTTCAAATCAGGACTCCCCTAAATGCGAATTAGGCCTGACCTGGCAACCCTGAACTTCCCCTCACATTTCTCCGTCGCTCTCTCTCCCTCTCCTCATTAGCACTAACCCTATTCCAGGTCATTACCTATGGCACAGAGAGAACACCCCCTGCACTCATGCCTTTTTAACACTTTTTTTTTTTCTTTGTCCATCTTCTCTGCCACACACTCACACTGGCGTTCTGTTTGCTTTATTCCTGTCTCTCCCATACACCCCCACATAATGACACACATATTGCTGATCAGGGCAGCCGAGCAGAGCAGGAGTCTGACCTCATTAGGAGCCATGGCAGCCCGCCAAGGTAGAGTCTGTCGATGAATGACCAAGAAGAAGCACTACGGGAGCTGGGAGGATTGATCTGAAGAGCAGCGGGGAGAGATCTAAGAGTTTCTCCTCTCTGTGGTAACGCTAATAAGCTTTCATATACTTTTTTAAAACATTATTTCCTTTAAAATATGGGATGGAAGAGTGGATAATTTATGACATCAGTTTTATCACACAGGCTGTTTCAGTTGTGCGGGGAGACATCACGTTGTCGACTTCAACCACACGGAGCGCCACGAAACTTTACTCAGACATTCATGGTTACCAGATGATGTATCGCTCTCACCTTTCCTCCTTTTACCAGAAGGTTTATGATTGCGGTGGAATATCTCATCAATGATGAACTGAAATCACTCAATTTTAACTCAATTTAGTTTTATTCAGATAGTGCCAATTTACAATCAGGGCTTAAGGTGAAGATCTTGAATCCCTCGTGAACCTGCACATGGACAGCTGCAGACACCTCGGGCATGAAGCTGATGTTGTTATACTGCTTTTAACTGATGCGTTCTCATTCACAGTTAATTAGCATCTGCATGTGCGCTACATATGAACAAGTTATGTTTTTATTTAGCAGTTTAAAAAGCAAAGTGCTGAAACAGACAACGCACAAGCAGGACACCCAGAGAGGGAAAAAGTAGCAATAAACTAAACGAAAACAGAAATGCTAAATCTTTCAAAATTAACAAATACAAGCAAAACAATTAGAAATTCAGTGGTTAGCACTGTTGCCTCACAGCTAGAAGGTTGCCGGTTCACATCCCAGTGAGGACACCCGGGATCTTTCTGCGTGGAGTTTGCATGTTCTCCCCGTGCAGCGTGGGTTCTCTCCGGTTTCTCTAGCTTCCTCCCGCAAAAACATGTTGAGGTTAATTGGTGATTCTAAATTGTCCATAGGTGTGAATGTGAGTGTGCTTGGTTGTCTGTCTCTAAGTGTAACCCTGTGATAGACTGGTGACCTGTCCAGCTGGAATAGACTCCAGCCCCCCATGACCCTAGTGAGGATTAAGTGGTGTATAGATAATGGATGGATGGATGGATAATTAAAATAATAAAACCTTAGTCATTGTTGTAAAGCAAATTTTGAATGAAAGTACATCCCAGTAGAGAAATAAAACCACCATCACAAAGTTAACCAACAGCTTTAAATATTAAGGTTAAAACCTTATAATATTATATAAAATACAGATTCCCTTGACTAAATTAAACGCACACGGATGTCTGTGGAGGGTTGAGATTTGTGCAGATGACAACATTTACATCACTCTGACCCCAGTATACCCGGTGAAGTTTAACACTGGCCTTACAAGATTACAGAGAGACTCTCTGCTGGTTCATCAAGCAGCTTCATCAGAGCTAAAAACCAGCAAATCATTCCCATCAAATGTGCTTTGGGCTAATTAGCAAATGTTAGCTGGCTGATATGCTTAAGCAGGATGGTAAACATGGTCAACATGCCGACCATCAGTATGTTAATGTTGTCATTGTGAACACGTCAGCATGCTAGTGTTAGCATTTCACTCAGATCCCTGCTGTGGCCGAGTGCAGCCTCAAAAGAGTCATTAGCACGACTGTAGACTCTCAGATTGGGTTTGTCTGTGATTTAAATCTACTTCTTGAATGCAGATGCTGCCGTCACACAGACGATGAGAATATGAACAATATCAAGAGAAAGATCTACATATAACCTATCAGTCTTTGCTGCTGCTGCATAAAGAAATAAGGCAATAAAAGTGATAAAATCTAATGTCTGATGTAATTTTGAAAATGACTCAGACACATGTTTTGACATAACGACACAGACACGACTTTAGTGCTAAGTGTTCGACTCCTACGTTCTCCACAGATGGATGGATAGACAACAAGCTCTTTTTACGGCGCTGAAACTTTTTCTTCTTTTAAAATATGCTACATTTTCAAAGAGCAAACAGCACAGCTCTGTCAGACAGTAGCTTCCATCCATCAGGCAACTCTTTCCATGGCTTTCAACAGGCGTGCGTTTGCATTAGCAGCCTGTGAGAAATCTCCGGTTTCCTCCTTTCTGCCCAACATTTGCCACTCATAGTTTGCAAGATAATGAATGGAAAGAAAGCAGAGTCCAATCATGCGCAGTCAAATTCCTACTTTGTCTTCGGGATTTATGACGAAAGTTAACCTCAGCTTGCCTGGCTGCTCTATATTCAGCTGATGTTTTTACTGGTAGTCCTCTAAATAAATGGAACAGTTATGGAGTCTGGATGGCCGACATGCTGCCAAACCTCGCAAATGATAGATTGCTTCTGCACTACAAGGATGTATAGGCTTTCCATTGCTGTCAGAATATGTCCAGCTGAATACATTACCAAACCTTATGCTGGAATCACTCAAATCCCTACCAAGGTCCACAGGAGATTAACATATAAATGAAACTACAGGCAAGATCCTGCCCTTCATTTCCTATCTGTTTATGCCAATGATGTGGGGCAAAAGAGGCTTGGAGAAGTCCAGAGACCATGAGGCAGTCAGGTGTCTCCTGGAATAGATGTCAAACCTCTAGTCTGAACGTAGGCTGCGGGTAAAAGCCTGCTTTTGGCTTTTACTTGTTTCCAAAGTGGCATTTGCTACGAGGAACAAATGCGAAATTTCTAAGCAGCAACCTTTACCCTGAAAATGTCAGGTATTGATTAGCATCTGGGCTGCACATCAGGTATAGACTGTATGTAAAAATGGACAAACCCTCTCGCCATCTTGGCAGAAATGACTGGTATTTACACAGTTAATCCAAAAATAAGGTGGAGCTGACTGGCCACAGCCTCAATTATGCATGACTTCAAGCCTTCATACAATTAAACAGTACAGTTGTCATGATGGGGAAACTAGCTATAGACACCAGAACCGTTGTTTGCACCAGGCTGTGAACGGGTTTGTTTCTGTTGTAAAGTTGGACATTTTAACAAATAGAACTTCAGGGACTGACTCGCTCTTTGAACCGGCCTCCAGTGGCCATTTAAAAAAACTGCGGTTCACGGCACTTCTGCATCGGCTTCATTCTCAGCCCTGTGAGGGTGCTGATGGGCAACAAGGCAGGCACGCTTGGTTCTTTTGGTGAGTATCTAGTAGAAATCTACAAATAATGTAGACGACACTTACTGTTATGTTGCATGTTGTCCCACTCGTTAGGGAAGAAGTTTCATTTTCAAAGCAAGTTCCAGCAAAACAAGTCCCCTCCTCACCACCACTGTTTTGAAGAGCTGCTCCGTCAGATGATTGTCTTTTCTATGGCAGAATGATTGGGCAGACTGATCCACAGCACTGACTCTGGAAATAGGTCCGAGACTACAGTATCATTAATCGTTGAGAACATTGTCCTAAAACGCTCCAACGGGACACAACAGGAGTAGCTGCTCGTATCGTAGTTTAAACAGATCTGTAGCAGAAGTACATTTGTTTTTGTTAATTCATTATTTCTTGTTTTTTGCCCAGTCCTGAAGAAGAAGAAGAATATATGTAGTTGCTTTTTTACCTCTGAGCATTTCTTGAGAGAAAAACAAACCCAGAATTAATAGACTGCACGGCTTTATCAAATAGCTCGAGGAGTAATTCCTCAATAAATTCTGCAAGCTGAAGTTGTTGGCAATGTTCACTTTATTAAACCGAGTTTTGGCATTCAAGATATTATGCAAGTGAGGGAGATAAATGTGCACTGACTTAAAAAAGTCTCCCATCTACAGAGTTATTTAATCAGGTATTAAATATTAAAATCTATATCTCCTCTTTATGGATAAAAAAAAAACTTCTTCCTCCAAACGGATTTTCTTTGGGAAAAGAGAAATTACTGCAATAGAGGTTTAGTGTAACACATATTTTACTAAAACAGTTTACAACCGTGGGCTGTGCTGCATTAAACGGCGAGATGGACACACTTTACAGTCGACTCAGCCATGATTAGTTTGCCTCAACGGCAGCTTTTCAACTCGCAAACTTCAACCTCAACCCAAGACGTCTCCTTAACTGGTTTTCTGCAAAGCTTTTCTAAACCCTGTGTTTGTTGTAGCCTTTAAACACGCAGAGCAGTAAACAACAAGCATAGCCAACTAAATCGCTGCATAATTGCACGTTAGACAAAAAAAGAGCTGTTGCTATTTTCATCAGTACACTGGTGTAAGTAAACAGTGTTTAGCAGATCCACGCAGGACAATAATGTTTGTATGCTGAGTAAAATATGGGCTATTTGACTGATTGTCATGTAATCCACAATCAGGATGACCGAATGTAATAAATACACATCTGCGTCCTGGTTGCTGCACACACAGACACCAGCGTTAGTTGTAGTGATACAATACGCAGACGGAGTTGAAGGACAGTGTGGCCTCAAAAACAGCATCTCAGTGAAACACACAAAACAAACAACAAACAACAAACGACTTCATGAAACTAGAAAAATGTGTGTTTGTGTTACGCGTTAAAATGACATACTTAGAAGTTGCTTTTTTAATGAAATTAATCCCTTCATACCTCAAAATGGCACAAACACAACTGCACATTGTTGCTTCCTCAACGATGTGCAGCTCTATTAAACTCCTCTGCAGCTCGAGCACACCAGCTCACCTTCTGCGCAAACACTGTTAAACCAAGCTACACCACACATAGATAGCTGAAATGTTGGAGTAATTTGGAGATAAATGTTTGAACTTGGAAAAAAGTTAATAGATAATGACTTTTTATTTTTCTTATTTTGAAAAACCTTCGTTTAAACTCGAAGCAGTCGAGGAATAAAGGCCTCGTTTACAAAGTAGGAGAAGAAAAGACGTCAGCACACGAATAAAACCTGGATAGCAATGAAATATTAAAAGGCTGAGTTAGTAAAATAAAAACATTGATAGGTGCATTTAATTTTTAAAAACCACATAAATGAACTAAAGCAAGAGCAGCTGGAAGTTAAATAGGACGCAATTAAAAACCTGAAAGGACTTAAAGGAAAAGAACTGAAAGGCTTGTAGTGTCTCTAAATGTGTAGGAGCACAAAGTAGGGACGTGTAATCACTGAAAACATCTGAAACACCAGAGGACAAGAGGGACTCGAGCAACCTGATGAAGACACAGGAGTGTTTAAACCAGGGCTGTGGATTTTTTTGTTTGTTTGTTTGTTTTATAATATTACTAATAAATGAAACAATACTCCGGCAGGGGCAGGACTTCAGCACTGGGTCTTTTTTTACTCTCAGAATATAAATAATGTGCTCATACAACCACTGGACCTATTGGGGAAAATGTTATTACATCCATATATATTCATTATATTTTGAATTGACACTTGGAGCCTGAAATGTGTGTTTTTGTTTACACAAATAAAGACATTTCTACCATAAACTGATGCAGAAAAGGCACACAATAGTGCATAAGTATGAACCAGAATGCAGGGAATATGTTTGACAAACACTCAGAATGTCCTCTGCTCAATGTGTCGCCCCCTCAGTGGTGAAATAAAATCTATACCCATGTTTAAAATGTTCATCTGTCTGCACAATTAAAGGCTGTGAATTAATTTACTGTCAGATTATCAGTCATCAAGGTAATGCGAGGAGCGTCAGTCGGAAAAACAACTGAACGTCTCTTTTAGGTTCTTAAAGACGTTTTACCTCAAGAACCTTTCTTTATTAAAGCTGCTACACTGCAAAAAAGGATTTTTAAGAAAGTAAAAAAGTCTTGTTTTTGGGAAATTGTTCTTATTTTTTGTCTAAAAAGTAAAATAATCTTGACAAGCAAGTTTTTGCTTAAGAAAATTTGTCTAATTTTAAGAAAATATATCTCACTTTTTCTTAATAAGATTTTACAGCTAAAATTGAGCTAGAATTACTAGTAACAAGCAACAATGTGGTGGTTCAAATGGTTCACATTAAATCCCAGCAGAGGAACAAGATTGTTTTTCTTATTTTAAGAGTAAGACAAATTGATAAAGTTCTCAATTTAAGAAACTTTTAGAAAATTGTAAGCTTTTTTTTCTAACTGGAAACCTTAATGAAGGTGTAAATTCTTACTTTAAGTAAAACAGTCTTAAAGTCAGCTTATTCAAGAAGTCAGAACACTTATTTTAAAAAAATATTTCTCACATAACAGAGTTTCTTTGCTTGTAATAGGCAAACATTTCTTACATTTTAGTCTATTTTTTTCTAGTTTTAAGACACATTGTGGTCTTAAAGTGGCTAGATATATAGGCTAGTTTTAAGAATTCTAGCCAAGTAAATTTTGCTTACCCCATTGGCAGATTTTTTTGCCTAAAACAAGAAAATTTGACCAGATTTAAGAATATTTGGCTTATTTCAAGTAGGGCTGTTTTTGCAGTGTGCGATCCAGTCCACTTTGTGTCTGGAAGTCTGCCATCCTCGAGCTGAGGAGCACCTGATTCAACTGCATGTTGCTAGAAGACGTACAGACAATCCTGTTTGCCTAAGATTTAAAATACTTTGCAGACGGTTGAACTGTCGGATAAGTGCTGAAAGAAGCTGAGCAGCTGTCAGCTGAAACGTCGGTTGATAAGTAAGCAGCGGAGCAGCCGTTGGTTTTTACTGGTGGAATGGCCTGTGTTTACGTTTCCTGACAAGCAGACTCCTGTGGTCGTGTGAACAATGACGGTACACTTGGTTTGCCAAACGCAGAAACAGCGTCACATATTTTGCGTTTGGGACGAGGCTGGAGTGGCTGGATGGGTTTACGAAGCATGTTGCTTTGACACCGAAGACCGCAGTTTCTGTCATGTCCTCTATCAAGAGTCGGCCTGGATGTTTTCCTAACCACAAAGGTTTCTCTGACTCCTAACCGTGACCGCTGCACCTCAGTCGTGTTTTCATGGTCATAAATCTCAGGAACACACCAAAAAGAAATGTCTGACTGTTGCTCTGTGCCATCCAGTTCACCTGATGTCCAAGAACGATTTAAAACACAGAAAAGTGACTTTTATTATTACAATAAATGCGGCTGAGGTTTATTTTAACTCAGTCCCACAAACACCATTCTGCTGGTGGAACAGTTTCATTTGTAGCAATCTCCTACAAATGCACTATTTATTCCCGTTTTAGCCGTCTTTAGACAAATCTGAACATCTATTTATTATATAAAGGTTCATGCTAAAAAAAAAAGAATTAATTAAATCAATTAGTAACACAGTTGAATTAAGTTGATCAAAACTAAGTTCACAAGTCGTATTAATGCCACTAGTTGAATTTAGAGCTACTTAAATCATTTGAATCCTCTCAAATGAGTACTGCTACAACTTTATTTTAAAAAAAACTTGAAGCTTCAAAGTTTTCGAATTTAAATGTAAAATATAAAACATAACTTTGGCATTAGACTTCCTGTTCTTTTTCACTGTAATCCTACTTGCAGCAGAAATACATGAAGAACCAGGATTGTCAGAAAGTTCTAGTAGTTGTGCACTTAATCTCTGTGCTTTTGTTGAACTTCTAATAGTAATTTAAAGAGACAAAATGTAATTTGAAATCGCTAGAATCCATGAAGGTAAACCTCCATCCTTAAAGCAGAAAGACTGGTGAGATTTACTTGAGAGAGTATTTCAATTACAGCTTAAATACACTTTTTACTGCAGGTCTGAAGGTCCAAACCTGGCACAGACAGGGTAGGGAGTTCAGAAAGTAATGAGAGATGGGCAGACCAGTGCTCATAAAATGTGATTTCTTGTCTTTTTTTTTTCTTCTTCTTCTTTTTTGGATAAATGGGTCACCTTGGAAGACATTGACCAACAATCCTGTTGTATTTAGACCTGCCTGTGCTCTGTGGGTTACATGACCACGTCACAAGTCAAGACACAGATTAGAAATAATAATAAAAAACCAGATAGTCACGACATGGTAGCTGTTGAAAAAATGTTTTCTCCCCTCCACCCTCTAGTGTAAAGATCCTATATTATGATAAGACCATAAGGAAAATCATACCCTCCATCTGTAACAATCAGCTACCGACTACCAGAAAGCTCCCACAACATTTCCAGACAAAAATCATCTTGGCTCCTAGTTAATAGCACCTTTTCAGGTCATGATAAAAGGTACAGAAAAAGGACTGAAAGCCTTTTTTTTTTTTTCTGCAATTGTACAACATCTCAATACCATGCGAAAAGCGGCAAAGAGCAGAATGACTAAGCGAAGCTGAATGAGTCATTACAGAAAGGTAAGGGGCTGCAGAAGGCCCTCAGAGTGCAGACCACCCACTCATGTCCCCCCATTAAGACGGCCGGCTCTTCTTGCACATCAACGCCCCTGCAGCAATTTATTGCTCAGTCTGCATGGAGGGCGAAAGAATGGTGAAAGACGGAGAATTCTTAATGAGACATGGGTCAATGAAATGTCAAAACCGGACAAAGAGTAGAGAAGAAATGCAAGACTGTGACTTGAAATTTTTGGTCTTTACAACTTGTGCACTAACAAAAACAACTTACATGACTTTTGTTTTGTTCATCTCGTGTTTTTTATTGTTTTTATTTTTTATTAGGAAATGCCAGATGTGCCTCCACATCCTCTCGTCCGCCACTGTATTTGCTTTATCTTTTGTATTTTTGGCCCAGTTTGTCATTTACTCATGGACAGAGAAAGTAACTCGCTCACATATTCATGCGGTCATAGCGTGTCGAAGCCCATAGTGTCTGTTAAAACCCACTGGACCAGCATCACTCATTCTCTCACCTCATTTATTCAACTCAGTGACCTGTGCAGGAGCTTCATGTCCGTCACACAATGTGTCCTTGTTTGATTCATTGCACCTTTATCATTGTGTGTCCTCCTGGCATGGGGGAACTTGGCAGTAGCCAGTGCTGGAGAATATAGGTCACACTGTACACCGAGATGAGTAGGTTACACTACATCCTGTGAGACAACAAGGACGTCCTGCTGGCCGTGTACTACCACGGAAAGTCATTACCGGACACATCAGCCCCCTCTGTGTGTGCAACTGTCCACTGGAAGAAGCCGCCCTGTGGTTTTGTGCACATGTTCAGTGTGGCTGGATGTACAATCCGAGTACAGCGGCCGCAGGATTAACAGCCAATCAGGAAGGAATGCGTGACCGAGCAAAACAAGACTGATTTAAACTCAGTCAGCTGCTACGAGCAATTTAGGATGTTACATGAAGTGGTTTTGGGATCACTATTTCAGCAGTAAGCAAGCTGACATTTCCCAACGTTCCAAAGCGACATTCTTGTTCACTGAACTTGTTGCTGTTGGGCCACGTCTCTTATATTTAATGTAACCTCCACACCACTCTGTTGTAGGTGTTATGCTTACTATGGTGGCATTGTTTTTTTGTTTTTTTACTAGGGATACACAAAATGTCACTGACCACATCGGTATCGGCCGATATTGGAGTTTTTTTTTCCATAGACTGTATAAAAGATGGACGTAGCAACCGGCCCTGAAAAATGAAGCCAACCCGGAAGTGTCAAAAACCTGCAATATCACTACGTCCACTAGCTGCTGGCTCCAAAAAGCCCTGGCTCCCATAGACTGGAATTGGAAAAGAAGTGATCACAGATCAAGAATTACTGCATTCCTCCAGCTCAGGATTTTTTTCTTATTAGTTTTCATGGTCAAATCCAGAGATCAGGTGGCCAATCTGAAAATAAATCAATACTAAATTTTCAAAAAATCGTCAACATTTTGCGGGGCAAGGGGCGTGGCTGGCTTGATTGACAGTCGGCAGCGATGATGCAGACGAAGCGAGCAGAAGGCGGTAAATGTGGGCGGGCAGAGAGGGCCCGCCTCTCAATCCGTCTGACCAATCGCTGCTCCTATGGCTCCGCCCCCCTCTGACGATTTTTGCGTCACTGGCTCCAAAAATCCAAGATGTCAACCAGGAAGTAGCAAAACCCTGGCTTCATTTTCTCAGTGCAGAAACCAACGGGTGACGTCACGGTAGCTACGTCCATCTTTTATACAGTTTATGGTTTTTTTTCCCATATATCGGTGTTGGTCCGATGAACAAATTTAGCCGATGTGAAAAACTGTCTAACATTAGCACCTTCGTCTCCACATTTGGTGTTGCTGCTATTTCACAGATGTTTGTGCTTAAATGGTCGTGGACTTAAACGTTAAATGTGTTCAGATAAGTTTAAATATGCTTTACTTTTGTCAAGTAATAAATAAGACTATGTGGTCTAATTTGGTATGAGCTTCTTTTGAATAGTTTTCACATTCTCACAGTGTTTTTTTATAAAACATTTTCAGAGGGAACAAACATTGAATATCGACATTGCTAATATTGGTTATTGGTGATATCAGAAATCTTAATATCAGTATCGGTATCGGCCAGAAATTTTAATACCATGCATCACTATTTCTCACACAAATGGTCTTTTTATGTTTTCATGCTTAGTTCCAGAATAAAACAAATGTAAACTGACAGCAGTGCAGTGTTCTCACACACTGTTCTGTTAACTCATTGCTACAGCACATTTAAGCTATTATTTGTTTACTCCTCAACAATTTTATGTCATTTACAACCATTAAAAACCACTCACACTGATCAGTCCCAACATCAAAACCACCGGCCTAATGTCGTGCCGGTCCTCGTTGTTCCACACAAACAGCTCCGACCCGTTGTCATGGACACAGGAGTTCTGCATGTGTCCTTGCAACAGGAAGCTGGCAGTGGATCCTTTGGGTCCTGGGGGTTGAGGGGTAGGATGTCTGGGGATCAGACTGGTTCTGGTGCATCCAATGGACACGCTTTGGAGGCTGTATCATACGCTGTTGCCCATAAAGTTGGAATAAAATCTAATTTTTTTTTTACCTCTTCTCATGAAATGCTTGTGACAATGTGTATCTTCTTAAAACTTTATTGATATCACAATATACATACAATACAAATCACAGTAAAAATTTAAGCACAAGTAACTTTTGCAAACTGTGTTTTCAGGCTTAAATTAAATTGGGGGTATTGAATGATAGGATTAAGGCAAATAGACTTGAACATCTTTGCTACAATAGGATTAAGGCTTTTTTGTCAATTTTTCAGCCTTGATTCCTTTAACGGGAAACACATATTCGAGGGGATTTCGTGTCCAATATTACTCTTTCAAATGTCACTCACTCACTAATATTGAGTGTGGCCGCCCCTGACAGGGATCAATGTGTTAGGACCTCGTGGCATCCTGTCCACAAGCTTGTAGATGGTGTCAATGGGCAGGACATCCCATTCTTCAGTCACATCCACATGTCAGGATGTCATTTCACCTGGTAACTGGGACTCAGTAGGTAATCATTGGACCTGGTCGGAAGTGATTACTGATGTTCATGAATAGAAATAAAAAGAGGAATGTGTCTGAAAACAACAATTATTCCAACTTTATGGGCAACAGTGTACCTTGTGTTCACTGTCAGGTTCGTCAGTTTGTTGAAGTGCCCTTCTTGGTATGGTTGTGTTTAGTCTTCAACAATGTAGAGGTGGGTGGATTGTAGCATCCACATGAATATCAGGACCCAAGGTTACCCAGCAGAACACTGCATTGTAACAAGATGACCAATAATATTCACTTCACCAGTCAGTGGCTTTCATGTAGTGGCTGGTCAGGAGTTTACAGTTTACTGAATTAAAAGTTCAAGGTGGTAACAAACAACTCTGAAAAGACTCAAACTTGTCTGTATAATAACATAAACCCTGTTGCTGCCGTACGTCACAATTAGAAAATGTTCTGACATCAGCAGTTTGCTTCAGTTTCAGGTTCTGTTGCTATAGCAACCTCTGCTGGCACAGTTTAACCACAGACTGTATAAAAGATGGACGTAGCTACCGTGACGTCACCCGTTGGTTCCTGCACTGAGAAAATGAAGCCAGGGTTTTGCTACTTCCTGGTTGACATCTTGGATTTTTGGAGCCAGTGAGGCAAAAATCGTCGGAGGGGGGCGGAGCCATAGGAGCAGCGATTGGTCAGACGGATTGAGAGGCGGGCCCTCTCTGCCCGCCCACATTTAAAGCCTTCTGCTCGCTTCATCTGTATCATGCCGACTGTCAATCAAGCCAGCCACACCCCTTGCCCCACAAAATGTTGACGATTTTTTAAAAATTCAGTCTTGATTTATTTTCAGATTGGTCATCTGATCTCTGGATTTGACCATGAAAACTAATAAGAACAAAATCCTGAGCTGTAGGAATGCAGTATTTCGTGATCTGTGATCACTTCTTTTCCAATTCCAGTCTATGGGAGCCAGGGCTTTTTGGAGCTAGCAGCTAGTGGACGTAGTGATATTGCAGGTTTTTGACACTTCCGGGTTGGCTTCATTTTTCAGGGCCGGTTGCTACGTCCATCTTTTATACAGTCTATGAGTTTAACTGATGTTTACGTCCATCATCTTATCAGATCAAGACTTTGAAGAGTGGATGTGCTACTTGTCGATATTTGCTCAGTCAAATGCCCTTGTTGGAGCATTACCTGTCAAAGTTAACCAAACATGTACAAGATGTGAGCTAAACAGTTTAGTTAACTCTCTGGTTGGTCTGTGTTTTTTCTGCATTTTGCTTTTCTACAGTATACCCTTTATTATTTATGAATTATATTACAGTTTTATTGTAGGGAGATGGTGTTGTTTTTTTAGTGATATTTTGTTGTCTGCAGCAAATATTGTTGTATTTAGCTGCCAGTTTCCCAACTCTTCTGTAGATTTAGTCAAACATCAAAAGGTCGAATTCTGTCTTAAAAAGTCATTGGAAGTGTGTTTAGCTAGTTGCTTTGATGCTCCACACACATTAGGATCATCATTTTAACCAGCGTGTAAAAGTTAATTTTCTTAAGCTAATGGATATTATGGCACATAATAGTCATATGTTACCTTTCCTCTCCGTGGTGGCTATCTGCCTGCTCATAAGAGAATTGTTGGTTTGTCGATGTAATACGACAAGGTCTTGACATTGCGATGCAAACTGCTCTAAGGTGACTGGTGTTAATATTTTGATGGCATATAAATTAAATAAAAACGAACCTGCCTGTGCGGAATAAACTTTGCTGAAGTGAACTGATCTCGAATAACGTCGCAACATTTGTCCTCAAAAAGTCGTGATTTGTATGCAGCCATCAAACTTTTAATAAGTTTTATTTCACGGCTGAGGAATTGAAATGAGAGGAATGGATGCACTTGGTGATGGCCTCTAATCTCCAGAATACTAATAAACAAAAAGAGAGCAATCTGAAGCCTGTAATCAGTTTGCAATCAGACGGGACTATCAAGTGTGCAACAACATCTGAAAGTCTCACTCAGAAAATCAGAGGATCACTTTGCTCAGCACATGACCAACTGCTACCAATGTCACCCAACAGACGATTCGATATAGATTTGTAATTACAACTGGGACTAACATATTGACTTGTCCTGTAATTGAATAATTAGGACCTTGGGTTGGTCAAAGACAACATTTCTTTAAAGAGCTTTTTTATGCAGCAGGGTCCCAAATCTTCTGGCAACCACAGCGGACTCTATCAGCTGAGAGCATTAAGAAGCCCAGCGGGTATCATTTCTAATAAGTCATGTTTACAAGCCCTTCAATTAAAACTTGTGCACACAAATTAGTAATTTGTGCCCTCAAATTAATGTCTTGTATCCACAAATTAGTAATTTGCAACAACTGATTACTTAATGAATTCCCTTTATTTATTAAATAAAGACAAGCAGTTCAGCAGAACACAAACAATCTGTTATTCTGTGAAAATAATTGAGGTGACTCTGACAAGTCAAAGCCCAAAATTTGCTGCAGTTTCTTTGGTATTATTTTTTGCACACATAAAAGTTAAGGTTGGAAATTGCTCTGCCATGTGGGGACAAGTAATCAAAAGTTTTATGTTGTTTAGCTGTGAAATATGCTTACATGTGGGTTTAGGTACGGAGATCTTCCTTCGTATTGTTATTGAGCTACAGTCATGAAAAATAATGACAGAAAAATGACAACAAGTGCAACTGAAACTGGGGCAGCTGTATGTTTTTGGAAGTCAGGAAATGACATATTCTTACTATTTCCATACTGACGATACCAGCAGGACGAACGTGTCTCTGGATGCTGAATGGCGAGGATTCAATAGTGCCCCCACCCAAACGAGAAATCGGTTAAAGCACCCTCAATATTCAGCTGAATAAATGAAGTCACACATAAGGACGGTTCAGTCTGGTCATCAGGCCATCACGCGTGATGTAATTACCTCTTGTGCTGAAGGGCAGTCTACTACTCAGTTATCTTGTTGCATAAAATAACTGTTCCTCCACAGATTTTTTTCATGGTTTTTGTATTAATGCACTCAATTCCTTCACAAGAAAGAAAAGGCCAGATACCAATTCTGTTTCCTCCACAACTGTTCAAAAAACATTGCAACAACGACCGGTACGATCGTTGGTTATTAATAATGCATACAGCTTTAAAATTGAGTTCTACAGCACAACAACAACCTCTTCGGACTCCTGGGGGTTTAATAATTTCTAAACCAATCAATATCCTCTCAGCGGCTGTCTAAACGTGTTGCACTGGTTTCCTTATTTACCATCCCCCCACTACTCCTGCACACGTCCACGCCACGCTGGGGGTAATGGGCTGATCTGACAGGCTGTAACCAAATGATCTGCACCGGGCACACACAAGGGATCACTAGACTGGAATGAACAGAGCTTCTCCCCCTCATGATCATCCACCAAGGTTTGGGATGCGTTCAATTCTACAGCTGACTGACCGTCTTAAAGAACACTTTAAATGTGATTGGAGTTTCTTGAATTCCCTGTTTAGGGATTGTTGAATGAGGGACTCAAACTTAGAGAAGAGCAAAAGAAATGACTGCATTAAAAGATATCTGAGTGTGAAAACTTCTTCAGCTTCTGATTTCAAACAGGCTTTTATTTCTGTCTTTGAGGGTCAATGTCAAATCATATTGGGATGTTTTCTGCAACATACACTTGAACAGATGACCCCTACAAGTATTGAAGTATTATCAACATGCTGTTACATGAGCGCACCACATATACGGCAGCTCGGTGAGGCGTCATTCAGGCCGATGAAGATGCTGCACACTTTGCTTTACCGCGCTAAAAGCACAGCAGTAATACTTCAGAATTTTGAGGACTATTGATGAGACAGTGTTTTGTCTGCTGTCCACGGTAGTCAACTGTTTGATGGGCTCCATTTTCTCCACTGGCCTCCAAAATTGAATTTCCCCCAGGACAATAACTGGTATTGCATCTTGTATCTGATGAGCATGCACTCTGAAAGGAGGAACTGATCTGTGCACTCCGGCGATCATTGATTTCTATTTTGCTGAGTCTTTCCTGAGAAGTAAAGGACTGTACTGTTTTTGCACCGAGGGATCGTCTCCGTCGTTTAGCGGAACCACAGTGAAATAATCTATACCTTAAAATTAAAGCGTCGATACTGAATATAGCTATGTCCAAACATGTAGATGAATCATTCTGAGAGGCATGTTAAGCATTCGAGGGTATTGGTCTTTACGGCTTTTATTACTTACTGCATATTTCTATGCTGCAAAGGTTCCTAATGTTCTTATTATTTTTAAATCAATTCCACAAATCTCTTGTTTTGAATCCATCTTGTCAACCTTGCCCCACGACAGAAAGTCAGCACACTTTTTATTATTCAATTATTATTATTATTTATTCTCTGTGTAGACCTTTTTTTCCTGCTTTGTTGAGACTCTCCTCGGCACGGAGCACACCAGTGTTACATCCTATTCTTCATTTTTTTCCCCATCTGCTCTTTGCTGGAGGGCTTGTGCTGCTCTACCTTCCTCATTAAAATATCCCAAAGGTGTTCTATTGGATTGGAGTCACGCGACACACTTGAACCAGGTCATTGTTTTCATTTTTTCTGTGATTTTGGCAGTGTCCTTTTGGTCGTTACCATGCCGGAATATTCCTCTGCCAAGCTTCAGCAGACTGGGAGTCACGTTGTCAGCCAGTGTTTTTGTACGTCCACCGGCATTCACGCTGCCATCTAACACCTTTTGCACTCACGCAGGACCATATCAATACATTCCCACCTCTGTGCTTCACTCTCAGGACTATGCACTCCCTTTGATAGTCCTGGCCAACAGCACGCCAAACAAACTGGACTCCATCAGAGCCAAACGAGTTTATCTTGGTCTCATCTGACCAAATAATGTGCTGCCAATATTCATCAGGCTTCTTTTCATGTTTGCGAGAAAAGTGTAATGTTGTCTAGGATACTGTCCGTAGAAGCTGCACTGCCTGAGCTGTCACGGAGACTGATTGATAAGCCCCATGCGAAGTCTGACGCAGCTGCCCATTCATTTTCCAACTAGATTGTGCAAGTCTCGAACGCTCTCCAGTCGTTTTAGGACAGCCAGCGTGGCTCTGATTAGTTGTGCTATAGCCTGTTCTATACCTGCTGAATACTGCTGCAGCTGTGTTTTGACTGATTTCTAGTTGGTCGTCAATCTTCCTGTATCTTTTTTCCATCTTTGTCACCACCAGATTTCTCGGTTCCTCTGGAAATGTGTTTCTATGTGACGCCACAGTGCAGACATGCGGATAGAAACAGCTCGCGGGTCTAAAACTGAGAAAGTTTTGGTGTTCACGGCTCATTTTACAACCATGTTCATGCAGTTCTAGCAATTAGAAATTACATCTGTATTGTTTTTTTTCAGTGATCACAGGTGTATTCACTGTTGTTGATCAGAGTTTCTACTTTTATTTTCAATATAGTCTTAAGAAGGTGTTTGTTTATAGGCGGAAACGCTCTACTTGTCAGTTTAGAAATATTTTAAGGTGAGAGAATAATTTGACGCTAAAGTGGTGTACTCACTTCTGTTGAGTACTGTCCAAGCAAAGAAAATGTTCCGGAGAGCTCTTTTCCTGTGTGATTTCCTCACTGAGTGTGACGATGATTACTGATCACAGGTTTGCAAAAAAAAACAAAAAAAGGTGCTTAAACAGCAATCCATCCAGAAAGAAAAGTGTGGCTGCAGAGGAGCGACAGTTTAATTGTTACAATATTGATGGCGTTGTCACAGACATGACGGTGTACTTAATATTTACTCTCCTGCAAATATTTGCCAAAGTGGAACCTGACTGCATGAAAGCAGCCCAACAATATGCTAATGACAGAATGCTAACGCCGACAGAAAATAATTACTTTGGCTGTGACTGAGCTTCTGGGCGTGTCTCCTTCATTCATCTCCCTCTTCCTCTCTCTGTCTGTCTGATGATCATAACTCAGTAAAGATGGGGGTGTGGATGGGGGACCGGGGTGGGGGTGGGGTTCACAGGTGCAGCCAAACTGGGATGTGCCGTGGTTAATGGCGTCCTCTGATCAATTATGGCCCGGCTGAGTCATGGTGTCTATACATATTTCATGACTGCGAGCGGATGCGAGCCAGGCTGCCTGAACCTCTCACCCTCCACCCACCCACGCACACGCCTGCTCCCCCAAATCCACCAGCACTCAGCCCCACGCCCCCGAGGCCCACATGAAAGGGAGGCTTGACTTGTGAGCACCCTGCACCGGTTAGCTCTGGTCAGGAAGGTGGGGTGCCACAGCAGGGGGGCTTGTGGGAAGCCTCTGGATCCCATTTGTCTTTGTCTGACAGCACGTGCTCTGTCTGCTCAGGGTGTGCACATGTTAGAATAATCGATCTACCCATATATCAGTCCATTTTTCTACTTTTTAATCCACCCATCCTGCTATATGTTTGTTAGATTTACTGATTTTTTCATGCGTTTCAATCCACGTCCGTCTGACAATAGACGACTGTTGTCCTTTTTCCTTTTTCTTTCTCTTGCTGGTGATTATTTCCATGATTACACAACTGAAGCCCCTCATGTAATCGAGCAGCATCACTGGTGATGGAAGCCATTTTGGTTGAAGGGTGGAAGGGCCCTGCAATTATGGTGGTGGGGGTTGGGAGAGAGAAGTGGGTGCTGGAGGCTGTTGGCCAGCAGCCGCATGGTAATGCTTTGTAGTCTGTTTCCACCCAGCCGCCTGCTTTTCCGAAGACAAGGGAGACTTTACGCACTGAAGTGAACAACAGACGCTGCAGAAAATATTGTGTGCAAGATGACCCATTTTCAGCTGCACTCGGTGTTGTAACGGTGTATTTCTGAAAGAAACTCTGACTGTTTCCAAGGTAGTTTTGGTTGTTCCCAGAAGTGTCTGGACATGCTAAAGCATCTGCACAATTCATGAAACTTTTGTTGTAGTAGTTAAACAGACAGGGTTGCGTTTCAGCTATCAAACCTAATGGCCAGATGTTTTTCTTATTTCGTAGTGCAGCGCTGTAGAATGAAATCAAATTGCATATGGCAGCACTCGACACGAGGACAGACTGGAGTTGTCATTATTATAGAAAAGAGCAGCGCTGATGATATTTGACGAGGCTTGAAGCATGTACTCGCAACACCGCCCTTTATCTTGTGGCAGACTTTAAATTGGTGCACTCACAAAAGAATCTCTTGCCTTTAAAATGCTAAGCTCAGAGTGTGTCCTGATCAAACAGATCAAAGTCTCTTCTCAACCTGGAAGGAGACTGCTTAAAGCCCCCCTAAATCCTTTTTCTGGTCTAGATAAGAAAGTTTGATGCAAGAATTCATTAATTCTTAAACTTGAAATGTCATCCGTGGAGGGTAGAGAGGAGGCACTGCAGACTGGACCTCGGCTGGTTCCCTTTTTAGCTACGTTGAAAAAGACAATTGCACTTGACTTAAACACCTTTCTGCTCTTTAAAAAAGTGGAAAGGTGATTTTGTGAAAGAAGAATTCTAAACTGTTTACCACTCAGATTGTCTTTATGAATCTTTAACAACAGCAAAACAACACAAAAACTATTTGTGGCCTCCGTGGAGCAGCGGACTCCACAACAGCAGCATCTTCTGTGGCTCATGGGGTGAGAAAGTTGTTCACTAATCGGAAGGTTAGAGATTGGATCCCTTGAAGTGTCCTTGGGCGAGACGCTGAACTCAAAGTTGCTCCTAATGGCAGCTCTTATGCTATGAGTGTGAATATTTGAATGGGAAACACTCATACTCAGGTAGAAAAGTGTTAAGAACATGCTGGAAATGTACCAACTGTACCGGCACTATTATTGTTCATACGTCCTATGTTATGTAGCGTGCTAGCCACATTGAAATAATTACAGCATAAATGATAACGTGTTATGTAATGATACCTTACTGCCAGAACTCTATAGGTGGCAGTTAGTTGCTAGTTCTTTAATGCACATGTTTTCTGTAGCTCTGGTGTGGACTTGAGAAGTTTGTCTGCATTGGATGAGCGCTGCTGTTCTCTGCAGTAAAGCACAACATTTCTATATTAATGCTCTCTAGCAGTCCTTCCTTCTGCAAGAACAATCTAAACATCCCCCATTAGCTGATGCTAAAAATATAAATTGCATTTTCCATTTCCTTTTACTGTATTATTGCTTTATTGTCTCTGCTTTTCATATAACTGATATGTATTAAATGGGATGTGACTTATCACCATGGTAACCCAGCAAACCCAAACCGTGTAATTTCTCCAAACCAAACCAAGCAGTGTTGGTGCCTAAACTTAACCAAGCTTGTGGCAAGCAGCTATCGTTGTAAAAGTCTCACCAAAGCGTGATTTTCTTTATAGATCAAACCAAACAACAAGTGAAAACAAATGGTCCTACATGGGATTGTAGCCCTCGTCTGTTAGGTGAAGCTCCTGTTGCAGACATTTTCTCCATCCTCTTCATCTGGACCATGTGTTTCATTTGAGTGCTGCATATATGTTGGCTGAAAACAGCTACCTGCTGCACTAGGAAATGGTAGTGACTAGAGCAGTGAGTTGTAGACCATAAAATCACAACACTGAGTTGAAAAATGCTAAAATACTTAATAGAGAAGAAGAAAGTTGCAAAGCTGGTAGATACTTCTGTGACTTTGCCAATACGAACACATTAATTCTATCTATTAATAATGTAAAATATATCAAATGCTGCATCTTTAATATTAAACACGAGAATATTGAATAAAAAATATTAATGGAATGATATTAAAATTCAAACTGAACCCATTTTCTCCTTTTGGAGTGAGGACTTCTTGGATTTATTCACGAAGGTGGTCAGAAAAACTAATTTCACGCATGTAAATTAGGATGGTGATAAACTTTGTAAAGATAAATTTCGATAAGCTAGGATGCACATTTAAGAACACCAGAAAGTTTAACATCCAGCCATAAAGCAGAGCTCTGTGTTAAAACAACGTCGTGGATCCATTCTGGTGCGGTTTATAGGGTGTTTACTGGTGGTTACAAAGGAAAGGCCAACGTGTCAGAAGGATGACAACAGACAGAAAGTTTACAACACCGATCAGCTCCTCCCTAAAGAAAGCTTTGCTCCTCCAACATGGTGTCACGTCCCTTGTAAACTGTATAGTTATACAGCAGTCTGTTAGTGTTGTCATCATTGCTCTGAGCCACACTCAGCCCTCGTACAATGTTCGGCTCTGTCTGTTGCTTTGTTGCTAACATTGTGCTGTCATTGCTGTGACATTAGTCACCACCAAACACCGACCACATCGAGCCATCTTGCAAATGTCAAAAATTCTTCAAATAGCTTCCTTTAGATTAGTCAATATGAAACTGTACTGAAGACTGTTATAGAGGCCTGTTAACTGTCCACAGTGAGACACAGGAACAGTAGGGCTTGGTGTGTCTATTTAGATGCTGGAACTTAACTTGCAAGTGACAAAAATGGTGAAAATATCTGTATGCTAGCTGAGAATTTGCAGAAGAAGAGATTCACGGTTTTGACCAGAAAGGCTTTTGTATATTGTTGGTTTCACTTTCGTAGTAAATCAGATTTTACACTTCTGATCCAACCTTGTCTCCAAGACAGAACATTTATGCATTGCTACATTGTTTTCCAGTTCTGCTGTGGGGGGAAACGCTGCACCTAGAAGGTGGATGATCAGGCTTGCAAAGTCTGTGACTTTCACACTGGAGACTAAGTTTGCATTTGACTATATTCAGGCAGCAACAGCACCCGGTAATGTACAGGAAAGTCTATGGTTTTCGTTAAATGCAAACATGCACATTTTTTCACATTGCTTCCATTAATAACACTGGTCTACACCCATGCTGGTGTCAAAGTGTTTTGAGCTGATTTTGGACAATTGCAATGTGCTGAATTCAAATATTACATTGGTTTTGCTCAATGAGGTCAAAATTTTGATTCGATAAAACATCCAATTTACTTGTCTTTACCTTTACAAATGTTTATGCTCATCAACTTGTGGATCGTTTAGTTTATGAAAAGGATTAGAAAATAACAATTTTTCCTCTAAAATCTGATTTCATATGAGAAATACTAAAATAAATCAATCACTAATGTCAAAAAATGGAATCGATTTAGTGGTAAAATCGATTTTTTAAAATAGAGTGGCATAAAAACCTGACCTGATACAGAAAAGCAGATGTCATTTTTGGATTCAGCGTTGCAAAAATATCCTAAATCAGATAAAAAATCCCAGACCCCTTCAACAAAGTATTTTTTTGTAACCCAGTGTAATCAGTCCATTATCTACACACCGCTTAATCCTTACTAGGGTCACGGGGGGCTGGAGTCTATCCCAGCTGACTCAGGGTGAAGGCAGGAGACACCCTGGACAGGTCACCAGTCTATCACAGGGCTACACTTAGAGACAGACAACCAAGCACACTCACATTCACACCTACGGACAATCTTTACTGAGTTATGAGTTGTAGTCACTGCCTGACGATACCATACTGTATAGCATAGTATCATGGGATTGGGTATAAATGGCATCCCACGTCAACACATTTTACTCTATGTAAAATGAGCTTGCTGTGTGTCACTTTATGGAGTTACCATAACAAGTTAAATGGTTAAGGTCAGGCAAAGGGAGGTCATTTGTCACTAGCACACGATGTACAAAGACCTGTGAAATCCAAAATATGTGTTCTGGTAACACATGAAGTGACTCAGTGTGCCACTCATGTGACTTTTCACGAGACTGACCTGGACTGTAAAATTAGATTCAGAATCAACATATTTGCAACGTGGCACAGAAGTATATTAACAATTTAGCAAATTTTCTCATGAAGTTAACTGACAATGGAATCTGGATGCCGTCCTCCAAAACAAAATCCTGTTTCAAATGAGTCATATAGCGGTACTTACTAGGAGACAGGGCTAGATGATGTGTTTTCATGAAACTTGACCAATGTGTGTATATGTCAGTTAGCTTTCAGTAGATTCAACTGCAAATTAAAGCGATGTTACATTTCAGGTCATATTTCAATACTTCTATTGATGTTAAAACAAAAGCGGCAATGTTTAAATGAATAGTTTGGCCCTTTTGTTCTCCTTCCTCCTTGGCACGTTTCCTAATAATAATGTCATTAAAGTAACTTTGTCTTTTTGTTTTTGTTTTTAATTTTATAAAAAACAATATATGATCAAGAAAAAAAAATGTTTCTTACATCAGGAGTGAATCATGCTATTGATCAAATTATGATGTGATATTTAATCAAAGATTAATTATATTATAAGAATACATTTTGTTTTTAATATGAAACATTTGGTCACATGATTTAATCGAATAAAATCTTTTGTTTTTCATGTTTGGACCCCACTTTGTAGTCAGAAACCTTGGCTTACACAGTGCTTGTTATGCAGTTTTTTTGTAATTTCTTTGGGAATTATCACTGCATTTAGTTTTTATAATGACATCAGACACAGAACAAAACACAACCCAGTTCGTGGATGTGTTGGGATGGTGGGATTTTTCTAGTAGGACATTTCGATGTCCTGATATATATGTAATTGCAGTCAGATGTGAACAAGATTTTAAATTTATGATGATGGTGGAAACAGTGTGAAAGGATCAAAATAGGTTCTCTTGCTTTGTATTCTATTAAGAACAAACTTGGCCTTCGAGACCAATATCACCAGCTGGACCTTCAAAGCCTAAAAGTAGGTCAGCGGGTAGGTATTTAAAAAATGTCATCTTAAACAGAATTTGATATGTCAAGCTAAAATTTCACAGATAACATTTTAAATATCCACAGTTTATGATAAAACAAAAAGTTTTAAGTAAATCAGACTTGGTGGAGCAGAGGGCAGGAGGTGGGATGACTCTTTGTGGCGTTGCAGCTGCCTTCAAGGAGGGCCGCTGCCATGCGAGGGGGCTGCTTGTTCGTCTCCAGTGTTTAGGTAAGTGGTACGTGTCAAAGTAACAGCCACATGAAAGCAGAACACTGTACTGTAACAAGATGGCCAGTGTTATTTACTTCACCTGTCACAGGTTTAAATGTTGTGGCTAAACGGCCCAACACCATTTAACTAGTGATAGCAGAAGTCTGTTGTAGTCTTTAAACAGAGCCCAGGGAAAACGCTGAACAACTCAAGAACTGCTTGACAGCTGCAGGTATTCTACAACAAGGCATTCTTTTTTTTTTTCCGTCTTTGATGCTGCAGCCTCCCTGCTGCGGAGTTCCTGCACGCTCACAATCACCTGTGTGCCCACCAGAAACCCAAAGATAAAAGTGTTTATGAACTCGGCATCACCGTTAGACGCCGAGCTGCCAGTTTATTACTGCAGGCACCGCCACGCTAAATCAAACGCAGTCCGTCTGTCCTGCGAGAAATGTCTCTAAAGGTCACTATTTTTAGTTTTTGTTGAGACTTTGAATATTTTGGATGACTAATAATATTAGAAACATCTCTTAATGCAATGTGACCACAGAGTTAATCAACACCTCTTTGACGAAGCGCCCGTAAAAATGCTCGGTAGGATTTACGGCGGCGCTGGTTAGCTCGGCTTTAAACTTGCAGCTGTGTGGCAAAGCTGAAAATAGGCATCTGGATGTAACAAAACGTCAGTTAAAATCTGTTTTTAAATTGTGTTTTTGTCCTACAAATGGGGGAAAAAACACCATGCATGGAATGAAATTCAAGAGAAGTACTTTTCATTTCAGTAGTTCATCACAAACATTCCACAGCTACTTGTCAGATGTAACGCCTGGGCCATATTTTGAATGCCGCGACTGACGGAGCGCATTACTCTCCAGAGACACTGTCGGATTCACATGTTGAGAGTCCGTTTATGTTCGGCACGGAGCTCCAGGGGTCACAAGTTCACCCTGTCACTTACTAACTGTTTTCAAAGACACGTCGTAGGGATGTTTAGTTCGACGTCTGGCTTTGCTTACATCCCGAATGAGAGGCTTTGTGAGGAGATATTTTGATAAGGTGGTGGAGGATGTTTATTTAGTCTCCAGTATGACAATAAACTAGAATGACAATTTACAGTAAGTGTTCAAAATGACTGTTTGAGTTATGCAGAATTCCTTTAGAGTCTTTCAAATACATGCAGGAGAAGAATCCCTACAGCTTAACCAAGGTAACACAGTGTAAAGACATGAAGCAGCCGACTGGAGCGTAGTAATGAACGGCTACGCAGCAGGACATGTGACATTTAACACTCTCTGCTCTTTAGCTTGAGTGCTTGTGGTTGTCTTTGACTGTTGCTCGCCAGAGGGGAATTTAATCAACATAACCGATCTAAAGATAACTGCTGAGTGAGAATGTATGTGGACATATGTGAGTCTGCTACACACCACTCACGAGTGTATGTGTGAATGACAATGTGTGTGTGTGTGGGGGGGGGGGGTTTAGCCATATGCTGGCAACTCCTAGAAAATGGTTCATGGGAAAAGACTGTGTTTATCCTGATTTAGACAAAAATTAACGTGCCAACAGCTGTCACATTGGGCATTCTCCATGGACCGGCTAGCACAGATGTAGCGTACAACAGAGTGTGTGTGTGTGTGTGTGTGCGCATATGTTTCCAAACCAGCTTCTGTCATTGCCATTTGCCGTTAGGCCTCAACAGAGCCAATAATAAATCCGCCAAATTGCGTTTGACTAATCAAATTACTCAGAAGGTAAATGAAGAAACATTGACAGTGCAAGAATACCTGTTAAAGCTCAGGGAACACAACGCTGTTTTGCTGCAAACACTGTTAGTATCGATTCACAGGGGGGGAGAAGAAAACCATAACATTATTGTTCAAATCTGTCCATCTTCAGCTTCACATCTCTCAGTCTGCCCCCTGAACGGCAGGAGCTCACCGGGCGTATAGCTTTGTGCCAGTGGAAACAACGAAGCGCAGCGAGAGGAGAAACAGGAAGCAACACGACTTTTATCCAAAACAATAGCTGCTGATCTGGAGCTACATTAGCAGCTGTAACAGTCATGTGAGTGTTTCAGTGGTCAGAGATGATCTGGAAAGTGTTCCTGGCCTAAAATACAGGAATGTGAAGATGACAACCTGTCCTGATTCTCAACAACTATGTCGGCAATTTCCTGCAAAATGCCTATTACAAGAAAAAAATGTGAAGATAATCAGAATTGTGAAATTAAAATTTCCAGAAAACAGAAAAAAGAAAAGGCAGTTTGATGGTAATAATCCATCCACTGAAATGTGTGACTATCAGCAGTGGAAATGAACACTTGGCCTGCTCAGAATCCATTAAAAAGTCTCTCCGGTTGTTGATTTAACTCCTAAAAGCTCATCTCTTTGTATCAAAGGTACACATTTAAAAGGCTTTTCAGGAAAATTATCTCTTCCTGCCTTAAAATGACTTAGATCCCCTTTCCCACCTCCCACTCTGCAGCTCAAACACACCAAATCACACACGGCTCTGCTCAAACACAACTAATACAACAAAGCAATACAACTCAAGGCTACACAAAAGTGGCAATGCTGGAGTAATTTAGCCAAACATGCTCAAACTAGGAAATGATTGGAAAGACGAATAATGACGCAGAAAGCCCTCAGCAAGTTGACAGGATTGGGTTCTTCAGATTTGGGCCCCAGAAGTCTTAATGTGTTTTTAAAACTGCCATTAGTGCACGTTCATGGTGGAGACACTCCCTGCATAAAAGAGAATGATATGGACATGTCAACAAGGTAAAAAACAAAACAAAAAGTTGATTTTCACTGGAAGGGGATGTTTAATCCATTGCAGAAGAAGAGGAAGCTGCAGATGCTGTGATTAAAACGGTGCCAAATCTCATATAATGTGAAACTATGAGAGACAATATGATGGAAACATGGCATTTATGTTTGTTGCATTGACTAACTGAAGGACCATCACAGTCTCCTCATCACTGGACACAGATCTGACGAGTGTGGAAGCCTGAGCAAACATCGAAGTTAAGTGCGCTTTGTTGCACGTTTTGTTTTACTGGTGCGACTTTTCTATTTCCCCGAAATGTAACAAACTTTACTGTTTAAATTTCTGGCATTTCCGCTCAGGAAGGGAGGATGAAAGTGCCTTTAATGACTTCATAAATACAAACTGGATGCTGAGGAACTCAGAAACAAGCAAAAACACAGCTGTCTGCTACGTAACTATTTGGTTCCCAGGTCGTGTTGGTTCAAACAGGAACAAGTGCAACTGAGAGGTGAGGTCTGCTACAAGCTGCAGGTCCTTAAATGACCACTACGTTCAGAGAAAATCTGCAGAAAGACATTCACCATTACATATGACTAACTCTGTGACTCCCCCCCCGAGGCTTTCCTGCGCCTGCTCTCTCTGTGGATGTCTCTGGATCTGGAGCTCCTGAATTACAGCTTCACCTTCTGCATCCTGCTGCCCCACCATGATGCCTCCTGTTGCAAAAGGACAATAACTTCTAATAACTTGTTTAACTGTAAACTACATTTTATAATTCATCCCACATCCACCCAACCGGTCGAGGCAGATGGCCGTCCCTCCCTGAGCCTGGTTCTGTCTGAGGTTTTTTTTCCCCTGTGGGGGTTTTCAGTTCCTGCTTGCGGACTGCTGAAGCTTATAGGGAACCAAATGTTTTGGATTGTTGGGTGTTTCTGTCTCTGCCTTTGTGAAGCGCTATAAGATGACTTGTTGTTGTAAATATGCGCTATACAAATAAAATTGAATTGAATTGAAAAAATGTCCAACCGGTGTGGCGCAGACAGTCAATAGCACACACACTAAGTTAAATAGTGTATGCAAACTCCAACTTAAACAGCTAGAGGTAGCTTACTACCTACTTAGCAAGCATTCTTAGTCACGTAATGCACTGGGAATGTGTGCTTTATGACATCTGCACACTGTTGCGATCTCGCGCCACTGCATTGTTAATATAAAGCAAACAGTCCCAGTCAGAACATTATCAAAAGGCATTGTTCTGGCACTGAGTCTGTGCAGTTGGTGTACTCTGAGACGATGATGATTCAAAGTGAACGAGCTCATAAACCTGCCATTTAACTGGACTACAAAGTCGGGCTGTCTACGTGAGGTTTCAATAATTCATTTCCTTTCATTGCCCACAAAGCTCGTGACCCGGAGTAACACGCAGCGGTGAAGTGAATATGACAAGAGAGCTCTCATCTGCCAGAAGGAGGGACCTTTCTTGCACTGAGGATGTGCTGAATTGGAGTCGAGATAATGATTTTCCGAACGCACAGAACAATCAGGTTAGAGCTTGATGGGGGCATGTGCGGACAAGCAGTCCCGCCTCCCGATAAAGTTTCATTTTAAAAAGTCTCCTGGTTGAAGACAATGCTTCCTGGTGTAAGAATACGTAAAATCCTTCACTTTTCCAGCTAATGAGGTGGTAATGATAGGGTTTTTCAGTGAGGCTACGGGGTCTCCTAAGTGGCAGAATATAGTGTTTCCATTAAGCTTGCTCCCTTTGCCCTTTTCTCTTTGTTTCCTCACCCTCTGCGTCTCAAGGGAGGCACTCCAGAAGTTCCCAAGTGGCTTATTTACTTGTCAGGCTGTCCAATGTCCCCTCAGCAGCCCTCAAGCCAGAGCTGACAGCGGGTTGGCTTGTGGCACGGCATTCAAGTCCACTTATCGTGCTTAAGTGGCGCTGCGCTCTAAGACCTAAGATACACTTCCTGCGAGTCGGGAAAAGACGGTGAGGTGAAAGGAGGGGCAAAACACAGAAATTAAATCCTCTGAAGATGAAGACGGATGGCAAAGTGAGAGGCAAAGGCAGAAATGAATGGTCATAAAAGGAAGATTCACCTTTTTTAAGGCAAGACAAATTAGGGTGAAAATTGTACCTAATGCTTTAGATATCACCGTGAAACATCCACGGTTCATTGATCACATTACCACAATACTTTTTTTGTATTATAGGTCTCTGAAATTTTATGTTTGATCACGCAAATGAGGTATAATCTATCTATTATCTGCAGCTATTTGCAGAAAAGAAATCTGAACATTGGATTAAGGCAGCTTTAAAACTTTTAAAATTCATCAGAGTCAAAGGTTTTTACGGAGGGGATTTCAGATATCTCTTTCTATCGCTCCATAAATCAGAAAATCCATTTTCTTCGTATTTCTAGGAATAAAATGTCCTGTAAATCAGACGATGAATAATATATGAACAAACCCTTCTGTAAAAACCTTCAGAATGCAAAAAAAAAAGGAAGAAAAAAAAGATAAAGAAAAAAAAAGAATAAAACTGGAAAGTTTGGTGCATGTCAGTGCTGCTAAAGTAGAAATTTCCTGCTCAGAGTAGGAGGAGAAATGGCAAAAAAAATATATGTATTCTAAAATTTAACTAATTGTTATTGGAAACTTTTGAATTTAAAAGAAATCTGCTAACACAAATAGATCATTTAAATTAAAATAAATAAAAATAATAACTACCTAAATAATTTATTCTGTCCACTAGTCTTAAAGTTATGAAAGCAAAAGGTCCAACATCTCAACCCTGACTAGTGCATGAAAAAAAGCCTTTAGCAGTGTGTTTTTGATGAATTGAGATGAAGCCTTTGACAAGAAATGGTTCAGCAACTTAACAAGAGGAGTGCCTATCATTGTTAACATGGATTTTATAAGATATAGGAGATAAAACAGCAGTGACACAAATATCCTGGTGAAATTGTATTTTAAATATAAGATATGCAGAAGAAGTTTGTGGTTAAATCATTTACTGATTTATAGTTTGTTTGTTTTTTTCCCCCCTTGTGCTTCCCACTCAGTTTTTCTTTATTTTCTATTATCTGAGGTTTCTTTGACCTGTTTTTATTACAGGAGTATCTCATTTGTCACAGAATATGATGCTGTGCATCTTCTTGCTGCAGAAAACACATCACAGGTAGATTAAGTAAGTAATATATATACTTCTTAAATCGCCTCTATATATATATTTTATTATTTATTTTATTTTATTTTTTATCAGCGAGTCCCTTAAATATGCATAGTCTGTGTGTATGAATAAACCCCTCTTTGTGAGACCTGGATCCCCACAACAGAAGATGATTTACAAGCAGCCGTCAGAGCCGTGTCATAGAGGGAGATTAGAGTCCTCTCTGGTCCAACCATCAATACTGTGAATGGGGACCCAAATGCCCGGCCTGCAGATAAACAGGGGGGACGCCAGCCTGGAATTGATTGCCAAAGTGCCACATCTGTCATAAGCTAACCAGAAGGTGATAGTACAGGACACTGGGGGGAGGAAGTCACTTTGTTTTGCTTTGGCTTTCAGTCAAAAGATCTACGCAGAACTTTATCCTTCCATCTATTCTTGCATCCTGCTTAAGTCTATTCTTCTAGGAATCTTTTGCCTCGCCTACACACTGGTTTTAGCGGCGTCCTGCTTCTCATTCAGCGAGTCGCATATATTCACACCCAGGAGCTTTGCAGTTCAATTAGGTGGTCTTCTGTTGGCTACTGAGCAGCTGCACAGAGCAGGTGGTGGGTAAGTGCTTCTCTAAAGCCACTCCAAAGGTCTTTGTTTCGAGGGAAATAATAAATATTTACTCTCTATGCAGATTTTTCTAGCCAACTAAACTATATATATATTATATCCAAATTCTCAATTTTATTTATCACTGAAAAGTTTGCACCCAGGAAGGCGTCACATTTTACATTTGAATAACCAAATCAGTGATGTGGATTTAACAATCTTCTGATTGATGATGATGTTTTGAAGAAAGCTTCATTTACAAATGATTACATTTTATATTTTATTAAAACTTAATACACAAGTTGCAGATGCTGTATATAAAAGCAGACTTTAGATTATTGTAATAATCCTTCATTAAGGTTTTATCAACTATTACAGATGACTTACTAGCTTTTGGTATGAGCATATTAGAAAAGGAATAACTTGCAATAACTTTAACCTACATTTTTAAAACTAAAAATCAACCCAGTCTTAGACAATAAAGCTCTGACATCACTCTGAGTTTACTGTGCCGGTGGACTTTTATGAAATATGGTTATTTTGAGGAAGCACCACAAGCTCAGGTTTTACCTTAAATCTCTCACAAAAACATTATTTGGAATTGTATAAAACAACGCACATGTAACATTAAAAACTACAAAAGACACGTACATTAACTGTAATCAGTACCAAACAGATATGTATGCTTTAAAACAGCTTGACTTTCCAACCATGCTATATTACCATTTAGAGTGGGTCCCTTGTGTGGGATGGTTTTGTTGCCATGGGTAACAAATAAAGTTAACCTATTGTCTTAATGGTACTCAAAACAAGTCAGTTTTTACTCTACAATTGCAGATTTGGTGTTTTTTCCCCCTAAAACTCTATTAATCAAATGGTTTTATATGTTTTCCATTACTGTGGTTATATGTGTTCTAACAAAGTCATCATTAAAAAACCCCCACATGTCTCTGTGTCTGGTGGGCAGAGGTGATTCTAACAACACAATTTCTGCTGTTTCAGTTGACTGCGAACCTAACGCCCAAATAATCGGCTCCGCCGTAATGCATGCACTTTCATACTGGCTGGGTTAAGTACTGTACCTGTGAGGGAACGCAGCAGAACAATGGGTTTTGAATTGTGGAACAAATGACAACACTAAACAGCACCAATATAGGTGATGACTGACGCCATTGTGCTGCTTTCCCTCAGCTCTTCAATACCACTCTATTGTGAAAGGTTGTTTTTTTTTCTTTTTGACAATGAAAGAGCAGAAAGAAGTACTGAAAGCATCGATAAAACCAAAGCCTGAGTCAGAGCAGAGGAACAACGACAGGCTGTGGCCCAAACACGATCACAGTGGATTAGACTGAGCGGAGGACTGATACCAGTTTGATACCGCACTGCATATCTGGGATTAAAATCAGTAACCTTGTCATTGGAGGGTATTGTCACAAACTATTAGACCACTTTGTCACTTGACAGGCAACCACTTCTATGCATTTATTTCCCAGGACTCACTGCATTGACATTCATTTCAGACATCCACAAGGGAAAACAGTCAATGATGTCAACAGCCTTTAAATGGCAGACTGATGGCAGGTAGACTGATGCAAAATGTCAGCACAACCTCCTCTCTTTATATTCTGAATTGAAAAGTTTTTAAAACAATCAAGACAACAATAAGCATTTATAAAGATAATATAAATATCAAACACACCATATCCAAAAGGGAAAAAAAACTCATTTCTTTTGTAATAATCAATGTATATGATTACTTATAAATGGGTTGCACAGATGAATTCAGGTAAAAGCAATTTAGTTTTTCAAAACAAATAAATCCCAAATTTCTCTCTCATGAGACGAAGAGGAAAGGCAACGAGCCAAATTTAGCTGTTATGGTAATAAGTGCATGAAAGAGCAATACCTGATAGTCCAACAATATCAAATAAAGACATGTGTTTTCCCTCCTGGGCGGCATTACTTTGAAGTTTCATAAAGGTTGATGAAGAGTCATTCTTACACAACTGCATAATGTTCATTTAATGCAACAGAATCAATAAAAGCCCAACAGCTCAGCCTGATGCAACCCCAGCAGCAGGCGTCTCCTTCCTCCCATATTGCATTTTTACGGTTCAGAGGTCAATTCTGTTGGATCCCCGGGGACAGATCTCTCTGTTTGTTGAGCAGGTTACTTGAGTAAAAAAATAAAAAATAAAATAAGAAGCTCACTGAGGGTTTAAAGATTTCCGCTTTATAGAACATTTAACAAGCACGCCTCCACCGCAGTTCACAAGTAGTATTAACCTTCGCGATTCACAACCTCACGAATCAGCAGTCCTTGCAGACACTAAATATTTATGCCTCAAAATAAAAATCTGAATGTCATACCATCATGTTCTCACAAGTCAAACTAGAATCAACAGTCCGATTTCTTTGGAATCAGAAGGAGATTCTTCTGACCTGGATCTGACATTTGATCTGGTGCAACCATCAGGTCAAACCTAACGACTGAAAAGACCACAAGTCTCCGCTGTATTCTCATCTTAATGCTAACCTACCAAGGTTTGTGTTTTGAAACTGTAATCCATGAACATTACCATGCTAAGATGCTAAACCTTACAAGCTCAGTGTCTATTTTATCCCCATCTTTGACTGTGTTGGAACATTAAGTTTGTTCACATTTATGTCCTAAACTCTGCTTCTACTTAGATAAGCGGAGCAGCTAAGAAAGGTGTCTACTGCATCTCTAAGCCGCAGATGGTTATAGAACATGACATGCACATCTCCTAAAGCTGTACAACGTGAGGCGGGCGGGGCGTCCTCATCAAGCAGGCTGATTGTTTGACCCAGCATCCAGCCTGGAGCTTTTCTCTCTCTCTTCTTTAAGAATAGTGCTGTCAGCAGAGCAGAGGAAATGACTCCTCATAGTTGTTAAAGTCCATTTATAGTGCTAAATCCATGTTCCTGATTTCTTCTGTATGTTTAACACATACATTATACCCGACTGTACAAGAATAAAAACACTCATGAACAAACATGGGGGCTCATGAGTCTGATCAACACCCATTTATGTTTTCTTATGTGAGCGGTCGTAGAATAATACCATCATCAGACTGATTATGACACAGAGATGACCGAGACAAGCCACTGAACAGAGAACAACCTAACTGTAAACAAGACAATAGGTTGATTACCGCTGACACCTAAATGACAAGTGTTTGCAGATTAGATGGTTTTAAAAGTTCACAATCAGAGACGATGGGCCAATCATAGCGCTTTCATCCACCAAAGTAGGTTTGCTGTTCCATATTGAACCATTATTTTCAGACATTAGGCTGTTTTACACTGTAGGGAGTTTTAGGGAGCCAAAAGGAATCATCCCTGTTGAGCCTCTTTCACGGCCATTTCAGGGAAGATCAGAAGTACCTACAACACTTCTGAGAGGTCTCAGAAAACTGCCATGTGGGTCTCAGGACTGATTGGTTTAACTTGGAGATGACAACAAGCGCCATGTTTCTACCTTCTTGATGTCTTTGTCAAGTAGCATCTGAGTTAAAACGTCACCATCAACAATGAAAAAACTGACCATGTAGTCCAGCATAACAAACCTCTGGTGTTCTATTTCCTACAAGCTGATAGAACTGGAGTTACATCCAGCAATTAAATGCTTTTGTGCACAATCAGAGCTGTTGAATCCTACAGCGCAAAGAGAATAGAAAGGCTGAAAGAGCTGATTACATGGCTGTTACGGTTAACGTTTGTCTGAGTTCCTGCAGTGGAAAGTTGCCTATAGTTGATTTCTTCTTCTTTTTTTTTCTTCTTTTTTCAAAAAATGTTATGTTAGGTTTAGGAAAAGATCCCTGTTTGGGTTAAATATCTGTAACAAGCCTCCATTTTCTTTGTTACCAGGGTGATGAGTCCCATCTCTATGGAGAATCTGTCATGACAAGATTTCCTTTCAAAAAAGTCGAGAGATTTTACTTGCACTAATTTACATGATCACAAGAAGTCACCTGCATAAACATGGTCATTTATTCTGGTCATGCTGGCTGAAACTGACCAACGTAACAGGATGGTCTTTCCTGCAGAACCACACTGACAGAGAACATTTTTCATCCACGTAACAATTATATTTTGAGCCAAATCCTACAGCCTCACAGCACTGCTAGCATGTTTGCATTTTGGGACACTGCTCAGCTCCTCAGAATACTGATTTATCTAAAGCAAATTCCTCAAAGGTTCTGCACCACGTGTCTGGTCATTCACAGGAAGCAATGTGTGTTACGCAAACAGGAGATGCAGCAGCAGCAGTTTGCAATAAATAGAACCTGCAGTGCATCGTCTGACAGATGAGCTCTACATGCAGTTCATAAACGCCACAGCACTTTATAAAACCACTGAACAAGATTAAGCCAGAAGAGAAAAGTACTAAAAGCACTGCAAAGGTCAATCTGTACACGTTTTACCCATTTACTCTGCAGATGACCAGTTACAGATTCTTCGATCGCCGCTAAGAGCAACATCGTGCAAAGGAATGCTTGTGCAACACATTTGGCTCTGTCACAATGCAGCAGGGAAGTCGTTATCACAGTTCAAGGTTGTGTTGAAACACCACAGCTGGACCGTGTTTCATACTTCTGCAGAGGACAATAGGGATATGATGTCTGATGTCACTGGGGAGGAGAAAAGGGAGGTGGTTGGATAAGAAAGACGAGTGAGCTGAGGCAAGTGTTTAGAAGGTGATACACCCAAATAGGGAGTGCAAAGGCTGGATAATTGGCCGGTGGGATGTGAGAAAACTTTCTGACATGGGAAAAAGAGGAGAGCAGCTCATAAGAGCACATATGGAAAATAGATTAGTGCTATACAAGAATGTCTCCTCTTGAACTTTCATCGTTAACATCAGATGCATCCTTTTGAACTTGAATCGGGGCAAGACAAAGTCACAGAGAAAGCGTGGGCATTGATTTCTTTAATAATCTACATTAACATTTTGCTGATAATGTAAGGCAACAGAAGGATTAAGGTGGTTCTCCTCTGTGTAAAAAAGAAAAGAGCCCAACCTTCGATCTTTTAAGGCCCTTTCAAGTTCAACCGGATAAAGTTTATAACACACAGTGCTGAAGCTCAAAACAAGGTTGTGTTGTGTAGTTCTTTGAAAGCTGACATTATGAAGACATTTTTTTTTTTTTAACCCAAGGGTATGTTGTTCTTGTAAAAAAAACAAAAAAACATGTAGCTGCAGTTCTGGTGTTTTTCAAATCTAAGTTTACACGGATGGTTAAGTGTTCAGTGACCCCTGGTCCTCCGAAATCTATTAAAACCCAATATGTGAGTTTTATAGTTTTATATCTGAAAAGCAATTTCTAGACACTTCTTTTTCTCATTTCACCTGGCAGGGGCGGCATGTTGTGTCTTCGCCTTGCTGCTTTAATCGCTCTGACGAGGGTTTCTCACCCTTCCAAGGCTTCTTCTTGTCCTTGTGATGTGATGTGATGAAAAGCCTACAGGGGAGAACCAGACAAAGTTAAGCGAGCCAGGCTTTGATCAAACTCCCAGCTCAAAAGCTTCATGCACTCATTAAATGGCCAATGATTCCTTGTTCGGGCCGGCCTTTAGCCGATGGCAATTCCAGATGTTTCCTGGGTGTCGCACAGAGCGAGGGAGGCAATGTGACCCCGAGGGAACCTGTAAATCCAGCCGAACAGTGATTACATGTATCACAGGTTGTGAATCAACCTTGTAAGCTGTTGCCCTTCTGACACAAAGTTCCACTCATTTGTGAAATATCAAAGCAGGTTTTTTTTTTTTTTTTTGTGGCAGCAGAGTTGGATGATGGGATTGTAGCGTGTGCTGACTGATTGCAACACTTTATCATGTGGATAGATCACTATATCACATCTCTGTGAACTAAGTGAGAGCTTTTTTTTCCCCCCTCCGACAGTGCAACCTGACAAGAAAAGAGGAACAAGCATTTCCAGGCATTTTAAGCACCGCAGGAGAGCAAGGACGCAACCGGGACAATAAATCAGAGTAGAATTGAATTTGATGACATACTGAGACAATGACAGAACTTTGAAAAAGAAATAAACGAAGTATTCATCCAAGGTGAATTTGCAAGGACTATATCAAACAGCCAAACAGAACATTCATTTGGATTCAATTGTTTGAAACAGGAAATATCAATAAACTCTATTAAGCCATGGAGGTGAGATAATGAGAGCTCATCTGAATAAAGCAAATATGATGACATGCTGAGACAATAAGACGATGTTTGAAGTGTTTCATCGTAAAGGTTAGGCTACACTGTAAAAACACAGCTCGACATTTTGCTAATCTTAACATGAAAGCTGATCCGTGACTTTCCACGTGTCGCCTCTCTCCAGCAGGGAGAGAAATTTGAATCATGTTCAAACTGTTTCAGAAGGTGAAGAGAGACAGATGATAATTTGAATGTTTTATTACAAAAACTTGAAAGATGTGCCCGAATGAAAAGTGTGACGATCTCAGTTGGACTCATGCTGCTAGTTTAAACGTGTGACAATACAAACGCAGGGTTCAGGTTGGGATTCAGTCGCTCCCCACAGCAAAGGCCTTCAAGCATCACGAGTTATGGTACGATGGAACATGAGACACGTGGGTTAATGCAAGACATTATAACAGATTGTTGCAGTGAACAGAGAGCTGGAGTGAAAATTTATCGGTCTTTCCGACTCTAACCCATGATCCTGAACTTTGGATAATGACAAGAGCGATGAGATGTTGGATACAATCAATTGAAATCAGCTCCGTTCTTAGTGTGGCTGGGCTCGCTTACAAGGACAAGGTGAAGAGCTCATAACTGCTGCCCTTCCTCGCTGAAACGAGCTGGTCGAGGTATTTCAGGCGTCTGATTAGGACGCCTCCTGGTATACAGATATTCCTGGCATGTCCAGCTGGAAGGAGACCCTGCAGTGGACCCAAAATACATGAGAGGGATTACTGATCCTATCTGGCTCAGGGACTTGGGACCCCCCTAACAAGAGCTGGAGGATGTGGCCACGCAGAGGGATATATGGCAATCATTCCTCCCCTGCTTCCGCTGTGACTTGAACTTGGACAAGCGGCATAAAATGGATGTATGTATGGATGGAACAAAGGCAATCAGTCGTAATAAAAGTGCCAGTTTTATGCTTAAAAGGACTTTTGCAGATTAACAGATTTGTTCGATAACAGAAAAATTACATCTTGTGTCTTAAACAAACAATAATTTGAAAGCTGTATTATGTGTTTGAAATATTTCAACATTTAAAAATTTCATAAAATGTAACACTCAGCTAAGATAGAATTCTTTCTCTAAAGAAAATTAAAAATACCAATATTTTCACAGTGAAGCAAGTGTTCTGTTAAAGGTTCTGGATGTGCCACTGCAGCCAGTGGATGGATCAGCATCTCAGACCAAAAAGGATGCATCTGCCTGTCTCCTTTCAATTTTGTTTACAACCAGAAAAACAGTTTACACAAGAGCCAACAAAAAAATAATCCAACCACAATGCATTGTTAAACACACTGAAAGAATGAATTGTTGTCAGCTTGAGGATCGTCACCATCACAGGTTGGAACAGACCCTTGTGTAGAAACAGCCGCTGAAAGAGTGGAGTGGAACAAATGTAACTGAGCAGGAGTAGTAGAGGTATCCAGATATATTTGCCCGCTGTCTGCCATCCCCCATTTGTTGTTAATTGGGGGGGTTTGGGTCATGGTGGCAACAGGCTAAGCAGGACATTCCTGATGATCCTCTCCCAGGCAATGAATCCAGTTCCTCCTTGGGGATCCCAACGTGTAACCAGATAAGATGTATAATCCCTCCAGCAAGTTCTGGGACTACCCCAGCGGCTCCTCCCAGTTGGATGTGTTTGGAAAACCTCAAGAGAAACGTGCCCAGGAGGCATTCGTTTCAGATGCCCACATGACCTCAGTTGGCTCCCTTTGGCGTGATGGAACAGTCACTCTACTCCGAGTTCCCTCTCGACGTCCAGGCTCCTCAGCCCATCTCTGAGACTAAGCCGAGAAAACAAAACTTGACCTATTGCATCCACAAATTCATTTTTTTTGGTCACTTGTTAGAGCTAGTGACCACTGGTAAGGGTTTGAGGGTCAACTCAGCTGGTAAATCTGGTGCAGATCCATCTACAGGCCTGCATTGCTGCTGACTTTGCAGCATAAATAACATATATAAAATGTTTTGTTGATAAATTCTCTGATTTTTAGAGCACCAACTGAACGCTCGGACTACACTTTTGCTTTTACATTGCGACGTGGGAAATCCCTCCTACTGTCTACAAATGCAGGGCGGGCCAACAGTATCAAAGGGATGGACTCACGTGCACTAAAATGCACGTGTACTGAAACGGCTGCCAAAACATAGAACAAAGAAGCTGGGATTACAACACACAGAGGGAGTGTGACTTCACCCCTTGCAAACTCCGCTGTGTCTTTACACAACAGGTAGCCGTTTGATGTTATGTTAATGCTATATTTCTGTTTAAAATTTTGTGCATTGCATCTTTAAGACCAATACTTTAAAGGGGCAAAATAAAAACACTGTTTACATCTGGAATATGTTTAATCTCTTAAAAGCCAACAACAAGCAAGTGCTGGGGAGATTACCACCACTATCATCTCCCAACCTTCTCGCTCAGCATCATGACATTTGTACTGAACGCATTTGAGTGGCAGTTGTTCATTATCTCGCTATGCAACATGCCATTTAAAGATAAGAGACAATTATACCGTGTACACACTGAGCTATTGAGGATCTTTCCACAACGTGAAAGCCTTTTTTGTCTAATCTGTGTCCCTTTTGACCGGCAATTAATATTTCATCACCTGCCAAATGATATGTTTACATTAATTAAAGGAGCTATTAACACCAGGAATGAACCGCAGCGTGCGAGGTAGATTTGTTGTCAACTCCATTGTCATCCTCATGTTGTCTCCTTCACGCGACAGGCCCAGATGGTGAGGTCTGGTAAAGATAGCATGGCTTTTTTTCACTATTTATCTCACCCTCACTAAGCCTGGGGAGCTCTGCTGTCTCTCTCAAACCCCTCACAGCACACAGTCTTCGCTTAACACCTTTTGTGAAACAAGCCACCCTGAGTGCCGTTGGCTACAGGAACTGTTCATTACAGAGGAGCGAGACTGCGTGGCGAGAGAGCTCGCAACCTGTTTGACACATTTCTCTGTGGGTGTAATTGTATTTCCTGTTTCCCTGTTGTTTCATTTCGGAAAAATGCCAAACCTCCTCCAATTAAACCCAGGGCTATGCTGTTTTTCTGTACATTTTCCCTTTCTCCCTCTTGCTTTCTGGCTCTCCCTCCCCCCCGCCTCCCTCTATTTCTTTTGTTGGCTCAAGTTGGTCAGTAATGCGTGGACAAGAGGGATCCAGACAAATTCCGTCACAGCTTCGTGCATCCAAAAGCCTCTCTGCACTCAAGATGTTTTCCAAGGCGCTGTTGTCAGTTAGTAAAATATTTGTCTCCAGATTGTGGCCCATAAAATCTGCAAGTCTTGATCTAGAAATGGAAGAGTGTCTTTTGTTATTTGTTTTTTTGCAGCCCTTTCCCTTATTCTTGTGATTGCAGCCCCTTGCACAACCCAACTCAGATGACTGAGAATATGCAAAGTGTTTTACGGATGCACAATTAACTGTTACTCTGTCGGCCCTTTGATAGCAATATGTTCCTTCAGGCTTTGGGAACTGAGTGAGTGCACACTATATTACATTTTAATGAGTTGATTAAGATTTAATATTTGAATGCATTACAAAAACTTCCTGTAGAAGTATTCTTTCAAATTCGCCATATGGACAGTGCGGTTGGAGTTTGCAGGACTGCAGCCACAGACTGCACACTCAAATGCACGTCCACCACAACACGCTCAGAGAAGGCCCATCTTCCTTCGGCATAAAGCAACACTAACATCAATACTGCAGCATGCTTGCTGCAAATAGCAAGACCGTGACAATGCAGCCATTCACCAGCAACATCCTCTGTAAACGAATGTGCTTTACGGGTCAGCGGCAGCTATTCATATAGTTAAATGGTGATTGTTTTCTTCACTGTAAAAAATGATGGCAGTTGGTTTGATCAACTTCTTCTGCTTGCTTAAACTGTCTGCATTGGCATCGCATTGAATCTTACATAACTTGATTACTGTCCATATTACAGAGCTGGATCTCAAGCAGCCAAGGAGCAAAAACAGTTCAGATCCTAATTCTAACTCAGATGTATTTGGAACTTTTAAAAGCAGCATGTTCCTCCATTTGGTGAATAACGCTACAGAAAAAGTCAACGAGTCTCATAGAAATGGCTGCAAAACTGCTATCACTGGCAGTTACATGTAGGTAAAATGTCACTTCAAATTATTTGGATTGTTAACAAAGGAAACACACCTCATTTAGTATAAGAAATGATTCAACCTGTGTGCAATCAAATAATGTACAGGGAGATAATTGCTCCAACTCTTCCATTCTGACCAGCAGAGCATGCTTGCACCATCAAAGTCCTTCTCCAGCTATTGCTCAAACCTCCTAAAAACTCCTCTATGTGTATCAGAGCTACATATACTGTATAGAAGTTTTTTCCATGACGACACCTCCCCACACACTGCAGCTCGAGCACAGCAGCTCACACTCTGCTCAAAACTATTTTATGGTACACATTGGCAAGTTCAAATATTGGAATAATTCAGCCATTCATGTTCAAACTAGAAACCAATTCTAAAAGAAGATATGATGATGTGGAAAGTCCCACCCTGGTTTCACTATATATGAAACCCTGAAGGTCTGATACGTGTTTGGTTCGCAGGTGGAAATACAAAACTGTTGACGGCTCATTTTGCTCATTATGTGTCTTCCAGCGTATCAGCAAGGGCTTTAAAAATTAGAGTATGGTGCTTTTATAAATATATTACCGTCCTTTACATTCCAGCCAACTGAGTTTACTGAATCCTGATTAAGCCCATCAGTGCCGGGTAAATCTCTTTGTGTTTCACAGTATAACAGTTTTAGATCCGGTGTCTATAGGAATGTCCCACCAGTAGCAGCCTAAAAATTATGCATTTTACATGAACTAGCAACGATGGATTTGCCGTAGCTGAGACGGGGAGCTACTGTAGTTACAGAGATATTTGAGGATACAGCATGAAGGAGTACGGCAGAAAAACTTAGGAAGAAATGTTACTGATGCACCAAAAAACTCCAGACAAAGGATTAAAGTACAAAGAAAGCAGTCAATGGTGAAGCATATGTATGTAACTCTAGTCCATCCTATTTTAGAGCTACCATTTTATAGGACAATGTTTTCATTTTTGATTGAAAAGGTGTTTTTTTACACTATAAAATGTGTTTTTTCTTATTATTACTAACCAGAATGAACTGAAATCCCAAACCTGCAGCCTCAGTAAGATAATTATAGTATAAATATCCTGCAAAAAGCTTGATAGATTTGACTCTCAACTAACAAACTCTTGCCAGACTTTTAACTTTTTACAGTGTGGGGCGCCATGAAGAGAGGTGGGGAAGAGGTTATTCTGTGTGGATCCACTGAGCGCACAAGCATGCTGGACCAAGCTGCTTCTAATTAGCGAGCACAAAGACACCCGCCACCCGAACACATCCAGTCCAAGGAAAGTTTGGCAAGCGCCGATCTCGTTGAAAAGCATTCCATCGCTAACAGTGTGGAGCTCTGGATAAGAAGCCGGCGTGGAAATGACTGGGCAGAGGAGGATAAGACAGGAGGTTCCATTGTTTGTGTATCAGGTGTGTGTGTGTGACAGATGATAGAGGGTGTGGTGTGCAGGATGCGTCCCTCTGAATACTCCCCCCCCCACCCGCCAAAGGGTGCCAAAGGATGCTCCTGCTGCTGCTGCACCTTAAAACAAAGCACTTTAAATGCTGCTCTCCTGAAGGGGGGGCGGATGCCATGTAATTGGCAGGAACTGGATGCAAGACAGTCGGAATAAATGAATAATTTAACTCCATGGGGGCAGGCGGTCTGCCACAAAGCTGTCGTCACTGATTGACATGTTAATAACATTTGTCACCACAAAGAACAGCGGAAGGGGACACGAATATATTGTATTATCAGAGTTCAAGTCAAGGTTGCTCTATTTGCTGCAGCGCTTTGAGCAAACACAATGCACATAAGTCACCAGGCATCCAATATAGATAAAAGGAAGAGAATGGGATGTACAGTAAAACGCTGCTGTTATTTCTTCTGCAGGCATTAGCAGAGGCTGTGTGTAGTTGTGAACACACTGTCCGCTTCAGACATCCAAACAGACCTGAACCCAGTAGATAAAGCCAGTTTCCACTTCAAATCGAATGAGAGTGTAACACAGCCGACTGCTTTTAAGACGTCAACACATGATTTGGACAAGTCCCTCTTGATGAAACCCCAAAACACTCGTCTGCTCGTTTCAACATTACATTTGATGAGTTCATTTGTAAAAGCAGATAACTCCATTTTTGTAGCTTTTCAGAAAACTCTGTTTTTGTTTGTTTTCTTGAGATAATATCATCAAAGGGAAGCTGAGTGGATTTGACTCAGTAGAAATGACAACAATAGAGATAAATAAAGTTTGATTGATGTTGTCTGAGGTAGATGATGGAAAAGTGGGTTTTCTGAAGCTTTGTGAAGATGGAGTTATCTGTTGTTGCAAATGAACTCTTCATATTTAGAAGTTGTTCTTCTTTCCCACATTGCAAGTTGACAGGATGGGTTTCTTAAGACCAACTTATGCTTTCTGTTTCGACAGAGTCTGCATGACTTAAAATTGTCATCCACCCAGGGCGCTGCTGTAGCTCACCTGGTTGAGCTGGCGTCCTATGTGCAGGGCTACAGTCCCAATGTGGAGGTCATGAGTTCGAATCCCGCTCATGACCCTTTCCCACGTGTCCTTCCCCCATTATTCTCCCCTACTTTCCTGTCTCTCTCTCACTACACTATCCAATAAAGACACAAAGGCCAAAAAAATAATTACAAAAAAAAAAAAAATTGTCATCCACCCAAGTCTGTGAGGGTCTACATGGTTCCCTCTGCGTATGTCCATGTACAGTAAAAAGTAAAGTATCATGGACATGCACATGGACACAGAAGTCATGGCTCTTAGTTTCATAATGTATGAAAAACCCAAACTAACATTTCGTAGTTTTAAAGTGGAAACGGTCACTGAAATGCATCGACTGCTGATTTTGCTCCTGATGCATCATCCAGCATATGAAAACACCATATGGGCACATTAACAAGATAAACACGTTTCACTGGAGGCTGTTATTAAAGAGCTGTAGAAAGATGGTGGTTGTAACATGCCGTCACATTAGCCGACGAGATGACGATTTATGTTTCTCAGTGTTTTTGCTTAAAAAAAATTCTGCATTGTTTAACTTCTTCGGGCCTCTGAAACCGTCCCAAACAAACTATCGCAGAATCAAACTCATTGTGTGTAACTTGCAACAAAATGGGAGGCAAGTATTTAATTTAGAGGGTTACAAGCTAAAAAGGTTGGAAATCAGTGACCTAGAGATTCTTATGCACGATAAGCCAGTCATTTGCATTCTCTCACTAGTTTTCTTTCCACTTCACAAGAATGATGAGAGGATATTTTGAGGGCCATAATTGCTTCCTAATCAACGCTGATCACTGTTTTTTCTTTTTTTTTGCGCAGCAGAAAAAGCACAAACACACAAAAAGAAACAGTTTTTCTGCTACCTAGGAAACTATTTGTCTGTGGGGTAGGCCTGTGCTGCTCCGTCCAAACTCTCTGTGACAAAGCTTGGACGACAAAAGAAAAAAAAAGACATACTCATCATTTGAAGGAACTGCCACAATGTCATGCCCTTGAGAGACAGAAATGATTACTGCATGTGGCCCCCGCATCAACGACAGGCGTTTGCTGACAATAGCAGGAACAAAGACCTTGCAGACGGCCAGAGTGGTCTTTGACTCTCCTTTTCCATTACCGCATGGCAGTGGTCCAATCCCACAAGTCAGCGCAGGGCCATCCACAAAGGCACGGCTCTGTTTACAATGCAGGGATATGCAGCTCAAGAGGATGTGTACAGTAGTTGTGGGAAGCAATTATGACCGATAGCTTGTGTGTGATTACATCTTGATGTTTTGTCAAAGCGCAGAAAAGTGTAGGAGTGTATCATGTTGCTCCATTTGGTGCAATCACACAAGGAGCCAGACCTTCCACACAACAAAGAGATGCCTTTCAACAGATTAAAAAAAAAAAAAAAAAAGGGCGAGGGGCCCACAAAGACTGACACTGAGGCACTAAACTGGATTACAGATAATACGCCGTATTAGATGTGGTACACTTCTGAGTTGCAGTCATATCAATATGGCTTCACAGTATAGGGTACGGCCCAATATTTTATAAATATTGACAGAGGACACAAGCAGTGAAATAATCTCTCTGACAGGGTGGCCTGGTTTGACAGCTGCACTCTGTCTCAGAAGTTTTCAAGAACTCTTCTTGGCTCTTCTTGACTGTTAATGTGGAAAATGAGTGTTGAAAATTTAAGATTCTTCTGCTGGAAAAAAAAGTACCACTTTTCAATTTTTTAAGTCAAACTTCAGGCAGTCTGCCCCACTATGTTTTCCCTCTCTTAATTGACTGTGCAAGAGACCCTTTATCCTGACCACATGGGTCCGCTTCACAAAATATTCATTGTATTACAAAGTGATATAAAACATTCATAAACAATCCCCGACTGAACTTGGTGTCTTCGCCTGGGAAGGCTGCTGAGCAGTAGTTCATAATGCATACTGATGGATTGGGATTCTTTTGTCTTTGAACTCCTCTAGAAAATCTGACTGAGCATACTAATACACCTCATTAACATATTTGGTTATAGGGAGCACATAAAACACAGCCAGACAGAGCTAGCCGTTAGTGCTCCAAAGCGGAGAAGATTTAGTGTTTCATTGGTATATAAGGGCAGCTATTACCTTCCAGTTCTAAAGGGAGGTCCTTTAGTTTCTGCCACTTCATGACCGGAGGTTAAACCAGAGCAACTGACTGCTCTGAGATCCTTAACTCCTTATAACATCACTTATCAAAACAACCCCTGGCCACGAGGTATAAGCTTTCAGCTAGATGTGCAATAATGTGACTTTAGTCTGTATATATGAGATAACTTAAAGCTGCAGAGTAAAAGATATCAAGCTGGCCTGAAATCCTTGGATATTAAATACGTGTATGAGGCAAGGTTGTGCAGTGTGATTGAAATATCACAATATAATTACTATACTGTGTTTTGGCAATTGCATGCAAAAATCACTAACACAATAGCTGATTCAACATTAATTTCCATTTTCCATTGGAGTATTAGGAGTTTGCATGTTCTCCCCGTGCAGCGTGGGTTCTCTCCGGGTTCTCCGGCTTCCTCCCACACAATCCAAAAACATGTTGAGGTTAATTGGTGATTCTAAATTGTCCGTAGGTGTGAATGTGAGTGTGCTTGGTTGTCTGTCTCTAAGTGTAGCCCTGTGATAGACTGGCGACCTGTCCAGGGTGTCCCCTGCCTTCACCCTGAGTCAGCTGGGATAGACTCCAGCCCCCCACAACCCCAGTAAGGATTAAGCGGTGTATAGATGATGGATGGATGGCATTGGAGTATTATAAAAGAGTACTGCTTTTGTATCTGTCTGTAGACCCTATGTGCTGTTTGAGCAGCAGTGCAGCCTAAGATGACCCTGACGATACTGTCACAGTCTCCAGACACTCAGTAAAGATCAGGGCTGTCACTAACAACTGTTTTTCTGTTGAGCTGATGTGTTGACTATATTATTGATTATTCGAATGCTTTGAATTATTCTTTGCCCTCTAAAACAGCAAAATTACCATTAAGTTAATTTTATCTGAAAACAGTATGTCACTGTGTAATGCACCGTGGTACCAAATGGAAACAAAGGTTTGCAAACAAAAGTGCAAAACTGCACGGTTAAACGCTAAAAGAAATCCAAGTATATACAGTATGTAGTCAATAAAGTGTAAAATCTCAGTGTGTATATTAAACAAAGTGCAACATGGACCCAGTGTGTAATCACTGTCTGATTCTGTCAAGTGCCTCCAAGCTGACCATCTGAACTGTGCTGCTCTGGTCTACCGTCAAAACTCTCCACAGTGTGCAAACCACCATTTAGTTTGTGACAATGTTGGTACTCCCAAACTTTGGAGGCCTTGAGTCTTTGGAAATGTTTAAGCCGAACCAAGTTGGACTTTGCCCCTCTGCCTCAGTGACGACAGGCAGCCAATGGCTGGAGCCAAAAAAGACGGATGTGATAACGCAACAAGGCGACACCAAAGTAAAACATTTGTTGTAATGAAATGGATTTGAAAATGATGTTGACACATTTTAGCATCGATGCCATTGATTATGCCAACTAGTTGCTGCAGTTCTACAAAACATCACGCAGCTGTATTCAGCTGATGTCAGAATTTGCCAAAAACTTATTTGTAGTTGTTTCTGTCGTTATTCTGCAGCCTGTCTCAATTCTTACTCTTGTTTCTGTTTACTCAGAAAGCCCTATCATAAAATGGAACGTTTTGCTCCAAAGACAGATTCTCTACTTGGACAGTTAAGTCGTCAGTCCTCATTAGCAGTAACACCTTAACAGATAGCCATGGTACAGTGTGATAATACATTCTGTCATGTTCCAGCGTGCGACCAGGACCTTGTACATACAGGCGCTTCATATCAGGACGCCACAGAGTGGATTATAACAGTTTTGCTCGACACACAATAAATCATTTGCATGGTGGCTTAGGGAAGTGGTTCTAAAACTGTGGGGTGGGGCCCCCTGGGGTGGCACAGAGACACCACGATAGAGGCGTGGAAAAATATATAATGGAACTAAATTGAACGAATACGATTTATGAAGCGAAAATAAACAAACAAGCTTTTACTGATGCTATTGTGCTGACCTGAATCATCTTCTTTATTTTGCTGAAATTAAACAGGAGACTTTTGTGTAGTTTCAAGTTTTTTATGGCCTAAAATAATAGTATAAAACGTGGCTTTTATGTTTGCATGATTGAAATAGGCAAAAGGATAATATGAGACAAAACAACATTCCAGTGACTGAAAGGTGTTAGATATTGAACCAGCACTCAGGGTCATGCAGACGCTGGAACAAGCCTGAGGATGTCTGGTCCAGCACACTGTCAGAGGGTTCACCATTCTGCTACAGCACATTGTGGAGCCCCAGAGAGGCCAAGACAAGCCCCCTCCTCCTGTCTGAGGACCCTAACTCGGGCCGACACCGGCACTACAGCAGCCAGAGGGCCTTAACTTCAGCGGCTGACACAAGCTGGAGAGCTGCCATTGTGCCTCAGGGGGAAAATCCTCCCCACACCGAGGGAGAGCCGCCTCAGAGAGGATAGCGGGGACATTAGCAAGTGTCAAGATGGAGAGCCGATCCGGGCACAGTAGCAAATGGAGTGAGAGGAAAGTGATTCAGTCCGACATGTGATGATGTGTCTGGCAAAGTGTCTGTTTTTTTTGTGTTTTTTTTGAAAGCGATATAAAGACTCGTGTCAAAGTCACTCGTGTCATATCTTTGGTCAAGGATTAAAGCGGCACTATGCGGCTGATATGAACGTGTCTGTCATGGCGGGGGACTTTTCTCATTGGACTTCCAAACCCAGAAAAATCAACACTCCTAATTGTAACTGGCATAAATGCAAGCAGGATGAATTCACAGAACTTACACCGCACATCGGTGAATAAGCGGCGCTGATATACTGCCCATATCAGTCAAACCATTACGGCTGAATAAGTCCATATTTATAACGTTCCGTTCATCCTCAGAAATACACCAGGAGAGACTGCACAGTCAAGGCTTTGTCTTCCGCCTGGATGTGCATTAAGGTAATTAAAATAACTCAAGGACTGAGCTCACCAGACAGATTATTTCCTGAGCCAGGGAGCAGCCTTCAATCTTAACAATGGGATTCTCTGGGATATTGAAAGACACCTATTTCTTGTCTAATTAATAAACTTAAATAAGAGCACGCTTCATGGGCTGCACCAGTAATTCAGGAGTTAGATGAATCGAAATATCGACATTTAGATTTCTGCTCATTTCGCTTTCAATGGTGATTTGAAGTCGGGGCAAAAGCCAAATTAGTTTGGTGCAAGGCAATATTAACTTGAAATAATGAGTTCAGTTAATGAAAAGGCCTCCTCAAGCTATGGAGTGGAGAGACAGAAATAAGTTGCAAATATATCTTGGAACAATCTTTTAGAACATGATGGAATCTTTTCACCTCAGCCGGCAGTCAATCTAACTTTAGTAAGACAGAAGAACAGAGGCAATGGTTGGTTTCAGAAGCATGAACTTAAACTATGAAATGCAGATAATGTATTTTGTATATGAATCATGTAAAGATGACTTTTATCCTACATTAATATCATTTAAAATACAATATAATAGTATAATAATATCATAGAATTTAGCATCAAGGGACTAAAATACATGTACATGGCTGCAAGTGGATCCATTGTTGAACATCTCAAATATATGGACACGAAGGATGCCAAATGGTGAAAATCAGCTTAATTGTGTTTTGTATATCTTTAAAAAATGGTATGCTCTTAGGTCAGAGCCTTGTGAAAAAGCTGAAAAACATTCAGAGATGGTGGAAACGTTAAGCGCAATTTATAAACCAGTAAACAAGGACTGGCTGGGTTCCTGTGTTTTCATGTCGTCTTCTGCGTTTCTGCGCAACTCAACTGTTGTTTCCATCTGTTTGCTTCTCTCCTGCCCCTGTGCTCACATAAACTGCATTTCAGTGCATCCAAATTCCCACTGAAGCTGTTCTCATTCGGAACTTTTTTTTCTTTTCTGTTCTGTTGTCAGACAACGGAACGAGTAGGAAACAGTGACTAGAATGCAGCCCAGTCAGACTACATGTTAACCAGCAGTCACTTCGTAGCCAATTTGCTGAAAACGGAAACAATATGAGACTTTGAATGCGTTGCCATGACAATCAACACTCCTCTGGTTTCAGGTTTTCCACCAGATGTTAACCTAGTTGCAGGTATTTCCTCTAATGAAGCGCATTAGTGAAGTGTCATCATAGACCTCACTGAATGCAGGAGGACACTGTCATGTTAAAACTGTTTAATCCATTTGTTGCCCTGAAGTTAGAACCACATTATTAACTAAAATATAGTTGCATGCTGTGAAGTAAAGCTTCTTAGGAGGAACTAAGGTGCATTGAGAACACAGATCCATGCAGACATGCCCTCATCATGAAACCTCTTCTTGTAGCTTCGTAGAGTTTTTAATTCCGTGGTCGTCGACTTTTTTCTTTCTTCTAAGTGGGACAATGAAATTTGATGGAACCAACATAAACTGCTGATGTTTTATCAGGTTCCTACTGAGCCTGATATTTTGCTTTAACCCAACTTTAGGTCCTGTTATTTCTTTGTACTTTGTTCTTAGAAAATATACTTCTTTAACTTTTTATGCACACATAGACTTACACATTTTTTAATCAAAGAACTGGGTATTTACTCTCTCTGGTGTCCATTTACCACTTTCCACTTTGCTCCGCTATTATCTTTGCAGGTAAGAAAATGTTCTTCACTTGCTTGGCATTCGTACAGCACATATTGCGTGATTTGTATTTTAAGACACTGTGCTCATTTCAGTACCTTTCACTTGACTGGGCAGGCTAGAAGTCTTCATATTGCTGAGTTGTGATCAGCTCACATCAAACACTCATACAGCAGCAGGCTTTATTCACTATACCACTGCCCTTGAAAATTCTATTATAGAAATCCATTTGGTAGACTGAAATGACTTATTCCCTGAAGCCTTTGAACCTCTGCAGAGCTGGTCAGACCTGCAGATGTGTGGCAGTTTCCCACTCAGACATAATGACAAGCGCACGGTGCAAAGTGACAGGTCGACACCTCGCCTCCCCGTAGAGAGGTCACAAGGAAGGTGGTGACACTTCTCGTCTCTTCAGATGTCGTCAGATGCTGCTCGTGGACAGACATGCAATCAATACAGCTTGACAAATGATGAAGGTGTCAGGGCCGGCTCAAAGATGCGCTCGCACCGAAGAGAACGCAGGTTAAAAGAAATTTCTCGAGGAAGTGTGACGGCCTGCATCGCTGCGCTTCAACACCATCCATTAAGTATAAAGATGTAGCTTCTAATTACGCATATTGGATCCGTTACAACCGTTTCCTTTGGGGTTTGACTTTATTAAAGGGACTGTCGTAAAGCTCTGTGGCTAAAATTGCTGCTGTTAAACCTACAGGGTCAAAGCCTGATCTGTGATGTTTTTATTTGGGAAAACCACTTAAACGTCGCTACTAAGGATGTCGTGACCATCACTCAGAATACCCTCAGTGCATCTCAGCAGCTCAATAAGTTCAGTTTACTCAGGCGGTTACTCAAAAGGAAGGGTGGAAACACAGATAAAAAAAACTTCCCACAGAGAATCATTTTAAATGTTCAAAAGACAACAAGATACCTTTGCCTTCTTCTTTTAATCATTTAGGTTTCCAAGGACTGCACTGCAATATAAAATAATGTGATCTGTTGATCTTGTCTGGGTAGCTTTCACCAGGTGCACAAAGGGCGAACAAAGCGGAACAGATTCACGTCTGGTTAGAATTTCAATCCAGTTTTTTTGTTTGTTTGTTTGTTTTTTTTGTAAAATATCTAAGAGTAGAAAGGACAGAGTTTTGCTGCCCTGTCTGACTGTTTGAGCTCTCTGATTACTTATGGATGTCTCTGTGTACTGACCAAGCAGCAACCCCCTGGACTAGCAAATGAAGCCAACACAACAGTGCCACAAACTGCAGTTCCTCAAATAGCCACTGGAGGCTTCCTCCAAAAGTGAGTCAATCACCTTAAGGCCTCATGTTAAAATGTCCAACTTTACAGCGGGAATAAACATGTTAACAGACTGGTACAAACATGGTTTTGGTCTCTATAGCTAGCTATAGCTCACCAAATGCGGGGTGAATTGTTATATAATTCACCTGTTCAAATTCAAAGGGTTAATGCTGCTGCTAGCCACTGCCAAGCTCATACTATGGCTGCCCTTACAAAGCACATACTGTTATATACAACTTGGATGTACTGCTTCATCTTAAAATTGCACCGTGAGCTGTGACCATCTTGCTCATATATGCATTTTTGTGTGCCTTAAGATGGATAAACACATGCCCTCTGTTCGCTATCAGTGGCTCAAGCTTGTTAATCGAGCGAGCCGGCATGACGTTCCTTCGGCTGTACGGAGGATTTGCGAGTCAGAATGAGCAGAAAATCACACCGGCTTGCGTGCTGCAAAATGCATCTGGATTTACAAGGACATCCTGACATTTTTTGGCAAACTGCATTTGACATACTATGCATTAGGACATATTAAATCTTTTTCTGACATAAAGTGTAATGTGGTAATATGGGTATTGGAACACACGCTGAGCTTTGAGGTAGGCACACATTACTTCCAAAGAATAATTAAAAACAGTAAATTCTGGCTTGTTCAAAAGGGGGACCGTTCTGCAAAAATCAGAGCTTTTAGGTAAAATGTGCAATTTATAAAATAATGATGATAATAATAAATGAATGTCCTTCTTATATTGTGCTTATACATGCTAGAAATTGAACCTATGACTAGTCAATAGCATGTTTAAAAGTTTATTATTGCAACATAAATGAAGCCCTATACTTTTAGACAATTGGATAAACTGACTAATAAATACTAACTTTGCTGTGTCATTGTCGTCTTTGTTTTCCTCATTGCGTACCGGAGTTATGCATAAACATTGTCATATGATGCTACCGTAGATCAACCGTGGCTCCGACACCTTTGTACTGTATTTATACACCTGATAAAGGGCAGCTATTCCAAGACGTCCTTGTAGTCATCCTGAATATGTAAGCCCGGACTTCCAACACTGCCGTATGTGATGCTGTTGGAATTATCACATACAATATGGTTCCTCAGTAAACAGGTCAAACAGAAAAAAAAATATTTCACTGCACTCTGCTGGCAGCAAATTGATTCCAGGAAGCAATCTTGCTACTTGCTACAACTTCCTAATGTCACTTAAATATTAGTCAGACAGAAAATGGCAGAGCAAGCAATGAGTCATGGGTGATATTTCACTCGGGGACTCTCGCATTTGCTGAACACGGTTATCAAAGCCTGACATCCCTCCGCGTACACACCCCGTGTTAGTCCACAATGTTAAACTGTACCGTTAACTGTGAACTGACAGGCCCGAGTCAACTGCTGCGCTGCTATTCTTAAAGCGCAGCATGTTGTTATTAAATGGGATTAGTGATTTAGAGCATTGTGCAACAGAGTGGGAGACGTCACTGCAGCGATGGTGAGTCTGACATGGGCATCTTTCCACATGCAGCTGCTCAGACGCTGGCCTGCGAAGAGCCACGAAGACCGAAGATTAACGTTTGCTCCGACACGGTGACGTTAATCAAGGGCAGCAGGACGGTGATCTGGAATCTGTTTCCAATCATAAAGTGTATTCTTGTCATGGATGTTTTAAGGGTGGAAAGTATTTGGTGACCTCACTCTGACACGCAGGGAAAGAATGTGGTATCGAGCTTTGTTTTTATTTTTTCTGGCCCGTTTTTTTTTGTTCATTTATTATTTCAGTTTTCTTATTTTATGACTGTTTTATGAGCGCGATTTGGACCACACTCTGTGCATAAAACAGTCAGCAGACACCCTGGTCATCACTGCCACGTAAGGATTGATCAACCAGCTGCTCGGAGAATGCCACTTCCACTCTGAGGCTGGTTCTTTTTTTCTCTGATTGTCAAGCAGTAAATTGGCTCTTAGAACCGGCTTCCTGCACCAGAGACCACTTGTTGGTGCAGACTTTTTAAAAGCAGTATGTGGCCTGCTCAGCGAGATGCTGTTCGTGTGTGCTGGTTGATAATGATGCAGACTAATGGAATGATTCCAGTGGGCAATTTCCAACTTGAATTGCTACAGAAGGATGAAATTGTGATTAAAGGGAAAAAAAAAAAAGTAGGCTGAATGATTTCTTCTGCTGCAGCACATGTATAATGTATATGTTTATGTCGCTCGTGTACGTCTGCTTTATTACGCTTTATTTTAATCCACTGCCTTATATGGATTTTTTTATATAGGGGGAAGTGAAAGAGGACAAGCAAGTGGTATGAACAGAATATTTAGTTTCCAAACTCCTGTGTTCAGACAGAAATAGGTGCATTGTTTTTCCACCTAAAATGCTAATCTATCAACCTGAGTAGCGCCACCTACGTTGTGTCATCCATCCATCCACTATCTATACACCGCTTAATCCTCACTGGGGTTGCGGGGGGCTGGAGTCTATCCCAGCTGACTCAGGGTGAAGGCAGGAGACACCCTGGACAGGTCACCAGTCTATCACAGGGCTACACTTAGAGACAGACAACCAAGCACACTCACATTCACACCTACGGACAATTTAGAATCACCAATTAACCTCAACATGTTTTTGGACTGTGTGGGAGGAAGCCGGAGAACCCGGAGAGAACCCACGCTGCACGGGGAGAACATGCAAACTCCATGCAGAAAGATCCCCAGCGTCCAAACCGAGACGTGAACCTGGGACCTTCTAGCTGCGAGGTGACTGTGCTAACCACCGAGCCACCTTGCAGCCCAGCATCAAACAGTACAGCTGAATCCTGAGCCGCATCCCAGCTGGATACCATTTCTCTGTTAAAGTCTAAAAAAATACATATTTTCCAGTCATATCAAGTTTTTTTCTATTAGGCAGAGTTTTCTTTTTTCACAGCAGGATATTTGCCGCAGGGACATTAATGCGGGTACAGATGTGTTATACAATGTGACCTCCAATCAAAAAAGTAACAACCAAAATATGATAATGGGTAGCCTAGTAACAATGAAAACACATTAGTTTTTTTTTGAACCATGAGTTACTGCGGTTAGATAAATTGTCGTCTCACAGGGAGAGAATTTTTAGTGCTGAAATCATAACTGGGGCTGGATCGCTTGTACTCCCAACACTCTGCAGCATCTCTTCTCCTGGACTGTTTTGGAATGGCAGTCTGTGTGTGTATTAATCTGTGCACATCAGATCGTCATTAATATTAACTGTAAAGAAGGGAAGAAAAGTATTTCTCAGCTCTCAAATTGACATAGTTTTACAACAGCCTCTATGCTACAGACAGCACAGGATGGAAATGCCACCCCAAGATTATCAGTGAGCCCCTCTGACCTCCACTATGGACATCTTCTGGAAGTGCATTCCTAGATTGGACCGTGCATAGTGCAAGTATAATCAAATGCAGCACAAATAAGATGTTGTGCACATTTGAACAGATGCAGAGTTTTATTGTCCACTCCGGTGGTGACCTAAATACTGTCACAGAGGCTGCTTAACAATGCAAAGACTACAGTTCAGATAAATACCCGAATCGAGGTCCGTTATATAAAAATACTGGCTTTCGATGCAAATAGAGATTATCTTTGGGTTTTGCTCAGTTTTTTTATGATTTTGTCCTACGCTGCTTCACTTCATCCTCTATTCTCCAGACAGGAAACGTGATATTTGTTTCAGTCTTCTGGAGGTTCCTCACGTCACTGTTCTCCACAGCGAGTGCAGGATTTAAGGTCAAAGCTCTGCAACTAGTAATGATTATATCAGCTGAACCTTGTAACATTTATGCAGGATGATTTTTAAAAAAAAACAACCTGAATGCTTCATTCGTTGGTTGAAAAAAATAAAAAGCCACAAAGTCAACTGAGGTTGAAGAAGCTGATTACCAGAAGTCAGTAGTATAAGCTTCTCTATCACCAGCATGATTACTGCCAAAAGGTTTCTATACAACGCAGCTACGTTGACTTTGCATTAATGAATTCCAACCTGCCTGTTATCATCATCCTAAAGAGGCCATATTCAAAGGCACCGCTGATTGTAATGAGCCACTAAGTAAAGATTTAAAGGAGACCTATCTGATCCAGTCTTGGAGAACTCTTAATTCTTTGACTGGGAGAGCAGCAGCACTGTGAGTCAGCCTTATTTTCCCTCTCAGCCTGTGTAATGGAATCAAACTGGGGTGAGATAATGCCTGAGTTGGCAGTCAGGCACGGCGCCCACATCCTTCGCACAGGAAGCCAGCGGCGCTCGGAGCGGTGCACTCCTGCCACCTGCTGGCGTCGCGTCAACCTGCAGCTCGGCGTGCAGACGCACGGCGGACTGACAGCTCCTGACCACTTGGCTGATCACAAAATGCTGGAAAAGGTCAGGACATCCTCTTGGCTCGGCTGTCAGATTTGCTGTGGTTACTCTCCAAGGCGTTTCCCTCTCTCTCACTCGCAAACACACACACACACACACACACACACACTCACAAATCCACCTGCTGTGATCAGCCACAAGCTTGTACTGTCAAAGGTTAAAAGCTTTACTCAAGAGGACACAGGCAGTATTCGGTGTATACTACTGCCACTGATCCCGCTGCACTTCAGTGAATTCAAACAGCAAGTCTATTTTGGCTTCAAATGCAGCTTATTACAGCCACATTTGATATGTTAGGCAAGATATTGTCTGTATAGCTGATTCACTGCATCCTGGATTAGCATTTTTCTAATTCCTAGAGCAGTTATTCTCGGCCATTTAGCGAAATTGAACTCAGTGTGTGTGTGTGCGCTAAACACTTTAAAACTGAAGAAAAGAACTGAAGATAGAAATTGCTGGCAGGCCTTAAAGAACAATCCTCCCACTGTGCTTTTGTGTTTGTCTCCTTCCCAAGCATTTTATGCAGAGTTTTAGATACAAATAAATAAAAAGGCTCTGTTTGAAAAAAACAAAACAATATTATGTAAATGTACGGATGGGCTTCAGTGAGACATAAATTCAGGTTTGACAAACAAAGGTAAAACCGAACTTGAATGTAGTGTACAATAAGTTGTAGACATTATCTAAAAGGCTAAATGTAGTTTTTAGAAAATAACAATGAGAAATGATTTAATATTAACCCTCTGAAACACTAAATCTGCTAGTATGGGCAAAAGGCATGTTAGCATTTTTAAAAATCACCAAAATGACAATTTATGGTAGCGAGACACTGTGAAAACAAAATAAATCATGTGTGACCTGTGGTTCCATCTGTGAAATTCCTCAATTCTTCAGTGAAAATTGTAATATTTCATCAAATTACTTTTTTCTGCCTGCCAAAGAAAAACTATCTGCAAAAATAAATTGTGCTCCTCACCACAACGTATAAACCATGATTAGCTCAGCGGTCACCAGCAGTTACGCAACAAAAATTCAGACTTTTCAGGTGAACTGCAGGTTGTGTTTTCACAACGCTGAGACGAGACAAGTCTGAAAACTAATTACAGAGATTAAGAGCACTAAAAAATGTACTTGAATATTTAAGTAAATGTAGCACGGTTCAAAACAGCAAACAAAAGAGGAAGTAGTCAGGAAATGTTTGTGAGATACAAACTACATGGTGAAATATCAGATGGTGATAAACACAGTACATGTTTTTC
>NW_007577747.1:881625-944446 GCF_000690725.1 Stegastes partitus | reverse complement strand
GGATTTAAAACTGCTGATACATTTATTACTGAAAACAACTACATGTTATGACTGTTCACTTCCAGCAATTAGAGACTGTCCTCAACTTTAAAAATCTATTTTGACCTCAAGACAACATCCTGTTTCTCGTTCTACACAACCCTTTGCATGTGATGGGTGGAAAGGTGACTGATGTGGAGGCTTAGTTTCACATCTTCAGGGTGAGCAGTGTGCACAATATGTCAGGATCAGGACTCAGACATGATCGGTAATACGAGGCATCACTTTCAGTCAGGTGCTGCGTTAAAAGCTGCCCAGCAGAAGCTTCTGGCTCCGTCGTCCGGATTATCTTTGCTCCCTCTACACATGGATTCTTTCTTTTTCACCCTCAATGTTCTGCAGTTTGATCTTTATGGTTTTTGAGAATAAGTCATTGAGGAATAAGGATGATTTGATTGAAACTGAAAATGCAAGCCTGTCCATCTTATCACTGGTGAAAACAAAGCCTCTGGGTTGTCAGAAAACATCCATCACTCACATTCAACCCTTTCATGCATGAATTATTTAAAAAAAAATCTGATTGACATTTTTAAAAACATGTTTAATACTCCTAAACAAGACTTTTGAAAAATATGTCCAACTGGATTATTTTCAATATCTATTATTTTGAGTGAGATCTACAGATGTCCAGTATAGTGGATGCTGCACATCAGTGGTTTAAAATGCAGTTTCAGGCAAAACACTACAACAGAACAGGATGAAAAAACAACAACAACAACAACAATAAAAACAATAAATCACCACGAAACTTTCATAATTAATCTCTTTTATTAGGACAATTATCTTTTGTATTACCAGTTTTCTAAAATGTTTAAATAAGCAAATTACGTTTCATTTCTTTAAAATGTTCAATATTTTCAGTAGTTTCAAAAATAAAAACATTGAATAAAGTCATGTTCAAAACTTTTGTTTCATTTTGTCGACATATTTGGGGCCAAATATTTTTTACAGAGGAGACTTTGGATATGAAAAACGCAAGAAAATTAAAACAAAAACAAACTACCATCTTTTTACGCTTTTACACTAAGAATGCTATATAAAGAAATTCCTTTGTAAAAAAATCCCTTAGAGGGAGTGAAACTGGAAAAAAAAAAAAAAAGTGCATCGAAGTGATGCTGAGATGAAAATTTTTGGCTCTAACTTTGGAAACCACCATCTAAACGTAGTGATTCAAGACGAAGAGAAGAAGCTTTGTTGTTATTGTAAAAGAGACACAACAAAATTTCCTTTGGTGCAGTTGGTAGCACTGTTGCCTCGCAGCAAGATGGTCGCCGGTTTGCATCCCGGTGGAGTCGCCGGGTGGAGTCTCCATGTTCTCCCCGTGCAGCGTGGGTTCTCTCCAGGTTCTCCGGCTTCCTCCCACACAGTCCAAAAACATGTTGAGCTTAATTGGTGATTCTAAATTGTCTATAGGTGTGAATGTGAGTGTGCTTGGTTGTCTGTCTCTAAGTGTAGCCCTGTGATAGACTGGTGACCTGTCCAGGGTGTCCCCTGCCTTCACCCCAAGTCAGCTGGGATAGACTCCAGCCCCCCATGACCCTAGTGAGGATTAAGTGGTGTATAGATACTGGATGGATGGATGGATGGATGGATGATCTTTGCAGCAGCTAATATGCTCACAGTCCAAGAAGAAAGTTAAAAGGTGATAAAAAAAATAATAAAACAGCAATACAATATAAAATGAATACTCTTAAAAGTGCAAAAAAGAGCATTTGTTAGAATGAGCCGTGAACATGGTTCCTGCAGCCATGAGGAACAAACTGTGTGTTAGACTGTTGACTCTCATTTATTTCATTATATCACCATCAAAACTTCCCAGTTCATGACTTATATGTGTTTTATTGTGCAGTGTTCACAATGTTATTATTCATATGTTATCAAATAATACATATATTACAATAATAATGAACTAAAATGATTATTGTTCACTCATTACCACACAAGGACCAGACTATAACTACTGATGCATGACTACAGGGGACGGCTACATTTTCACCCACAGGAAAAAAGAGACAAAGGCCACATGAATTAAACTTTGATTCAAGTATTCCCCAAACGACAATTAATATTTTTCTAGCTGCACGTTTCTTGTAGAGTAAAATGTTATTACAGACACTCCATTTCCTCCTCCATGTTGGATTTATGATGCATTTTTTTAGAGGAAAAAAAAAAAAGAATAAAGACAGTGGTCATAAAGAAATGCAGAGAAAACTTAGGAGACTATTCCCTGGTGGTTTGGAGTCATTACTGTGAATAGTGTGGTCTCAGCTGAAGCCGTCCACTGTGGAATAAAGTGCTCCACTAAAGTGTGTGGGTCCTGTGACAGCAGCTCATCAGCTCAGACACCCACAGTTATCCCTGACATGTTCTGGATCTCTACGATCATTCAGTCTACACGTCGTGCTTTCGCTTCAAGGTAGAAGTAGAAGTGTTCACAGCTTTTGCGGTACGTTGTTCGCTTTGTTCGATGTGCAACTGATGTTAAAATCAAACACCAGCCAGCAGGATTCACTTGTAATTTAGCATCTGTGCTATTTTACCTGAATACAGGATTTAAAAAGATTATTTAGATCTATAAAATCTACAGGATTAGAAAGTCTGACAACATAAAGCCGTCTGCAGCACAGCCACGCTCAGGGTTCCCTCCTGCAGCAGATTAAGGATGGAGGAATCATTAATAAAGCCGACAACATGCGGCTGCAGCAGTCATTAATAAAAAATGTTAAGGAGTGAGCAAAGACAACGACCCTGAAGGGAGCCGGCGGGTAACAGAAAATCCTCCGAGTGCAACGCTTTAAACTAAAAAACACTGAGATCGCTCAGTAAGTGCTCGGATAGAAACGCAACAAATCTCTCTGTGGTGCAGATATTATTAAAGACAACGGAGGAGGAGGAGTGCAGTCGGCTGGCAGCATCTCTGGTCACATCCTAACAGACACACTTCAGTTAATGTCAGAATAAGTCAGTTAATAAAGGTTTTTGTGAATCAAGCTGGCGAAATTAAAAATGCTGTTGTTCCAAAAGTACTACTGAGGACTGTTACATGAACGTTTGTCTTTAATTTCATTCTCATTGATATGAAAACAAATCAGTATAACTAGAAACAAGACTGTATGTGCAGTATTTATCTGGATACAGTCTGAATGTGTAATCGTACTGTTCATGCTCCGTCAGAAGAGGGCGCTGTTTCCTTTGTATAACTTTAAGTTGTCTTTGAAGATGATTATTAAAACAAAGAAGCTCACTGAGATTGTTTTCTTCAAATACGTTCGTCATCTTTGACTGCGAATGAACCAGTGACATCCCATAAAAAAGGGGAGAGGGTGATGGGTGAGGACATCACTTCTGAGGAGGCAGATGGTGGAGAATGAGGCCCGAACTTTAGGAAACATCAGCATGACAGTGATGAATAAAGATCTGTGAAGGTCCAGCACAGGACAAACAGACTGGCAGAGCGAATCATTGGTTCATTTTCATCATATCAGCTCGATGTCCTCCTGTTTCCCAGCAGGTTTCCTCCGTCCAAATTTTACATTGAGCTTGTTGAGTGGTCGCCTCAATGAGTCACATGACGGATGAAGGAAAAATTATTAACAAGGTCAATGAGGTCTTCCATTGTTTTCCCCCTTTCTTTCTGTTTATGTCTTATTTGTATTCATTTTTCTGCCTTTTCAAAGGTTGCATTTGAAATTATTGTTTTATTATTATCATTATTTTATTTTATGTGATTATATACTTTGTTTTTTTAAGTCAACCTTTTAAAACTATTTTTTCCCCACTTTTTAAAAACATTTTTGGGAATCACTGCTCTACTGTAGGTTTATTCTGTAATATAAATATATTTAAATTTCTTATTTTTGTTCATTTTTCTGCCTTTTCAAAAGTTGTATTAGAAATTATAGTTCTTTATATTTTTATTTTTTATTTTATACCATTATGTGCTTGTTTTTTAAGTTGACCTGTATTATTATTATTATTATTATTTTTATTTTTTTTATTTTTTTATTTTTTTTACTATTATATACTCTTTTTTTTTTTTTAATTACCCTTTTAAAACGATTTTTTCCCCACCTTTTAAAAACATTTTTGGGAATCACTGCTCTACTGTCGGTTACAGTGGAAAGTTATTGGAAATAAAATAATTAGTATATTTTTCTGATATTTAAAGACCCTGGGTCCCACTGCTCTGGAATTAATTCATCAGTTTGGAAGTGTAGCTGAATATTGTCTCCATTACATGGAACATTATTGAGTTTATATATATTTAAAAAATCACATATCAGTAAATTTGTACATCAAGATCAATGACAACATACTGACCTTGGTATTAACCCAAAAAAAAAAACTCATGCCAGAGGATTTTTCCCAGAGAAGACCTGAAATGACTGAGTGAAATCAATCAGCAGAGAAGCTTATGTAACCCCTAATTTGCCAGAAATAAGTAGTAACCGCTTACTCTGCAGATTGTTTTCCCATGTGATTTAATGGAAGATTTTAAAAAGTTGTGAAGTCTCCATGAGAGTCCGTTAACTGCTTCACATTTACTTGAAACATATTTTTCTGAAAGTAATCTGCACAAACCTCACTTGTTGTAAGAAACTACAGACAAAAAAACCCCAGAAACATCCAACATTGGGATTTTTTCTAGAATATAAACATCACACTCTCCACACTATCATTTTTCGAGTAGCCAAACTGGACTCCTCTGTCGGTCCATGTGTCTCCTCCGTCTCCCTCCCACACGGCAGAGAGGTCACACATGGGAGTCTGGTCGCATTCTGCAGTTGAGACAGTTATTTCCTCCTGTCATTCTCCGGGGAGCAGCAGCCTCTGAAGCCCTGTGGGAGTGCTCGGCGGCGCTGGGGGCACGTCAGCGGGGTTTGAGGCTGGCTCCAGCAGCCCCCCAGGGGAACCGCTTGATTAATTGAGCTGGCAGATTTATGACGGGGCTAGCAGCTACTCGGCATGCGTGTGTACCTGTGAGTGTGTGTCCAAAGCATTGTGTGTGTGTGTGTGTGTGTGTGTGTCGCTGCATGTGTACTAGTGTCTGGTCGTATCTACTGAAGCGCAGATTTTTCGTGTGTGGGTGTTTTTATTTAGGCGCTGTTGCATGAGTGCATTTGTGTTTGCCTTTGGACTGTGTGTTTCTGTCTGTAGCGACATGAGACGGGGGTGTCTCTGTTTACACATTTGTCTCTGTCCATTTATGTCAGTTCCTGTGTGTGTGTGTTTGGAAGAAGCTCTCTCTGCCTCGCCGTAATTACAGCTTGCAGGCCTCAGAGCGGCATGGGGTAACCTGGATGTCAGGGCCGGCCAGACCCTCAGCATTCCCACCGGGGTGAGTCTGGGGTCTGCTGTCCAGTCAAAACTCAGCAGAGCCGCCCGGAGGATTGATGTGCAGTAAGTTGGATAGTCTGCAGCCAAAACATCATCAGGACCTCTCTTTGACTTCACATTCTTCACCCAGCAGACAGTAGGCGGGTTCTCTTCAAATGAACTGGATTAAAAAGTTGCTGCTGTAATAACGCGGCAAAGCGGAATATACAGCGTCTGTGTGGTGTGGCATGTTGTTTTTTGTACATTTCTAAGCTGCAGATGCGATTTATTTATTTACATTCCATTTTATTACGGATGTTTGAACCATGCTGTAACACAAACTATAAACCATGCAAGCAGGCTGAGCAGCACTCAACACGTCAATCTTTTAGCGACATTTGAAAGCTGCTAAAATGCAGGATGTGTTGCACAGATACTACTGTGTAAGCTGCATGTACATGTTTCCATAAGGTAAAGACAGACGTGTCAGACTGCTGTTTTTCAGTGGTTCACTCCACACATCATACGAGTGAGGATCTCGACCCTAAAACACACTGGCAGCTCTGAAAGGCGTGGTCACTTTTCATTTTTTTCATGACAAAATATACCATTTATCAGAGCCAGACACTAAAAGCAGAAAAAGAGTCAGATTTTCAGATGGTGCTTGAAGTACTTATCTGTGATGTGCAGTTTCATGTGGGGAAAAAATAACAAATCTAAATTAAAATTACTTTATTCTACACCTTTCTTTTTTTAAAAAAAAAAAGTGACTCTGCAACCAACGGTCATCTGCCCACCAATAAAGTTAAAAAAAACCCAAAACATTTAGTGTGATGTTAGGTCTAAAAATCCATCCATCCATTATCTATACACCGCTTAATCCTCATTAGGGTCGTGGGGGGCTGGAGTCTATCCCAGCTGACTCAGGGTGAAGGCAGGGGACACCCTGGACAGGTCACCAGTCTATCACAGGGCTACACTTAGAGACAGACAACCAAGCACACTCACATTCACACCTACAGACAATTTAGAATCACCAATTAACCTCAACATGTTTTTGGACTGTGTGGGAGGAAGCTGGAGAACCCGGAGAGAACCCACGCTGCACGGGGAGAACATGCAAACTCCACACAGAAAGATTCCGGTGCCCCCACCGGGACGCGAACCGGTAACCTTCTTGCTGCGAGGCAACAGTGCTACCAACTGCGCAGCCCGGTCTAAAAATCATGTTTATTAATCACATGATCGCTTCCTTCAACTGCAATTTTGCTTTTTTCAAAGACGACTATATAATTTCATCTTGTGGGGGAAAAAGCCAAATTGAAGAATCATCTTACCCCACTACTTTACTATTTAAAAAACACAAAACAAAAAAACAACACAATAAAATGTCCAAATTGAGCATTTACCTCAGTTTGGACATTGTTTATAACTAGCTCTAGCTGAATACCAACTGGTCTTATCTTAATTACGGCAAGCTTTTACAAACTCATCATGAGTGGTTTAAGTTGACCTGTTGACCTGTTACTTTAATTGTCTCGCCCAAAAGCCAAGGGCTAGTTTCAGGAAACAAAAAAAACTCCTGCATACGTTTTATATTTAGTGATTTCTATCTTTATTTTATTGCTTTGTTACTTGTTGTATGTCTGAAGTGTAACAGCCACGAGTCAAAACCTTAGCTAGTCTGAAAGGGAGATGGTTGAGGCACTGTGAGGGGGGGCTGGGGGTTCGACACACACACACACACACACACACACAAACATACACACACACACAAATATGCAGAGCCCCTGGAGAAATTCCTCAGATTTTTGTTAGGATTTTTCCGAGTGATAACTACTACTAGAGAGTGCAGTTGAACAGCACGGTGCACAGAAGAACGCTGCACTTTGTTGCTTGTTAAGATAATTATGTAATTATTAACAGAATTATAGCACCTGAGATTTGGATTCTAGAAACTCTTTTTTCTCGTCCTTATAAAACTTATCTGATCTCCTCGTGATGATCTTTGTAGCTGGACGACAACTGGAAGGCTTCATACCAGGACACTTCATGGCCTTTTTGGGAAAACGCTCTCTCTGAAATTCATTAGTCGCTGTTTCAAAACCAAACACGAGTCCGCCCTGTTCAGCAAGCATCTTAAGACGGCCCATAACTTTAATACTCATCTACCATGTGCTTAATCTGACTGCCAGATATCATCTTGTATAAGTTTATAAGATATTCCGTTTAAAAATTAAGTCCGTAAATGGAAGTTTACGCCATCTCACCACCAGTAACGTACGCGTCCAGAGTGAAGCCGTAGCACGACACTGTGTGTGCACGAATTCCACATCATAAATTTTAACTGCAGCATGTAAAACATTTCATTTCCTGTCCTTCATCTCTGGACCCAGAGTTTTGAGGCAAACACATTCCAAATCTGCTATAATCTATCTGAACAAACTGAAGGCACCTTTCACTTCAAGTTGGAGGAATGGATGAGTTACTGTAGTTCAGACCTAGTAAACATCACAGCAGCAGTCATTCCTGAATGATGCTTTGTGTTCGTATTGATTTTTGAACACTGAGGTGTGTAAATCTGCACCAACCTCCACGTCTTGCTGATCATTGAGGGTCGCGAGCAAAAAATTTGATGTTGAGTCTCTTTTGACCCAGAGTTTCATGTTGAAAGCAAGATTTAAAATGAATAAGAAGTTCCAACTGAAAATGAGAACTATGGAGAAATGTTTAAAGTTACTCCTGCCATTAAAAACACTACAATAGTGCAAAAGGCAAATGGGGCAAAAACATAATCATTGCAGTGTTCTACTGATTGGCCTACAAGCAGCATCCAAACATGAGGACACCTGGGATCTTTCTGTGTGGAGTCTCCATGTTCTCCCCGTGCAGCGTGGGTTCTCTCCGGGTTCTCCAGCTTCCTCTCACAGTCCAAAAACATGTTGAGGTTAATTGGTGATTCTAAATTGTCCGTAGGTGTGAATGTGAGTGTTCTTGGTTGTCTGTCTCTAAGTGTGGCCCTGTGATAGACTGGTGACCTGTCCAGGGTGTCCCCTGCCTTCACCCTGTCAGCTGGGATAGACTCCAGCCCCCCATGACCCTAGTGAGGATAAAGTGGTGTATAGATAATGGATGGACGGATGATTTAGCTTATTGACCTGTTGCATTAATTACGTTCAGTAACATTACAACACTGCCAAAATGTTAGCCAACCTAAGCAAGTCAAAAAGGCAGAAAATAATAAATCCTCCAACCAATGTAGGCTGTTGACCCATGTGATCCATAGGAGAGGTACTTTTTTATGCCAAAAAGGTCAGAGTTACAGGAAACAATGCTGATAATTGGTTTGAAACCTACAAAACAGTAAATGGTTCTATTAAAGTCAGTGTTTTTCCAGCCCATCTATCCACCCCAACCTCCTTGACTGAGCAGAATCATCTATATTTCCTTTCATTCAAATTTTATCCTTCCATAGTTACTACAGACACTAGAAGGATTTGTCATGTCAACATAAGCGTCATGTCTTTTGAGGAATTTGTTGAACCAACTGATCTCACATGACCACGAAATGTTGCTTAACAATAAAACACAACTACGAGTCGTAATAAGCAGCTGTCGCAAACAGCTCATTTTTATGGGAGGACATCCATCCATCCATCCAGCCAACCTTTAGCTGACCCGATTTCTCCTGAAGAGGGGTCAGAAGAGGGTCAGAAGTAAACGCTGTAACCTAATGTACAACCCTGTCTCCCAAAAATATTGTTCTTTCACAACTGAGCTGCATTCCCGTTCACCCTTTACAAGAAACATATTTTTCCCCTGAAAGGTACGACGATGACATAGTAGGAGAGGCTCCTGGTTTGAAGGAGCCACAAAGTCTGTGTGAAGAAGTATGAGGGGATGATGGAAGCATACAGGTACGTGTCCACAAGGCCGGTTTTGGATGTGGTGAGTCGTGTCACTTCCCAACTTTGGATGCTTGATGGGTATATGCCGTGGTACGACTTGGCAGATGACAAACCAGACTAACATGGCGGCTCATTTGGAAAGTTTCTCTAAAATTATGAGAACAGTTCACCAAAAGGTGTTCCTGAAAACAACAGAGGTGATAAATTAGCTGTGTAGCTGCATCCAAATCAACAACAATCAGTTTAAAAAAGCTTTTTGGGGGGCAGCAAGTGGTGCCTGGCTGCCAGTTTTTAGCATAAAGAGGCCTGGACTTCAAATGAGGAGTGGCCAAGGCATGGCTGCTGAAACAGATGATGGCTGGAAAGAGACCGAAGAGTGGGATCAATACTCCTAAACGTACATTTTGTTTTCACTGGGCTTTAGGCACCAGAAGTACGGGGTTAGGTTTAGGGAATCATAACACTTTGGTAGACACTTTCACAATGATAACTACTTGTTAGAAGCTTGGCTAAGTTGAGGCAGCAACATTACTTGGTGAGGTTTAGGAAAATAGTGTAGTTTGGGTTCAAATACGACCCTTTCATAACATGTTTCACTTACATTTCGAGTTGCACACCTTCTAATATATGGAGCAACGGCAAAGCAATGAAATAAATGCCAAAGATGTGATTCAAAGCAAACATACATAGTCCAGCAGAAAACTTGTTTGCCTTCAGATGTATTTGAGGATGTAGCTTAAGTGTATAGGAAACTAATTTTTGGGGAACAGGCTGTCAGAAAGATAGTCATAAGCTTAATATTGTCTGTTACTGTCTGTATTGTTCCATCAGTAAACCTGGACTTAAGTGGCTCAAGTGTTTGGGAGAAACACTGCTTAAAGGGATTTTCCAACCTGAATTTTTGCTTTTTCTGGGCCATTGTTCTACTAGTCAAGAATATCGGCGAATATATTCCTAGGTTTAAACCTGTAAGACGACCCTTATATCTTCCTCAAAGCCTCTTTCTCTGAAATTTGCTCAACTGCTCGTGCAAACTCAGCAGGCACCAGCAGAGGCCAGTATGGTGACAGCGAAAGCAAACCAGGGTCACTCCACATGTGCTCACCGATACACGTGATCAGCACTTGTAACACATATTATGTATAGTACAGTAGGAGTGAAAACGGTTGCAACCCAGCTCTGGAAAAGGATTCTCAACAAATGGATTCCTTTCGGGGATTAAGCGAGCGTGTCATCCTGCGTTGCTGTTTGTCTGTCTCATTTGTTTGGGGAGTGAAGAAGGTTCGCGAGGATTCATGTCTCATTTAGCATAATGAGTTAAATATGCACGATCAGCTTCTGAGCGACGTGTTCGGTGGCTTCGGGGAGCGTAATGCAGAACAGGCCCCTGCACCTTAGAGCATTGTTCTTTTCAACCTTGACATCAAAGCGCAGAGCTTCGACAGGAGATGCGTTTTCCTTCCTTCAGCTGTGTTATCGTTTATGATCGATATCAAACAGACACACCGCATAAATCAAACACACGCAAGCCCAAATCTCTTTCAAGTACCAACAATCTCCACCGTTCTAAAACAATACACAAACTGTGGCTGTCTGTCTGTTTGCCAAGACCAAGGAAGTCAGGAAGCATTGGCCAAACATACTCGTTCTGTAAATAGATAGGGCTTAATGCCCGGCGCACACACACACACACATAATACAGACACAAAACACAACCAGCTGCACACACACACAGATGGAGTCACTTGTGTCCACATGCACAGGCAGGCAGCACATTTCCCCCCCAGAAAGATTCACACAAACACAAATTAGCTCGTTCCTGCACGCAAATGCGCGGCTATTCACCCATATTCACACAGAAACTGAAAAACATTTGAGGCAAACAAACAGGCTGACACTCTATCCCAGAGTTTAACATCAGAGAGTCGGTGTGCGCGGCGGGGACGTTTGAAGCGCCCTCTAGTTGTGACTTTATTCAACTGCAAGCAGGAGGGAAGAAGCTGAGAGACGAGCAGGTTTGTGAGGCAGCAGCAGTCTCACACTCTAACATTAAAATAAAAATCACACTTTTTAGGGAAACACTTTTGTAGCTCATGAGGTAGTATCTCCACTTGTTCAGGACTTCTTGCCATTTTTTGTTGGATCTATTTACTCCTTCTAGGACTCTTCCTCCGGTAATATGAGCTGTTTTATAACATGTTTAGACTGGCTGTTGACTTTATAAAACTAATGTGACAAAGAAATAGCAAAGCAGCATAAACAGGAAAGAACCACACGCTGCCGTTTAAACAACTTTGATCACACAATTTGATTATGTAATGTCAGTTTTATCAGCACTTGCAGCATATCAAGAAAAATAACAGACAACAACTGACCAAACTCTATCCAGCAAGGACAACTATTCACTCAAACTACCTGAAGTTTTGATTGAAGCAGAGGCCTCATTTATAATATAGTGTATATGGAGTAAAAGTTACAACTAAAAATGTTTTTTAAAAGCTATATATACAGTTTTAAAGTTCCACATCCTGTATGAAGAACAGTGAGTATACAAAACAAGCATTAAGTTTTAAAGAAGAGGTTGTGAAAAAAGCATTTGTTTAAAAAATGCAGTTTGACTAAATTGGAGGAGGGACGTCATATTTAGGACGTAGGAACTGTTGAATAACTAAATACTGATGTTATCAGCGGGTAATGAGCAGGTTCTAAATCTTCAAAGGCACTACAGGAGTTCTATTGATCGCTTCCTTTAATCATTGATGGAAGACTCTATTGGAGCAGCAATACTACAGAGCAAACATACTTGGTTACGAAAGACATACTCGCATGAGGCATTACACTTGAGTCAATGTATTTTGTAAATTTTGTTCATTACAGATCAGCTCAGATGTCAACATGACAGTCATCAACTTGTTTGGTTTCTACGGCCCAACCAGGATTACTTGTTGCTGGTCGTTCCCCATTACTCCCCGTTACCTTCTGGCATTTCTCTACTGGATGTAAAGCCACAAGATGCCCAAACATATGTTTTAAAGAGAGACAGAGTGTCCTAAACTTTATATTTTTGGACTGTCAGTGATATAAAAGTACCATGTCTCAGTTACTCTCTGAAAACCCAAGTTGATCCAAAATGCTGCAGCCAGAGTTCTGAAAGCAAGACAGATCATATTTCTCCCGTATTTGCTTGTCTTCATTGGCTCCCTGTGAAATCCAAAATAGAACCTAAAATCCTTTCCCGAACAAAGAGAGCCCTTAATGACCAAACTCCATAGTATCTTGCTTTTCCATATTATCCCAACAGAGCACTTTGCTCTCAGATTGCAGGTTTGCTTGTGGTTCTCAGAGCTTCCAGAAGCAGAATGGGAGGCAGAGTGTTCAGCTATCAGGCTCATCGTCTGTGGAAGCAGCTCCTAGTTTGAGTTCAGGAGGAAGACACCCTCTCTACTCTTTGATGCCACTATTGCAAGTCACTATGTTTGTGTCTTCTCTCTGCTGTAGGTTGTGTTTTGTCCTTACTGCAGGTATCTCCGGATGTGGAGCTGCACATTTCTGATCTGGCCTCACCGGCCCCAGGGTTTATTAATCTCTTATGCATTGTTTGCCTGTTTTCTCTTTGTTGTCCTTTTCTCTCTCCTTTACCGTCACCCCAACCGCTGATGGCTGCCTTCCCAGAGTCTGGTTCTGCCGGTGGTTTCTTCTTATTAAAAGGGGAGTTTGGGGCTATAGCTCACCTGGTTGAGCTGGCGTCCCATGTACAGGGGCTATAGTCCCAGACGTGGAGGTCATGAGTTTGAATCCTGCTCATGGCCCTTTTCCGCAGGTCCTTCCCTCATTCTTCTCCCCACTTTCCTGTCTCTCTCTCTCAACTGCACTCTCAAATAAAGGCCAAAAAAATAGCTTGAAAAAAAGGGAGTTTATTCATCCCACTGTCACCAAAGAGCTGCTCAAAGAGAATTTTGGAGTTGTTTGGTTTGTCTCTATAATATAATATTATGACATCTTTCCTGTACTATGTGAAGCGGCACTACTAGTATATAAATGAGACAAAATAGAACTAAGTGTTATTATTGTAGTTCATTGAAATTTAGCTACTTTGAACTGATAAGTTGGAAGTGACGATGCTTGAAGCAGCAGTTTCTTAAAAGAAAAAATAAGAAAATCAACTCAGTCCCTATTTGTAGCTTTATCCAGACTACGTTCCTTTAGCGTCTCTTACAGGATGCGAGGCCACACAACGCGCCGTCCGCTGTATTTCCAGCACGGTGTATTCTTTCCTCGTATTGTAAACTCCCTCTTGAGCGGCCTGCTGATAGAACACTCCCGGGTTGTTCCACAGTGAAAAGGAAATGGCATTTCCTCAGGACCTCTCTCCGGATCTTTTCATGGACATGACAGCGGAGAGGATTGTTTTGTTTTATTGAGTTCTCGGAGATGACCGAAAATTGTCTGTTTTGTTTATCTCCACTTCCCCGCACTGTTTGGTCACAAAGCTCCTCCACACACTGCCTCGAGCAAACCGCCGCCGCCCCCCCCTCCTCCTCCGCCAGCAGGACTGTTTGTTTTTTGAACCGCTATCTTTTGTTGGTTGTGGATTTTGTTTTTCAGACAGTGCACAGAGGGGAAATTTGTTCAGTTTGTATCTACAAAAGTGTGTTTGAGAGAGTCTGGCCTTATCTCCTGTTCCCCTGAGGGCAGGAAGTGACTGGCTGAGAGGAAAAACTAATGTAATCTAATAGACATCCAAAAAAAAGTGCAGGAGTTTGGGAATTCTTTAGAACAGATCAGGAGGAAGGTCGGGTAAGCCCTTCAAAGTGTCAGGAAGGCAGACGAAATTAGCAACAGGTCAAAAGCCCCGTCTTCCACGCAGGAAAATTAAATTTCTCTCATGTGCACTTGCATCTTTTACAAAGATCTTAAAGCACTGCGGTGGTGTGTTTGCAAGCTTGAACACATTTTATGTCTAATTTCTGCAGCAGGCTGCTGTGTGATTGTAAAAGTAGCAGTTATATGGCGCGTTTAGTTGCTTTGACTTTGATTCTTGACAGTCAGCTTTTCGATAGGAGCCAAAGCTATTTGTGTTTGACTGACTGCATTGGCTCAGGCTGTAGTACTGTCTCTCACACATATGTGCCATTATGGTGCAAATCTGTAGATTCTAGTGCAGCCGAACAGCTAACAGACGTTTAAAAAAAATAAAATAAATCAAGAACTTTAAAGTACAAGAGTTTGTCATCATTCATAGCGTAATAGTCTGAGATAAAAAGACAATTTTTGCTAATTTCACAATCTGAATCAGATTTTTATTTGTTCAGGAGATCATTTCGGCACACAAGTCATAATTAAATGAAATCCTGAGACCTAATTACAAGTTTATTAGGTCTTCTGGCCCCCTCACTTGCATTCAAAAATACATGGAAGCTGTTGTCTGGGTTTCAACAGTCACATCACCAAACTGGAGAAACTGCAGATCTGTAATGTGATTATGGGAAAAGAACTTTGGCTCTTAAACCTTTAATAGGGACTCTACGCCTCTTCTGCTTTGATCTTGTGAATACTCTAACTTGATGAAAGTACAGTTCAAAATATCCTAAACGTTCCTTTAGGACAGCTGTAAGTTTAGCACGGTAAAAAGGTAAAGGTTTCATCAGCAGCAGCAGCTCTTTGGATGCCTTTCAGCGTGTTGCCTGCAAGTTCTGCTAAACAGAGATGCATTTGTGCCACCTGAAATCCGAACCTTGGGCCCTCTTTGAGTGGTAGTGACAGCTCTAATCCGGTGTCAATCCCTACCAGTCCACTCCGAGCTCACCAGCAAAACCACCACATCGACATGCGCTCTAATTCCACTCGCCTTCACTTTGCACGTCCTCTCTCAGCCTGTCTCTCTCTCTCTCAACCATCTCTTGCGTTCTTCTCTGTGTCTCTCTTGCTGGATGGCTCCCCTCACGACAGAGTTCAGTTGTGTACATGTTTGTATTTAAAGGAGGCAGGAAATGTCTCAGTCTGAAGCTGGAAGTGATTTGTTGAGGGCTCATGTTCACATCCAGAGGGCTGCAAGAGCAAAAATTCCTCTGCTGCTGTGCTGTGTTTCAAACAATGAAATCAGCAAAGATTAACCGGAGAAGAATTACAGCAGTATCTCAGGGGTTCCTCTGGGGGTTTTTTGCTTTTTCATGATTGCTCTTCCTATTAGAACCTTTCTAGGCTCTATCAAGTACATTCACATGTCGTACAGTTCTGAAGCATGGTGCCAGGTCTGTTTTAAAAACTTGGGTACATATCTTGCATCCAGGTGAAGGAATTTAGCTGGTCTTTTATGTATGGGTCCCATGACCTTTTGCAATCTTCCTGAATTCACAATGTTCATATCTTTACTAAAGTTTCTAAATTAATTCGATCCATACAAAAACATAAACCAGCCATAGCTACTGTTGCCTCTTTGTTCCACCTTTCACAGCTGAAAGTCTACTAAAAATCTAATTATTACAGGAATAATCAAACCTGCAATAGTATTCTTTGATGTTTTTAGCGAGAAACGTCCAGTTAGTTCATGACACAATCACAGGGTTTAGAAGAAATCGCAAAAAGAAGTGACAATAACCCACAGTGTTCCCCAGAGCTCACATTAGAGGATAACATACGTACAATTTGCATGTGCCAAAAAAAGTTCAGTCATAACTTTAGGTCACACGTACACTTTGTTATTGTTTATTATTTGTGTCAGTTGTGGTAATAAACGTGCTCATTTGCTCATTTTTTCTGCACCATTTTTTATTCTAACCTCAAAAACGCATTTCAAGCACAGAATTTTTCATTTATGACAACTTGAAATCTTTTTTTCTTTTCTTTTCTTTTTCTTTTCCTCCTGCAAAACAAAAAGAAACTCCCCACAGAGACCAGTGTTTGTTTAGGAGGTAGTATAAGGGAATGGCACTGGCACAGAAAAAAGTTGTTTGCCTAACCACAATTTCTATTCAACCACAATGGCAATTACACCAATTTGTTACATGACTAGAAGCAGCAATGTGGGGGAATTCCTACCTCTCTAACAAATGATTACATTATGACTCACTACAATACAGCATATTTAAACAGAGATGAGTGTTGGGAGCTGTTATGTGTGCAGCTGGTTACCTGCGTGCTTGTTGTGTCGTTTTCCTTTTTTTCTTCTTTGTTGTCTGTTCGGTCTCCTTTCATTAACTTCTCATTCAGTGTCGATCTAATTTTAGACCCGCGCTATTTAATTCATCTATATTAAATTTATATTGAACTCGACTCAAAATGACTGGAAAATATAAAAAATGGTATTTTTTTTTAGGGATGACAGAATTATCACCTGACAGACTATTGTTTTCATGTTCGTCACTTTAATCAAACTTGCTTCCAGCTGCAGCAGACACCTGTTTCCAGACTTCCCCCTTTCAATTAACCCGCTCTATGTTAACTGCTCACCACCAAGTTATAGCCAAAGTTATCGTCTGGCATGTGAAACGCTCGCTCTGCCACAAAAATATTACTTTAAGATTCTTTAGTTCAGCTATGATTATTGTAATATAGATTATTATTATTATAGCTTATGAGATTCCTATTTTTACACGTGTTGTATTTTGTCATCTAAAATACAAATGTATGTCTTTTGGTTCACAATAATAATAATGTAAGTACTGCTAAGCGATGCAAGTTACAACTGGATGACTAAACGCTTGTAATTACAGCGTTATAGGTAAAAAAGTGCTTCAGCAGTGAAGACATAATGCCTTTAAATTGCACATTTATTCATATAAGCCTCTCTATCTCCAGCATCTAATGTCAAAACCCTAAATTAGAACACTTCTAGGTGGGTCGGCCATCGTCCACTCCGGCCTTGAGGGACAGTTGCACGTCTTTGCATCATGTCAGGGATTGTCTAAGTTGTCACCGGTGAAAATGTTAAAGCTATTATGTTTTGAGAAATTGTTTTGGCAGGTCTCTGGTAGCATATTTGGCCATCAGAAAAAGGAGCATCTGGGAAATTAGAAACCCATATGAGATCACCGTGCGCTCCCCACATATCTTTGACACACGTCCAGCGTTCAGCATATGGCTTTTGTAAGCACACTTACAGAACACTTTGCCAAAGCAAAATTGAATTGTGCAGACATTCCCACGTGAAGGACATCCTTATAGAGTTTGTTTTATTTAACCTTTATTTGACCAGGAACACTTTCTTATAGACAGCCTGCAGTCCTGAGCACTCAATCTACAAACATACACATACATTGTGAATAAATAGCGCCATGAATGCCACTTAACACAGAAACACAGGTTTCCCTACAAACATACAGGTTTACGTTAAGTCCACCAGTTTTAATTATTCAGCCTGATCCTCTTTGAAACAGTGCCTGTTAATAAACGTGGTGTACTCAAATGGCACTTAAACTGACCTAAAGAGTTCACTTAGGCCTTTAGAATTAAAGGTTTTGGATGCCTATTAGTCTAGCAAATGATTTGAAATAAATCATTCCACTGTGAAGAAAATCATCTACAAGATTTGAAAAGACTGTTTGTGCAGGACTGTCCACCCCAGCAGGTTTATCCCAAAGAACAGACAGCTGATACAAAGAGAAGTCTCTGCAGGTAACTTCTGCAACTGTTGATGTCAAAGTCCATGCGTCTACAATCAGTGAGATAGGACGGAGATGTTATGTGTTGTGTAATGCTTGATGTTGGGGGTTATTCTTGCTGCTGCAGTTATAATATACGTGTTAACTGACTCACAACTTTCCATCACAAGCGGCCCAAACAAAGCAAAGCATCGGACGTCCCATTCAAAGCGAATAACAAGCGAGATCTTTAAAGCATTAAACTCATACATGAGAACTGCCTAAGAGACTGAGAATTTGACCTACATGGGTGCCATGCCAGAGAAAAAAACCTTTGATGTCCAGAAAGAACATCAGTGTCCAAATGAACATACAGGCAAAGAGCAGGCTTCTGTAACACTGTGTCCCGGACACATGAATCAAAGATAGAGCAGCTTTGTCACACTGACTGGAGACATGTTTGATGCAGGCTGAAGACAGCTTTTCAGAAGCAGCATACCAACTGTGAAACCTGGTGAAGACAAAGGTTTGAGGTTGTTTCATTACCTCTGGACCTGGGCAGCTTGTAGTCATTGATTGAACGATGAATTTTGACTTCTATCAAAGAGCGGTTGAAGATAATGTGAGGCCACGTCTCTAATAGTTGAAGGTGAACTAGAAGGCGACCTTTTAACAACAATGACCCAAAGCAAGAAAGAAGACATGGAGCGTTATGGAATAGCTAAGTCAAGAAAGAAAAGCGCAGGTTTGAAGCCCATTAAAGTGGAACGGGCGGCTGTGGCTCAGGTGGTAGAGCGGGTTGTCCACTGATGGCAAGGTTGGCGGTTCCATCCCCGGTCCCCCCCCACATACTGAAGTGTCCTTGGGCAAGACACTGAACCCCCAATGGCAGATTAGCGCCTTGCATGGCAGCTCTGTCGCCATTGGTGTAAAGCGATTTGAGTGCCGCAAAGGTAGCTATATAAGTGCAGTCCATTTACCATTCATTTGAAACAGGCGCAAGAAAAGCGCTCAAAAGTTTTAGCAAAGCAGAGTGATGGACCGTTATGCAAAACACCTACTAGAAGTGGTTTCTTCCAGTGGACGCTCTTGACTGTGAGGCCACAAATATTACATCTATTTGAATATATGATTAAAAAACCTCACGTTTCTTAATGGTTTGTTGTATATCGCCTTCAAACTAATGAACAAACAGTGCTGAGGATCAATGTAAGTTCTCATGTAGAAACAAACGCGATGATGTGGAACATACTTTGACTCAGACTGTCCTTTGAAACAGATTCTTCTGAGTTGACTCGCAGTTAAACTGAAAGCCAGAGACCGTTCAGCTCACTGAACCCACCAGCCCGGCTCACAAATTAAAAACTGACTAAACAGTTGAACATCAAGCGAAAACAGACTTGCTGAGGCATACCCAGCTCTGTTAATCCATCCATGCTGGAAACCTTTATACCAACCAAACGTACAAACAGATGCTCAAGTCTTCTACCAGAAACAAATTATGCAAAACTTACTCTAAACACGTGGAACGTATTTTGGAAAGGGACACCAAAGTTACAATAAGGCTTAATTGCATTGGCACCTGAGTCAGCTGTCTTTCTTTGAGTTCATTAATGGGACATTTTGCTGTTGGCTGATCATAAAGCAGGTGTGAGGTCTCTGCATGTGTCTTTGAATGTAGCAAGCGGCTACTCAAGTTGAGAGGGAACAAACTTTTTTTGTCCACACGGTCAGGAGGACAAGACTTTGTGCAGCCAAAAGCCTCTTGGCCCTGCGTATCGCTGCCCAGAGGATGAAGAATCCTGGGAGTTCCGCTGCGATAGGGAATTATTGTCGCAGTTCAAAGCGGGTGCCGAAGCCAAACCTTAAACAAGGACTTAAAAGGACAGCGGGGGGTGAGTCTGTTGGGCGGCTGTCATGGTCATTATCCTGGTGGCTCGAACCCCCACCACCCCCCCCCAAAGCACACACATGGACCAGCCCTTCAAACACATACACACATCTGCAGCGAGCCCACCCAGTCCTCCCCGTGCTTTCAGCTTTTTGAAGTAGAATTTCCCTCAATACACACAAACGTGTGTACCATGCCAAGTTTGTAGCTCAGAGGGATCTATTTGTGGAGGGAGAAATGAAGAAAGTGGCGAGGGATGGCAAGAGCGAGGTGGTGGATTAAAAGGTGAGAGAGAAAAGCGCAGAGGCTCTTTAATTCAAGAAATCCTTGATCCCCCCCCTCCCTCCTCCCTCCTTACCCCACCTTCTACCGAGAGTGATACTTCATGAAACACACAGACAATGGCTCAGTGGAAGAAGTCACCCTTAATTCTCCTTTTGATCACCCAGAAGTCTTTGTGTCCCTAGGCTCTTTACACATTCTTTCTTTTTTGTGCCAATGCTCTAAGTTGGGAATGATTAGTGTCTGTGGATAAATCCCCTTATTTCATTCTCCCTCTTCAGGGATGCTGCTTCTCGGGCAGTCAGCTTACCATAATACCGAGCTGCCTCACAATAAATCCAAGTTACTTTTGATGGTGCATGCCCACAGCTTTCCGTCTTTTATCAGTCAATGATCATTTGTCAGCGCGCTTAATCTGATTACTTGAACTTGAGGAGATTTCGAGAAATAAAAAAAAAAGATTATTTTCAAAATTATACATTTCCATTTAGGCAGCGGAGGAGGAAGGGAGGACTGTACAGTGACATGTGTTTATAGGTTATATGATTTTTACCCTCCTCACAACAACCCAAAGGAAGAAATGGAGTAATAAAGACAGAAATGTATTTTATTAAAAAGTCATGGCTGTTGCTTAGAAATGCACTTTTACTGCTGTGGGATAATTACATGAGACGTTTTATTTTGTTTAAATGTGAGTAACTTAGAAACTATCCGACATGATTTATGATATTTTCATTGTCACCTTTTTAAGCATCAGCTGGTCTAAAAGGAAGCAGAAAGAATCAACTGAACAAAGTCACGGTTTTTTTGTTTGTCTGAGTTTTCTCTAGTTGGTGCATTTTACTTGTGAAACATTGAATACTGTCTGGGGCTGCTGTCAACCCAAAGAAAAGTTTAGTTGACTAAATCATACCTGCTCTTGACATAATGCATTGGTTCCATGTAAAAACAAACAAAAAAAACAACAGTAAATTATCACTTTAATCAACTGGACTGGCCACATCGCATTGAGGGAACGCTACCTGCTAACCTTGTTAGCATGGATAATTTAAAAAATAAATGGTCGCATTTGCTGCATATAAAAAAAAAAACTTTATTTTTTACTGAAATGATAAAGCCAGACTCAGAGCAGGTCCTCGCACAAGAACTCTTTTAATCTCTTAAATTATCTACAAAAATTACAGTCTGGTTTCTTAGAAGTCACGTCCACACTAAGGACATAGTTGGTGATGACAAGTATTTCCTTTCTACTGGTCACTTACAGAAAACATTCAGGACCCCGGGCTAAACACATCTTTTGTTGATGACTTGCCACATGTTGGATTGTCTCTTAACTATTCTGACCACAAAAATCAGAGGACACTACACACATGATGAAATTGGAGTGGAAGAGATAAAAAAAATATCATGTATAACTTTCCTCTTTTTTTTCTGTTCCTTGCAAAAATGGGCACACATTCCTTCCAATCAGGACTTGCTGGAACAGGAAAGATAGCTGTTTATCTGCAATAAAATCTCTAAGAGCACATTTACACTTTAGATTAAACAGATTTAGATTTGTCACATTCACGTAAGTGTTTTCCGCTTAATTTTAGGTCAATGTTTTTTTAATTAATTCCATCCTGAAAGTTATTCTACTTTTTCCTGTCGAAATGTTTCCTTGAAGTGGTCATGGCTTTAAAATGTCTTGAAGATATTGTTTTTGTCTGTGATGCCTGGGAAGATGATACACATCCGCCATATCCACCTCTTCTCGGCAGATCATGTGGGCGGAAGCAGGTGGCTGTTGTGAGTAAAAGGAAATCAGGCTGCAAATCTTTCCGTGCTCAAGAAACTGAGCAGCAAATCAGCATATTGTTCACAATCACTGTGGTCACCCTTATGTTCTAAAGATAGACCATCAGAAAAAGAGCACAAGAAGTGTATGTGTGTGTGTGTGTGTGTGTGTTTTTACATGCACATACCACTGTGCGCGTGCACCTCTTGCCCTGCTGTAACGGTGTGTGTGGTGGATGTCGAGGAGTAACGCAGTCGCCTCAGACCACTTCAACTGCTTCCTCCTTTATCTGCGACAGCTCCTCCGTGAGGTCGAGATAACAGCCCAACTCTGATGCTTTGATGCTTTTTTCCCCTCTGACAGCACTAAACAAGGGGGAAACCCACATGTTGTGCCCCTGAGCCTTCCGTCTCCAAACTTATCTTCAGCTGTCTGATGTGGGACCATCACACCGAGATCAAATCATTAATTAACATCCTTTTGTTCACGGTGTACGGCTGGAGAACTTGCACACTGTGGTTCCGTGCAGAAAAATGCCTCGATAGCGTTGATAAGAATTTTAGCAACTACGCCCCGGTGAAGCACACACCGAAAACCCAATCGTGTGCACACATTTGAATTTCTTAAAAAATCGAGTGTACATCCTTTACTCTGTCTGGATCTCATCACTTGGCTGTTGCATAATGCACATAGAAAGTTCATGGGACACATACATGCCAAAGCATGTCCAGGCCTGCGGGGTGTTACTGTGAGTGCTATCGAGTTCATGTCCAAAATGCCACCTATAGGAAAACACTCAGAGCAGAGCTTGGGATAAAAAAAAAAAAGATAAAGTTATCCTGTCCTGTAATTAAAGGATGAGTAAACATCAAAGCAAAGCTGTCAGATCCAAGGAAAAAAGGGATATCCATTAAGAGTACGACTGAAGACCTCCTCCATAAATGTGTTCAAATATAATGGAAATAATAAAAAAAGTCATCTGGTCAAAACGTAGTCCACAGGACAATAAAAATCAACCATCTTCATGAAGGAAAAATCATCAGAATTGACATAACAGTGTTTTGGAAACTAAAAATGAAGTAGTGTGCAGATCCCTGACACAACTACATTCTGTTTCGTCTGTGTGTTTCAGCTCAGTGGTATTCACTATTCACTACTAACTAACTAACTAACTAACTAACTAAATAAAATGAAGTTTCGTTGGTCATGATTTACTGCTCCAAACAATTTCATTTTATACTGTACATGTCTCTCACAGTTTTAAGCATTTTTAAATTAACTTTAATAGTGTATCATATTATGTTATATTTGTTTTATTTTATACTTGTATTTTAATTGTCTTTTGATTTTGTTGTACTTTGTGTATGATGACAATAACAGCATTCTATTCTATTCTATTCTATTCTATTCTATTCTATTCTATTAAATAAAGTGTGTGCATGAACAGGATTCTGCAAAAATCTAAAAATTCTGCACTCATTTGCACAACTATAAAACTTTTAGTGACTCATCTGTGACCAACGGTTACGTGATAAAAATTCAGGGGCTTTTCAGATTAACTGCAGGCTGTGTATCCACATAACTGATAGGGGACACGTACAAAAAAAAATTAAAGATGTAGGCAGTAAAATATGTATAGCATGTATAGTCAGCACTTATGGGCACCTGGAAAACTTTGTACAAGTTTATTTTATATCTTGATTGCTAGAAAACCAATCAGAAGACGACAGATCCACTGAAACCCTCTGAGATATGATAATATTGTGAGATCAAATAAATTATTAATGAAATTCAACCACTTTTTTTTGGTGTTCCAACTGTGTAGTGTTGTATAGAAGTCATTTCTGAGTTCCCTTTGCATCTCATCATGGTTGTGCTGCTCACGTAGAGGTGCAGGTCTTTATGTTAGAGTGAAAAATGAGCCCATGGTGAGTTAAAATGTGACAGGAAAGAGTTCAGATGGTGGAGGTTTAAGGAAGGCATCTTTTTCATTTCTTATTAATGGTTGTATTTACAGTTCTTACTTTTTAACTTTGGACAGAGAAAGGTAAATAACTTCCACCTGCACACAGCTGGATCAAAGTTCAATGCATCTAATCTGTCAACACATGTAAAGTAATAGAGTAAACTTGCACAGAACTGTTTTTGAGAGATTTGACAACCCTCATTTCCCAGAATATAAAACTAATCCTCTAACATAACGCTCACATTTGATAACAACGGGAAATGTTTTTCCTCAATTAGTGTTCTCGCTCACGATCTCATGCCAGTCAAATGTACAGGAGTTTGGTGGATGGAAAGAAGACAGACAGAAGCAGAGTGATGTAAAACAAACACTTCAGAGCAGAGGGAGAGACAGACAGGCAGTCAGACAGACGGGCAGGCAGGCAGGCCGAGGGCAGCTGGGAGGCTGGGTGGGACAGCTGCGTTCTTCCGGAATGTTCTGTTATTTCCAGATCAGGAGTTCTCTTTTGACCTAAACCAAACTCTGCTTTCACGGAGAGCTGCCTGCAGGCTCTTCTACCTCCACAGCAGCCTTATTGTGTGCGCCCGCAGTCCCTTGACCCCTTTATAGTCTCGCAATATTGGTTTAGGAACAAAAGCAGCTAGTTAATTCAATAAAGCACCTTTCCCAATAAACCGGCCGGGTGCTCTTGCTGTGTGTGGCTGGCCGCGCCGCATGTAGCTGTTTTCAGTGTGTCACCGCCGCTAAAGATAAATGAGAAGTTCCCAGATGGAGAGAGAAGGAGACCGCATGTGAATGGAGGAAATATTGCACTCAGAGGGAAGCGGGGAGGACTTCGACTGGAAGCGTCTGACAAATGGTGTTTACTCTGGAATTATTTCTCAACTGGAATATTGCTGAAACCGACTGGAGGAAGAGGGACAAATCTTCAGTGGAGCGGCTGAGTGCAAAAACACAGGAGATAGCTGATAATGTTCGATAAGCTGCTTATTCACGATGAAATGATAAAATATTAAAGTTTACGTCGGAGAACCGCAGACATCACTCTTCTATAGAAACTGTTATTTACATACATATTTAACCAGTTATCGACCATTAGAAGCTTTTTCAAAATATGTTTGAATGCAAAAAATGCTGCCTTGCTGTCGAAAATCCAAATAGAAAAGACACAACCTTGTCTCCCAAAACTTGCGTTCCTATACAACTCACTAAAACGATGATGTAGTAGAAAAGACTGACAGTTTAATAGGAGACACGAGATCCAGAGGTAGGACATATGAGGACAGGATGGAGGCATATATCAGTAACAGGACCTGATCATTTGTTTCATCTTTACTCGTTATTTACTTTAGGTTTTCACTTGCTGTTCGGTTAGGTTTAAGAGAATATCACACTTTGGATGACATTGTCATAACAAAAACTACTTGTTATACGTTTGGTTAAGTTTAGGCACTAAAATTATGAGGTTAGGTTTGGAAAAATATCATGGTTTAACCCTTTCGCAACATATCTGATATTTCCCCTCAGTTTTCTGGGTTACCAGGGTGAGGAGTCTCGCTAAGGTTGGTTGGCTGAAAAGGAGAATCAGTGAAGCAGCTAAATAAATAGTAAAGATTTGTTGATTAGAAATGTGTTAGTGATACAACCAAACCTAATCTAGCAAAAAAAAATGCATTTCCCTTTAAAACACTAAATAATAAACTCAAAGATAAATCAGTGATATCTGATTTATGAGGTGTGTCAGAAACGTTCCAGGACTGGTGTCACAAAAGATAGATTTCAAATCCAAACTACAAGTTTTCCCCTTCCAAGTAATCCCCCTGGAGTCTCACACACTTCCCCAGCCTTCTCTGCCACGCCGCCATGCACTCCTGGAAGGATTCTTCTGGGATCCGTCGTCACAGCCATCTTGATGTCGTCCACGTCTTCAAACGGGTCCCCTTGATGACCCCCTTGAGCTTGAGGAAGAGGAAAAAATCCCACAGAGCCAGGTGGGGTGAGTAGGGAAGTTGCTCCAGCACGGTGATGTTCTTCTCAGGCAGGAGCTGTAGGATGTTCAGGGCGTTGTGAGCAGGAACGTTGTCATGGTGAAGCAGTCGCGACTTGTCCTGCCACAACTCTGCCTCTTCTGGCGCACTGAACGAAGCAAACGCTGCAGGATCTCTTTGTAGACGTGCTGGTTGATCGTCTGAAGGGGAAAACTGGTAGTTTGTAGTTTGGATTTGAAACACAGCTTTTGTGACACCAGTCCTGGAACTTCTCCGACACACCTCGTATCTACATAATTATATTGCGGACAGTGTGTTTGGATCGTAGCAGTCTTTGGCCTGGCACAGCGAGGGCTTAGGATGTCTCTTAGAAATGACATCCTGCTACAACTAAGCTGCATTCATCAGTTGTGTTTGCAGGGAAACTATGTTTCTGACTCTTTCAAACTAAAAGCCTTTCCTACGTTGTCACTGTCCTACCTTTCACTGTTTCAAAGCAAAGTCGTGTTTCTTTCAAAATGTGAAATGTTAACGTAAAGGTGATGTTTTTGAGACGGGCTTGGCAGAGAACACCTTCGTCAGACACCAACTATCAAACTACGAGTTACTAACTGCAGCTTGTCACGTAAACCAGTCAGCACAGCTCACGTTACCTAAATGTTTCTACGCTGCTCTTTAATAAATACGGGAGAAAGAAAGCTTTGGTGAGAGATTTGTTAGCATGAGAGCTTAGAGAATCTGGGTATTACGGCAAATGAAAACCAGACTCGTGGAACTGGCTGTGAGAAAAACGAAGCCAGCGAAGGAAAGACTTCACTGTGTGGTTGTCCAAAAAAGGATCATAACAATGAAGTCAAACACAGTTAGTGAGAAGCAACCGTCGCTGCACAGTTGTGAGCATTCACCAATTACCACTGATCGGCAGCTACAGTTTACTGAACAGATTTTGCCAGTGTGCTTATGCGCATTGTGTGTACAGCACGTAGGCTCGGTGTGTGTTTGCTCAGTGGGTGTGGGTAAGACTTGGTGTCACCGAGGTCGTCAGTATGACAGTATTGGGACACCGACGACAGCCTCGTGAAAGCTGCTGCGTCGCGTCTCAGCGAACTGTCAACAGCACTTAGTTACTGGAGCTGTTGTTGACCCGCTCTTTTCACTCTTCGTCATAAACCAAACGTACAGATGCTGCGCTTTAATCACACCGAAAGATCTCACGCTCAATCTCATGTTGCAGATTGACGCGGTCGACTGTTAATCGTAGCGGTAAACATCGGCGGAGGCTTTTTCAATAAGAGCAACTAAAATGTAAACACCGGTATTATGCAGCCTGATCTTAAGTATAGTCCGAATGTTAAAATGTAAAATTGATTTAATATGAATACGTTTCCTAAACAAAAACACAGATGGGAAGCGTTAGAGTCAGTGATGCCCTCCTGGTGGATGGGTGTGTCCATTTACCTTTGATCAATTTACAACTGGTGAAGGAACAGTTTTAATTATTTTTATTTTGACTAATTGTTGTGTTGAACTCCTCATTTTACAGAATCACGCAGGAAAAGAAAGAAACACAGCTATCTGATTAGCTGTCAGTAATGACTAAACTCATTGTGGCCAGTCTTAGGTTTAGACTCATTCAGTTCATTCAGCACTGAACCCTCTGAATCGTAAGCTTTTTTTTTTACTTCTGTCACATTTTCACTCACTGTGGCTCATTTTTCACTGCAATATAAAAACCTGCCTCTCTATGGAAACAGCACGAGCAGAGCCAGAAGTAGAGAGAACTCAAAAATGTCTTCTGTGCAGCGTGACACAGTTAGAAAGTCATAAATCATCATAAAAGAGAAAAACAAAAGTTGAATCTGTTCGATTTTTTTATTATTATTTTACAAAAAAATGTCATTAACATGTCCAACATTTGTTCTGGTGTTACCAGCACTGCAGGAAACAATGGTGGCTCTACATACTCTAGATTTTCTATTACTTACATCTTTAAATTAATATTGTGTTTCCCTGCTTGTCTTCTATATGCTCTGTGTGAACACAGCCTGCAGTTTTTATGTCATGAGACTGAAGAAGCTGAGTCACTATTGGCTTCGTTGCACAATCTGATACAAACAGTATAATTATGGTGAATTTCAGACATGTAGAATAAAATGATATTAATGAAATATCACCAATGGAACAGCACATTACAACTGAGTAGTTCAAAGACCATCAGAAAGATAAAAGTCTGACACTTATTTCTGTTCTCTGATAAACTGCTTAATTTCTGAAGATTTTAAAAGACAACATGCCTTTAAAACCAGCAGGCAAGCTTTGGAGTTCAGAGAGTTAAAGGCAAAGAAAAGGAAGTTCAGTGAGGCCACTGCATATACTTGTTTACTCTTTTGGTATGAGCAAAAACATCCTCACAACATTTTACCACTCCTCCATAGAGAGCATCATCACCTTCTCTTTTACTTGCTGGTTTCACTCTATCTCTATCCAAAGTAAGGAACGGCTACTGAGATCTGCTCCAGAACTATCGGACTCCCTGCAAGAGCCCTCTCCGCCTTTTGTGAGCTACGGACATCAAGGAAAGTCAGCAAGATCCTTCAGGATCCATCTCACCCGCTGTTCCCTGCATTTGAGTGGCTCCCCTCTGGACGTCGCCTACGCTGCCCAGGCTCAAAGAAGGAGGGCAACTTCTGTTCCCAGAGCTGTCCTCCTTCTAAATGCACATCTTTGACTCCCCTGCCAATGCCCATGTAATACAATGTGATGTTTCTGATTTGGTTTATTGTTTGTTTGTTTTTTTTGATGTCTTTATAATAAATACTCAGTGAGCTTTTGAATTACCCCTTGGGGATAAATAAAGCTGTTTGAATTGAATCTGAACTGAATTGTTTATTTATATGCCGTGTATGAGTGTGTGCTGGGGACACAGGTATCTCTCATCAAGCCTCCGCTTCCCTTCCTCTGCTAAACTTGTTACATGGCTCCGAGGTAGCACATGTCATCGGTGGGAGCCAGTTTGACGGGTCCTGACACTTGCAGTGCTTTGAGGATCAAGATGACAGTTTCCCAATGAGAGCTTTTTACTCGCATGGGGAGCGAAAACATGAAAAAAAAAAAAAAAAGAGCTGCCGGCTGTCAGAGGCTGTAAATGGTGATTTTGTTTCACTTCCCTAAGTTTTTTTTTTTTTCTTCTTCTTCTTCTCGGAGAATCAAAGTCTTATTGAACCCTGTCCAAAACCAGCATGTTTGGCCCTGCCACGAGGAAAGACAGCCATGTTATTTATTTCTTAGCTAGAGGTTGTACTTAGGGAGGTGTTGATAGTGCTTCACATGCCACATTGTTGCTTTGCTGCAGCGACTGGCTCCACTGTTGTGCACTGTGATCGGCCTCTGTTGCGGGCAGGGTTAATTAATGCAGTTGGAATGTAACGAGTGTTGCTTGTCAGCCAAGCGCATGCCCGCTGGCATTTTATCAGCTTGTCACATTAATGAAATACGGTGCATGTCGAGATTGCTCAATTTCCATTTCAACTTTTAAACTTTGTCTGGCTCCAGCTAATGATGTAAGAGTTAAATCGAGCATTAAAGTCATTGAGAGGCTGCAACAAAAAAAAACCACCAACACACTCTGACACTGTTTTGAAGCGTCTTGAATGCATGTACATATAAGGTGAGGAGCAGCTTTTACTTGCAAGGCAGGGATTAACACTACATTTATCTCAAAAAAAAGAAAAAAAAGTCTGAAAAAAAATGTCCAGTGAATAAAGTACTGCACTTTCACTGGGAATACTAATTTATTATCATGGTTTGGAAACTGTGATGAAGTCATACTTTATAGATTATTAAATGATGGATTTTGGGGGGAAAAAAATGAAATCAGACTTCACCTCGCTAAAGCCTTCTGTTTTGTTTTACATGACATTCACAATAACTAACCAGCAGTCGACAGATGCTGTTTTTTAAAAAAAAAAAAAAGGTTCAAATGTGGGGTTGCATTTTTAGAGGAGGGTTAATTGGGGTTATTTTTTTTGTCATAGCAGAGTAGTTTCAGGAACTAAGGAGCCTCAGTAAGAAATGTTTTCTTCAATGCGTGACGTTGATGAAATATCAGGACTGCTTTGTTTGAGTCACCAAGTTTGGATGCAATGTGTGAAGGGATGTTTTACAGGAGTGGAATTAAAGATTGCAAACACAGTGAAGTTCAGGGATGCATTCCAATACCTGTACTACTTTATGCCAGAAAAAGCAGGAGTATGATCCAATACATAGACGTACAAATGCAGTAAGCCAAAAACCACTACTGCATCCAGCCTCAAGCTAGCATGCTTTTCTAGAACTCTGGTTTGCAATCCTTTACACAGCAAAAGATACGTCACAGTGAGCAATAAGACTGAGCTGCTCATTTCACACTGCAGTCTGCGATGGATAAATTAACAACATGGTCAAAGCTTAAGGCACAATATTCCATTAATATTTTATGCAACAGCTTGAAATGCAGAGTAGATGTCAGTTATATTTCTGCTTAAAGTGTCTCGCTAGTCATTAACTGAACCTAAAACCTCACCTCTATGCATCAAAGTTGCATAATTTTAAGGTTTTTCCCATAATAATAATAATCCCTTTTGTGCAGATCTATGAAGTCCCTGCCACTGTCTCCACCCACTCCTCTGCTGCAGCTCGAGCACACCAGCTCTTCTTTGACAAACACTGTTAAAGTGCTACACAATGGCAAGTTTTAATCCTGGGGTAATTCAGCTGCAGGTGTTCCAATTGGAATCTAACTGTGAAGAAGAAGAATGAAGCAGAAACTCTCATCATGATGTGTCTCCAGCATATAGACAACAGCTTTGGACACATTAACAAAGTAAAAATAAATATATACATTTTTAAAAATGTATACAAATTGTTTTGTTTTTTTTTAAACATGGGGCCTCTTTAAATACAGTGAAATGTTCAGCATGTAAAGTTTAGTTTTATATTTGGTCATCATTCTGTCATTTAAACCCAGAGAACTCCATTTTGATATCAACAGCTTCACCATACAAACTCTGTACAGTAGCTGGTATCAATCTGATGTAGTTGACCACTGAGGACGTTTTAGGATTCACAGTAAACAAAACTGGAATGACTCTCCTGTTGTTAAAACACGGGTAGATTCACTGTGTTTCCATAATTCCTGGAAACGATTTAACTAGGATGAGCTGTGTGTACTCAAGGTTAATCAGCTTCCTTACTGGAGGAGACAGAGAAGCCAGATTACATTTATTCGTGCTGGTGCATTTCCTTAAGAAGTGTGGGCAACAAAACAGAACGACTGTTGAACAAGGAGTAGCTATTATAATGACTTGCGCAGCATTTTTTTTCTTCACAGAATTACAAAGTGTAACAGTGCACAATCTGCTTTTTCTTCTTGAACCTGTGATGTTTGATCCAAACTAAAGCCTGTAGTTATCTGCTTGCCTCCTCTTTCCCTCTCTGCTCTGAACACGGACAAGTCACGTCATGCCACTCGTCCCATTATTACTAAATAAAGAAGCCTATCGTGGATTGCCTCTGTGGAGCTCCTCGGTGCTCTGCTTCTTCCTCTGGGTTCTGCTGTTGTCAAAAGCGTTTCCTACTTTTCAGACACTACCTCATTTTACAGAAAAAAAGAGGAAGCTTCTCGTCGTCGCAACAACAATAACAAGAACGACAAAATAGATTATCTCCAGCGCATCTCGTCAGACGCTTTTATCTGCTCTCATTTCCATGGAAATCTGTAGATGAATACACCCTTTAGCACATGCAAAACACAAAACAAACAGAAGACACAAGGACGGCAATACAAATGTGTACTGTGTTCATTCTCATGCCGTGATTCCTTCATCACGGGGGGGCTGGGACATCACATTTACACTGTGTTGTGACTTATCGCCAGGCAGCTTAAACACAATGCACGCACACATAAGCAACACAACCACACCCATGCATACTGTACGTTAGCACTGCCAAGACACAGACGGCACACAACAAAGACAATGCACCGATACCTTACGCTCACAATACCTGCACAACATCAACACAAAAAATAATACAGGTTCAAGTGTCCCCCGTCTCCCCCAGCATGGTCTCGCTTTGCTATCCCATGCTGTAGAACGTTATGGTCTGGCTGCACCTTGCTATTATTATGCTATCGGGGGAAAAGAACACTGATGCCGGAGCTTAGCGAAGGCTGCAGCTTCCATGTTCCCTCAAAATAGTGACAGGTGGAATTTGTTTTGGTGGGACACTTGTACTCTGTCGTTAAAGTGGATAATCAGCAGAGAAAATAAGATCCAAATCCTCTGCGAAACTTGAAATTCACAGTGTGATGTGTCGCTCCTTGGAGGTTGTTGTTTCCTGTGGTGAAGAAAACAGAAATCAGGGGAAGGAGAGAGGAAAACTGAAACCATGCCAGGATTATACCTGCATCCGACATCTGATGAGTCAGAAAGCTCTCAGCAGACCAATACACCTTGAAACTCTGCTCAGGAACACTACAAAGAGCTCACGGTGTCGACCTGGCCTCCAAACTCCCCACATGTCCATGTGATCGAGCATCCAAGGGATTCGTGAGTACAAAATCCATCCATGGAGGATCTGCTGCCAACATTAGCAGAACATTTAGAACAACCAGCAGTGCTCCACGAATTCAGAAAAGATTCAGACTAATTTTAGTTTTCAAAACAGCATGAGGGTTAATGTTTGTAGAGTAGGCACAGTCAAGTTGTCTGGCAACATCATCAGGATGATGAGACTTCAAGAAGACTTTCCCTTCTCCCCAAGTACCAATTAATAACACAACAATGTGTCATTTTTACACTTTTATTGTTTTTTTGTTTTTTTGTTTTATATATATTAACAAACTCAATGAATAATTATCAGAAACTCCTTAGAAAATTTTACGACTTGACAGCATGCACCTCACAGGAAACCGTAAATAACAACATTATTGGCAAAGTTAACTTGAGATCACAATCAGCACTGCTTGCTAATGCACACTGTCGGGTACATAAAACAGCCAAGATGTAAAACATCTGTGTTGTTATCAGTACATTTTTTGGAAAGAAAAAAAAGGTGTTGAAGTGACGAATGGACCCGAGCCAGCTGTAGAATGTGTACAGAGTCAGACAATGTACAACATGACAGTTTCTGATGCAGTCGAGGACACGTCTAATTCATCACAGAAAATTGTTTGGATGCCACTGCGGATCACCTGAAAGCAAAGACACACATGGAAAAATATTTCTGTGTAAACTACTGCGCTACACTAACAATGGCTGCTGTGTAAACCATGTGCAGCACGTTTCCAACACGTGAGCTCAGTTTTAAAGCCGTTCTGCCGTCACTTGAGTTTTTTTTTTGAAATATGACAGGAGATAAATAGAGTTTTGCTCAGAGGATATAAAACACATTGTCCACACTGTCGTCATTTCACCGACTGTAATTTTCACTTCTCTTAAAAAAAAAGAAAGTTTTCACTGACCGTCTGCTGACATATTGATTTATATCATAGCAGAAATGCAGAAAGGACTCCACCAGTGATACATTGGTACACTGCATGCATCTTCATCATTATGTTCACACGGCTTTTTTCAAGGAGCAGATATAATATTTATGATATTGCGAAGAATACCGTTGACAGTGAATTACATGCTGGTTCAGCCACTGACCTTGTACACTTTGCAGCTTTACAGATCTTTGGGGAGCAGTATTTATTCAAAGGCATCTAAACAGTGATTGTAAGACACACTTGGCCTCACATAGCCAAGACTTATCCACACAGTGCTGTGTCAGTGGTGGAGAGCTGCTTGGCTGCACCTTACTACCATTCTACTACATGCAGAGAAAACACTTTGGTATGTTTGTATTTCTTTAAATCAGTCACAATGGGTTTGAGTGGTGCTAAGCCCAGGATGTAGCAACGGTGCCCTTGCAAAATACTGACAGGGTAATTGTTTTGATGGAACATTTGGATGAACGGAGATGAGCTCTGTCACTTAAATTGTTAATTTTCAAAAAAGAACCAAGCAGTCCGGCCTCACTGCACGACCCACCCCTCAGCAAACTGTGACATTTTCAGCCTGTGAGTTGCTGCTTTGAGGTTGTTGTTTTTGTGTAGCTAAGGGGATTTTGAAAACACGCAGATAGCAGAAGCCAAGGAAAGGCCATGTGAAATGTTTCTCTGTAGGCCAAGTGCAGCCTTTGTGAGCGTCAAAATGTTAAGAAAGTAGTATCAACAGCTCCTTCTTGTCCTTATACCACTCTGACACAAGAATGTGCTCAAAGTCTGAGATTTTTGGATTTAACTTAAGTTTTTGACCCCTGACCTCTGGAAAGCTGCCAAAGTATTTTCAGAATTAAACATTTTTCCCGTCCTGAAAAGCTGACTTTTAGTAGAAGTTTACTTTCTATTCTTCCGTGGGGATTTACTCTCTTTGCCAGGGTTTTGTCAATCACAGCCAGTGCCACAAGTGCACTTGCAGCTCCCATGATGCCTCTGGCTTTTCTCTGGCTCCCGTCCACAGCTGAAAGTCAATGGCTGGGTGAAGGCAGGGAGGTTGAGGGCCACAATGGGGCTCTGACAGGCTCCTTTTCTGATGGCCTCATGTGCCTTGTCGGTTGTGATAAGTTGCTTGAATAAAGAAATACAGAGGCACAGCTGAGCATGCTAATAGAGTAATTGTGGCGGGATTTCAGGCGGGGTCCGGAAGCCCGCCAGCTCTTTGCTCCCCACCCCCAACTCACGCCATACCCACTTCTTCACCCCTTCTCACTGTCCAACCTTCCCCTCCACCAACAGCCTTCCCCGTTCACTTTGCCAAGCACTTGCAGAGTTATTTTAACCAGTTGATTTCCCAACAGAATGACCAACACACCCCCTCCAGCTCCCTTTTGCTTAATAACCCCACACCAACATGAAGAAAGAGAAAAAAGCCTTTGTATTAACAAGTCCAAAAGTGCAGACAAAACACGTCTGTGAACACAGCGCAGCTTTCACACATTAAGAAATCTGTCCTCGGTCTGGAGGCATTTGATAGTTTCATTTCGGCATGGATCCCAGAGGGGCCCGGGTGCAGCTGCTTCCATTCTGCTTGTCTATTTTGGAGCGAGAAAGGCAGACAGGCCTGTCACGGCAGCCATATGAAGTCTGTTGCCTAAAAACAAGCAAGGGTCTAAAGGTTACGTCTCCAAAACAACGACCATGACCACTTTCTGTTGACCTGCACATTTCACCCCGAAGCTTACATCAAGACAATGCACTTTAATCTCACAGTTTATCCATCATATGTCAGGTTTATACATACACATCCTGACTAAACTATGAGGGTTTTTTTAAATATGGATTTACAGAGTATGTACAGTAACAGTCTGTACACTATGTCAGGCACACCATGATACTTCCAGAGGTGTATTTGGTCACTAGGTATGAAAATACCACCGACAAACACGTGACAGTAATTGCACCAATACCTATATTATGCATAGCCCTTGAAGTGACACCGATGTTGGTACATGTGGTTCAGTTCAGAAATGTAACACATGAGCACAAAATGAAAACATAAACTTACATCAAAGTTGATGTTTATAGCATTTGGTCGTTACTGTTTCCATCCAGTTAAATCAAGGCAACTGAGAATTTCTAGACTCCCCTAGGGTTGGAAAATGAATTAAAAACTGTTCTTTTCTTTCATTTTCCAGCTATACTAAGCAGTTACTGCCACTGGATGTTTGATGCAGCCCCAACAAAACAGAGTGTGAGGGGTGATCAAAAAGTTCTGATACCGTTTGTAGTGTGCATGCACGGGCAACATGTGTGTGAATACTGATAGGTGCACATTTGTGATTTCGCCACAGAGCTCAAACTGGAGCAGAGAAAAAAGCATCCTATTGTGCATGTGTCTCTCATTAGTCGGGATGATCCAGCCTTCATGATGAGGATCATCAGTGGTGGCATGAGGTGCGTCTGCTGCTACCATCGAGAGAAGAAACAGGCACCAGGAGGATGCTCATTGTTTTCTTCAACATTCACATGTTGGTGCATCAGGATTTTGCGTTTGTCAAAGGTGATATTGCCAAGGCAGAGTTCTACTATAACGTTCTGTGGTATCTGAAAAGATTTGTTGCAAGTGACCTGAACGGCACAATAAGAACAAAACGTTCTCTAACTGCTGTCATTGCTCCCCACTCACCCTACTTGCCAGATTTGGCTACCTATTATTTATCCCTTTTTCCCATAATGAGATGCAAGTTTACGGGGTCACCGTTTTGATACCGTTTAGGAGCCTTCACTGCTTGACGTGTTCACTCACGTGGATTTCCAGTGAGCATTACAAGTGTTGCAAAAGCTTTGTATGGCTGCACAAGGAGCCTACTTCAACAGGGATGGCAGCAAAATTTAGATCAGTATATGGCTTTTCACATTTGTAATGCCACTGTCGGACAACCTTTTAATGGGATAGGACCATAGACTGTATAAAAGATGGACGTAGCTACTGTTACTGCTACCCGCTGGTTTCTGCACTGAGAAAATGAAGCCAGGGTTTTGCTACTTCCTGGTTGATATCTTGAATTTTTGGAGCCAGTGAGGCAAAAATCGTCGGAGGGGGGCGGAGCCATAGGAGCAGCGATTGGTCAGACGGATTGAGAGGCGGGCCCTCTCTGCCCGCCCACATTTACCGCCTTCTGCTCGCTTCGTCGCTGCCAACTGTCAATCAAGCCAGCCACGCCCCTTGCCCCGCAAAATGTTGACAATTTTTAAAAAATTCAGTATTGATTTATTTTCAGATTGGCCGCCAGGTCTCTGGATTTGATTATGAAAACTAATAAGAAAAAATCCTGAGCTGTAGGAATGCAGTATTTCGTGATCTGTGATCACTTCTTTTCCAATTCAAGTCTATGGGAGCCAGGGCTTTTTGGAGCCAGGACTAGCGGACGTAGTGATATTGCAGGTTTTTGACACTTCCGGGTTGGCTTCATTTTTCAGGGCCGGTTGCTACGTCCATCTTTTATACAGTCTATGGATAGGACACACGCATAGAAATACCTACATTTTACTGTTTGACTAATTTTTCTACTCTAACTGAGGCGATACAAGTTGCCTGTCATACAAAAAACACTGAAGAGTTTCCTTTGATAAAGTGTTGATAGACCTGGTAAACACACCAGCTGTCCACAACTGTTACAACTACCAATCTGAACTCAACAGCTTTAACCTACACTGTGGGAAGGACATTTAACTTTTGTTCCAGCCTGGTTCCACCCTTCGTTTTCAAACTCAAAACTTGTGCTACGTTTATGCCGAGCATTTACACAACTCTGATTGCATTTTAGTCTGGATGGACAAAAAACTGAATTTTTTCGGAAACAGTGACACAGACATCTACATTCACTTTCTGATCAGTCACTACATATCCTTCCCTCATTCATGATGCATCCATCATGTGACTTTTTTCAATAAAAAAAATTATCCCAGTATCTAAAATGACATTTATTTCTTTTGCTGAGACTCTCAATCTATGGTTTCTGCTGCCATGACCACCTTATATTCGGGTTATTTTCACAGGCAGTTCCACCTTGTCGTCGATCCAAGCAACACAAATATGATTTAGTTTCAACTTTTACCAACGTAGTGCATGTGGAAAATCGGTATCAAAGTCTGGGATAACCCTGAATTGTGTTGAGCTTGCTGTTTTCAGTATGCGCTCTGTAACCAGAGTCTGACATTTCTTTACGTGAGCAAACAAATATCTCTAATATGTAGGTGGTGGTGGGGGAGGGGAGGGGGACGGGAAGTCACATGTGCAACCTCTGTCCTAAATTGTTGACACAATCCGCGCTCTGTGCCACCTAATTCCCGGATGCCGGATCATCCTGTCTTCCAAATCTCCCCAAATCCCATGGACAGTGGTCCCTGAGAGGCCCTGTTTACCCTGGGCCCGCCAGCCATGGCAGCCTCAGACCCTCTCCCCGTTTTTCTCCCGCACAAAACAGTCACGCACTCATCAGTTAATGCTGAACATCTGGAGGGATTAGCAATGTCAGGCCAATCAGAGTTGAGCTGACAGATCCCAATGAAATGCCATTCTGCAGCTGCGCTCGGCATTCAAGTGCTTTTGGATTCTCATTTCTCCTCCTCTCTTTCCTCTCCTGTCCTTTCTCTTTCCATTCCTCCACTCTTGTCTTCTCTCCTACTTTCTTCCTGTCCTCTCATCATTTCTCTGAAACGTCAATGACACTTGTTCACTCCAAATCGTCCCGCATAAAGTAGAAATTTCCTTAAAATTCTGAAAGCAGTTCTTTGCAAAAACTAAATATCTTCAGTGTAAAGCAACTCATTTACACTGAACAGAAGAGCATCGACATATTTGAGAATAAAACATCAGACAAAGTTTTCCTTCCTTGTTTTCTTCAGTTTCTTTTCACCTGTTTATGGTCGAAAAGCATCAGGAGACACAGTTTATAAGATGGGAGGACAAGTGAAAAAGCGAGCCTTGCGGAAAAAGAGAGAAGGGTTAAGTGAAGCGGGGTCGAGGCACCACCTGCTCCGAATGTTTGCGGCTATAAATCATCTGTGCTCTAGTTGCACCGTGCATGCTGCTACGAAGATGGATAAACACAAAGTCAAAAGTGCAAAGGAACTTGCTACCCACATGCTAATGGGAGTAGTTTTTCATGGAGCCAGATAGTTTGACTTGAGCTAACTGCTGATTTGTGTTATTGCTTTTACATTTTTTCTTGGAGTAACACCTGCTGTGAGGACAGAAATAGTGGTGCGGGCTAGGTAAAAAATTTGATTAAACTTGTTGTGAGCGAGCTTCATCACAGTGGTTAGAGCTGTACACACTGAGACAAAATAAAACACAACAGATTATTTGTTTCATGCTTTATTGTTGTGTTTCAGCATAGTGTTGATTTCCACCCATCCAGGGACAACACTGCAAAACAAGGCTATAGATGCTGTGGTATGTGATCGACATCGTTGGATAAAACACTTGATAACACACTGAACTTTTGCTCTCTATCTTTAAAATAAAGCTCTAAAAATGCTAAAAGAAAATGGAAATCTACAAATATATTTCTTTTAATTAGCCTCCAAAGCATGATGCTCACTGATTATAGCTCATACTTAATGCCTCATATGCTTATTATGACTCTCTGACAGATATGATTTAGTTGATAAAAATTTGCATCTTTTGGTCTCCTAATTGAATTTGAACCTTTAGAAAAGTTCAAACGTATCTTACTGAGTAAAGTCTCGACATTGCCTTACAAAAGATCATTTTACTAAACAAGTATTTCAGTTACCTATGAAGCAAGTTTTCCAAATTATTTTCTTTTTGCTGATACATTTCTCCTGTCAGTTATTGCAGTAGCTACCGTCGTACAGTGATTCAGCCTATTTAAGTCTGGCCGTTACATCTGCAGCTGCCGAACCTGCCTCCAATAGCACATTGTATAAGCTCTAACATTAAGGCAAATGCTAAGGCGGATAAACAATTATATTTTTCCAGATGAGACCCCTCTGACGTTCGTCTACCCCCGCTGGTGATGAAATCGCATGAGATCAAGTTGCTGGAATGCACCAGCGGTCTTGGTTCTACTGGGACTAATCGGAGGGGTTTGCTGAGCCTCGCATGGACACACGGGGCTCGCATCTGATCCCAAACAGCTGCTTAGCAGACAGGGCCTGCAACTGAGAATGCCCAATCCAAAACCCTGCTACAGTCCAGGCAGGCACATTTGGAAAAACATTGCTCTGACCCTCAGAAGGTCCTGACCTCGCAGTGAAGGCATTTTGGCGTATTTCTTTGGGAAAAGCACCTGTCTTCTCGTGGAGTGTTTCTGGAGTGAGTTATTTTCAGTAATCAGGCATTCCTTTGTGTTTGCAGCAGACTAGTGCTTAGTTTCTCAATAGCTGTTGAAGAGAAATTTTAATCTTTTTTGGAAATTTACACCCAATAAACACCCTGTGAAAGATGCCAGTGCTCTGTGGTTAAGTTTGAGGTGACTTTTGTGTCATTTGTGTTGTGTGGGTGCAACTCATCAGCACTAACATTACACCCAACACATCAGAGAGTAAAGAAACACGAGAGATTCAAAGACCTGATGAAATGGAATTAGACTGTATTGCTGGAAAAAAAAAAGATTTTTTAAAGGCATCTTATAACAAGGTAAGTTTCTCTTTTTGACTGCTCAGGTTGAAAACTTGTTGAGCAGAATTTTACTTCCCGCTATTCAGACTAAGTTCTGATCTTAGAGGGTTACTGTCGAGGTTGTGAAACTGCGTACTTCGAAGTGATAATACTGTCGGGTGAGTGTTGATTTCCTGTTGTTGTCATCTGGCAGACATTTCACATGAAGATAATTAGAGAAATTAGCCACCATGTGGAATGCTTTCTCTTGACAGAGTGAGAGAGAAGCCTTCCAGGAGTGCTCTCACTTCTTGATTCATAGCTCTCGATCGGGACCCTCAACACACACTCTCTGTCCCTCAGTTTTACAACCACTATCTTTCCCTCTTTGCGTCTCTCGTTTTCTTCTTCTTGATCATACACCATGCATGCGCACGCACACCAACACACAAAAAACCAGAGCTCCCTCCAAACTGAACCAGATGTTCCGCGTTAAAGAGCAGCGAGGCTCTCTTCTGAAAGAGCACCGTCAGTCTCATTACTCTCCAGTATTTACTTCTATCTATTTCTCTTTTGTTCATACTCTCTGTGTTGGACTGGGCGCTGCTCCCTTGTTTTTCTCTGTGCGACACTGTGGGAACTTCGAGGAGTTTGTTCAACATTTCGCATCAACTTTTACTTTAGAATCTTTCCTCTCCAATGCAGTAAAAGGCAGTTTCCTCTCGGTTTCAGGCCATGACACCTGTCACTCTGCAACAGCACTGACAGTCATGTAAGTCCAGGTCCAACTGCAGATAAAAAGGAGGAAAAATTCATTCTAACGCTCACCAGGATTTGTGTCTTTCACATCTTCTAACTACTTTCCATTTTTAGCTTTGCATTGCTCCAAACTTGAAATGACCACAGTTATCATGATAGTAACAGCCAAACTCGCTGTCCGACGCAAATATCCTAAATATCAGTGCCTTTATTTGTATTCTTACAGGTGGCGATTGAACATGCAACAGACAACTACAAAAGTAGTATTAATATTGCAAGACTGGCTTTATTCATCTTTCATTTGCTTTGTAGCTGCTACACAGGAGTTTCCATTGTCTGGGGTTTTGTGTCAATACTAAGCTCCTGATTTTACTTTCATCCCACTGATGGGTGTTTTACCTCTTTTGTGATTCAGACTCTTTAGTGGTGAATGTAATCAAGGTGTGATTAAAAAGTTCAGATTCCTGTTGCACATGAACGCTTGTGAGTCAGGGTTCTGCATGACGTTGCACAATCAACATCAGGACCCGAGTTTCACATGTTTTTGGGGCCACTCGCTCGTGCAATTTCACGATGGACCTGTAGAAAACAGCACTGAGTTGAAGTCTGCGAGGACCTCCATCGATTGGACGACCCAACATTTATATTGATGAGTATCACTGGTGATGATAGTTGGGTCTACGACTAGGACCCAAGACCAAACACTGGTCGTCACAGTGGAAAAGGTGTATCAAGTCAGAAATGCATCAAGAACTAATTATTTTCCAAAACATTTGTGGCATACATAATGAATTCGTCCACCAGGGGCACACTGTCAGCTGAGTTCTACGATAATGTCTTGTGGTGTCTGAGGGCGAACAGTTACTGCAACAAACCTGAACTGTGGCATGATGGAATTTTGGTGTTCCATCATGACAGGTCACCAGTCTATCACAGGACTACACTTAGAGACAGACAACCAAGCACGCTCACATTCACACCTACAGACAATTTAGAATCACCAATTAACCTCAACATGTTTTTGGACTGTGTGGGAGGATGCTGGAGAACCCAGAGAGAACCCACGCTGCACAGGGAGAACATGGAGACTCCTCACCGGGATGCAAACCTGCGACCTTCTTGCTGCAAGGCAACGGTGCTAACCACCGATCCACCTTGCAGCCCGGACATTGAAAATGATGATTGAAATGGTTTTTTGTTTGCGTCCACACTATCCTCACTCCACACCAGATTTGGCTCAGACGGTCTTGGCGGTCGTCATTTTGACACAGTGGAGGAAATCCAATGTACATCGCAGATGGTGGTTGATGCACCTAAAGAATAGAACTTCCAGGAAAGGTTTTAAATGTGGTAGGAGTGTTGGGAGCAGCATATCACTGCACAAAGAGACAACTGCTATGGCATTGTTGGCCAAATTGAATCAGATTTTGCTTTTAAAGGGCACAGACTTGATGAATGCTTTGCATGTAATATTAATAAAAACAGTATTCTTTCTTAAACTGCTCTACATAACCACAGAACACCCAAACCATCGTAAGGCTTTCACTATGAATTAGCTATATAGCAATTTGCACAGCAAGCCTTTAGAAGTTGCTCGTAGCAGCTTAGATGAACTTCCAACCTTTAGTCAAGACAGCAAGCACACTGAGATGAGCCAACATGTTGGAATTTTTGCAGGTTTTTTTTTTTTTTTTAAGGTGAAATAAAATCACATTGCAGGTTTGAGTAATGTTTCACACGTGGTGCAATCTGTCTAAAGTTCGAAGAGCCGGGTGGTAAAGCAGTCACAGGAAGGGCTCCTAAATTAGTGCCATCTTTTTTTAAAACCCTCCTCCACCTCTTCCCTCCTGACTCCTGCTGCTCTCCCCTCAACCCTCGACTCCCACTTCCTGACGATGACAGGCAGGTTCCTCTTCTGACGCTCTAACTCTGCCCTGGATATCCAATCTCGTCTCATCTCACTCCTCCTAGCATACCTTTCATTTCTGTGTTTTGACAGAGCTTTATTTCAAATGCTAATAGGATTCCTGCTGGTAGATGTTTGCTGGCAGGCCTGGAGAAGCGTGTATCATGTGGCTCCAAAGCGAAGCACAGTGGCGGGATCCTTACTTTATTTTTCTCTTGAGTCTCTTACTTCAAAATTGAAAGATGAAAGGATAATGGCTTCATGCTCTGGTACTTGATGGAGACAAAATTTTGGAATTGAACGTGGTAATGTGGCACAGTCTGATACCAGTGTGTACCTTTACAGTGGTTCCTGAGAACTACAAACAACAGAAATCAGAGCTAAAATGAGTATGAACATTGTGTTGGGAATATTGTGAGCAGCCAGACATTGTTCTTAAAGTTGGATTTATAGTCGATGCACAGGGTTTACAGGAGTCACATCATGGGCAGGGCATAGGTTCAGAATTATAGTTATGAGTTTCACACATTTCACAACAATCATAGCACTCAATGCATGTATTGTACATGATCAAACCAAATCATAATTTAAATACAGACCACTGGCAGGTAACTTTTACTGAAAAGTATGAGGTAAATGTAGCCGTAAGTTTAATTATGGGACGACTGTAATGTACAGCAGCACAAGTCATCTAAAGTTTACCGATATAAGCCACCTAAAGGTGTTTGTCATAAATAACCAATGATGATCTAGTGCACTTAAATACGTATATTGCCCAGTGTACTCTGTTTTACGAGTAGCATTGTGTTCTTTCTTCTCATTTTCATCACGCTAGCATTGTTTCCACAGCACAGACTTTCTCCAGGGACCAAGAACTTTGAGGAACTTGAAGTTAAAGGGACGTTATCCAACACTGCCTACACACACAGCCATGGCAGGATCACGTCCTGAGAGCTCAGGAACTTTTTGGGCGAGACTTGCAGTACTTTTACAATCACTATTTCAAGTTTAGTTTGCACTTTTTGTTCAGCGTGCTTAGACACAGCAAGATAAATGTTCTGAAGAGATCCTATGAGTGATGGACCAATAATCCAAAATGTATGCTGTCGTCAACTCAAATGCTTCACACGCTGCTGCTTTGTCAGGATGCCTTGGTATGACATTTGCACAGCATAGTCCGACAAACCTTTCAAAACCTGTTAAATACACGTAACATGTACTTCATGTTGCGAAACCATGTATTCTGACCTAAACCATGGTCCTACCCAACCTAACCAAGCAGTTTTTTGGTGCCTAAACTTAACTAAACACAGTGAAGGCAAGGCTGAAGTCACAAAATAAAAGGTTCAGCACAGCACACAAAGCTCAGTCTCCTGGGTGACAATCCTCTTACTCGTATCATCTCTACCCCTACAACCTCCTTATGAGTCTTTTCTAAAGGTGTAAAAACTCTTATCCATCTGTTGGCATCAGATATTGGGAGTAGCCAAGACGTGCATCTCTCAGACGCAAGCAGCTTTGGAAAAAATGAAGGTTTTTAGACGCCCTGGTCACAGGCTAGTCATAGCCTACACTGCATCTTGGAGCCTTCACACAGAGCTGCTATGGGTCTATCCAATCCAGCTATTCTTTAGTTCTTCTTTAGGTTGTTTACCACGGTGTTGCTTGGTGGCTGTAAGATGTTACAACCGGGCTAAAAGTCATTATTGCTATGACTTGTTGGGACTTGCAAAGGTTTTCTTCAACAGTCCATTAATACACAAAATTATTAAATATCCCGTAAATGCCAGGATGCAATGATTTCTGTCTTTCCTGTCTGTTGATAGGTGAGTGTTTGTGGTTGCTATCGCGTCACTACACGTCGGCTGGGATTCATATCTCAGTGGCAGGTTTTAAAGCTCAAGTATTGTTATTGCAAAAGAAAAAAGTCTGTCTGCCTTTTGCTTGCTTTTATTCCTGCATAATGTGTTTCTCTTACATACGTTGCTTACAGAATCACTCGAGGGACCCAGAGTGTTTGTTACATGTGCTGCAACTCTGCAGGGGTGTTGACCTACACCACTAGAAAAACACTGCCATCACTCCTTACTTGAATTATTACGGCAACCAGGGAATTAAGCCTCCTTCTGTTGTTGTGCATATTGTGGATTAAAGTGTTACTAAATCGGTGAAATGTAAACGATCACGAATGCAATTCCGACTGAACAGATCTTAGGCGACTGAGGTGGAGGTTAATGTGAGTCAGGACGTGGTTATGGTTAGAAATAGAAGGAGGGCACTTTTATGGGGCTTTCGGCCTCTGAATATTACAGCAACGTCACTTTTGCTCTGAAGACAAATTGCGCTGGAAATATATGGACCATAAAGGCGGTCAAACCTCGGTGCATGTGTGGCAAAGCATGAAAACGTGCCATAAAAGGAAACCTAAAAAAAAAAAAAAAAAAAGGTGAGAAAGAAAAAAGTATAGAAAAATTGGCTGATGACTGGTTTTGTATGCCATGTGTCAGTGAGAAGCAGACAGAGAGGGGGAGGGTGGCACCACATGTGCATTTATAAAGCATATATTAGATTTTAACAGGTATCACAGTTACGGTGGCAGCAGTTCACCTCCAGCTCGTAGACAATTAAAAAGCTTGCTGCTATTGTGGAAAATCACAGGACCTTTTTTTTCTTTCTTTCTTTTCTTTTTCTTTCTTCTTCTTACATTAATTTAGGCTTTGCTTCGTCTTTTTGTTATGTTTTATGACCCGTGGCTCATTAAAACTTCCAACAATTCTTTCAAGCACCAATGTCTCCGCTACCAAAGAAAATGAGGCCTTCCTTTCTTCATTGTGAAAAATGTAATTTGGTGGCTACACTTGGTAACGGAGACATGCTCCATAGCTTTTTAATAACACCGATGCCTCGGCCATAGGAGGGCCATTCCCATGTAATATTGCAGGTGTTCTCTTTCCCTTAGTCACCGCCAAGTACAAATGTGAAGCCACCCATGAGACGGTGCCCTCGCAATCGTGTCCCATTAAGAAACCGCCGTCCTGCAGGTGTAGCTGAAGGCTGAAGCTCGTTTCATATCATGTCATCTTAAACTGTTGTCTACAATGCTAAATGTTTTAACTGATCTGAAATATTTAACAGCATCAATAGCTCTCCATGTACTTTCTCATTGCCTCACCATCTAAAAAGCATCCAGCTAAGTTTTAAACCAAACCAGGACCCATCTGAGTTCACATGGCTTTTATACCACACTTGTTGGGTAGCATTCTTGTCATCAGCAGCCCTATTTTTCTTTTTTTCTTTTTGCTGTTGTTTTTTTCAGGACGCAGACATACTTGACATTGTTTTGCTCTTACTTTCTCTTTATTTACGTAGCTGCTTAAGGAAGTGACCTGGAACAATTGACTTAAAACCAACAAGACTTAACGCAGGTGCTTGGAAGTGCTTCGCAAAGAGGCCTGGAGAACAATAAATGCTTTGAGGCGTTATTTTTGAGATCCTTTTTCTGAGGAGATTCACACATCACCTGAACTTGTCAGACAGCTAGAAAGTTATACTGCATGTATTCAGACAACACACTAATTATTGCTAAAGACAGATCTACATGCAGTATAGTGGCTTTATAGTCTATTTTACTGCAGGCACTGGATTTTATCCCATTTAAAGAAGTAAAATACATTTCCTGTTGTCACAAAAATAGGTGTGTTTGGTTGCCCATTGGATTAGTGAGCACTAAATGAGGGAAGAAGGTTAAGGAAAGGACACGAATGCAAAGCTTAAAAATTGTATGGAAGGATGCCGGTGTTGGGTTTCCCTTCAGCCGGGCTAGCTAGCGAAAGCTTCTCCCTTTCCAGTTCAGGGGTCAGAGTTCATGCAAGAGGCCCGGGGCCTCCGAAATGAGCTGGCTGGAGAGAGGTGAGGGGGACAGTCTGAGCATAAAGTGCACAAAAAGGTCACAGAGGAAGTAGACGGCAATAATTTCAGCTTTCAAACCTACTTACTTGTCGTTAGCAGTTCATTTGGAAGGTTACTGGACAGAACTAGAACCTTAAATCTATTAAATCTCTGAGAATGAAATAGGAAATGTTCCAAACATTGTATAAAACAGTGCCAGAGAAGTCCAAGAATTAGTTTTTAAATTTTAAGAGGTGTGGATGAAATTCCTTACCCTCATGTTGTATCGATGCTCTTACAACAATAGCTGTGATTTCTAAGTGAGGTCCATCCTGGTCAACCTGCAGTTTGTTATTTCTTAGACATGAATACAGACAAGAGAGAATAAGCACTGATATATTGGACTCTATATAAGACAGAAACTATGGCCATCCTGGTCCATGACCATTTGGATGACTTAAGGGCAACATCATAGGGGTATGTAACCTCTGGTGAAGGGGTTAACAAGGCACTATGGTCATTACTAGTGGAGAAGAAGCAGCAGTCCCCCTCCTTGAAAACTGCCTTTAAATTATAGAGCTGATGCATATCAATTTTCAGGGCTACGCTAAGTACCACCTAAAGGCAAGCTAAACGTTGGAGCTGAGAGACTGAATATGGGCTTAGGGTTCTGGGTGTGTTCACCTGGAGATAAGGGGAGACATTTTCTGTCTATGATCATGTGACAAACTCAGTCACGTCAAAAGTTTCCACTACAGACAATAGCAGTGACTACAAAAAAAGTGTCTGTAAGAATTCCTGCTACATAGAATACTCTGTGTTCCAACAATCTGAAGTTACAGACACCGATCACCGCAAACGACTTTGACATTTTGAAAGTGACAGCATAAAATAGAGACCATCTCCTGATCAACTGAAGTCATGTTAACCATTAATTGTTTTTGATCTGTACCAGAAAATAAAAGAAAGAGTTACGCTACTGTTTAGTCGTTATCTCCTCATCTAATACAGAGCCATATCTTCTTTTTATTGGCACAAGCTTGTTTTAGTTATGAAAAATAATGTGGCTACCGTACGTAAATATCAGTGTTTCAATTTATTTAAGTAAAAATATGGACTTGAATTAGGGTTTAGATTTTAGAATTAATATCTCCCTGTTGCAGCTGCATCGTCGTTACTTTTATAAATCAGGTTTTCAAGATGAAGCTTCTATTTCATCAGCTGCAAGTTTCTTCACCATTCCTACAAATCTATAATTTCTAACGGCTTACTGCAGTCGGTGTCTCCCGCAAACATAAATAGCAGCTGACAGGGGCTCTTCTCCCCCGTAAACGCAAATTTAACAACTTCTTTAATCTTTTATTTACTCTTAAAAATCGTTTCTTCTTCTTGATCCTCTTAGAGTCTTAAAATCTCCATTTGGGATGAATTACTTTCATTTGTTTAAAATGAGCCTGATCTTTCTTCTTACCTCAGAATAATGACTCTTGACGTCATCGCTCGGTTGCGCCTGTTTGGCGGAGCGACGTGGTGTAACACAGACACCGTACGGTCCGATTCAAACGGAGATCTGAATCAGAAACTTGCACGGTTTTCGAACTCTGAATATTTGATGTAATTTGTCAAAGATGTTGCTAAAGTGAAACACATGAGGACTGTCCCTCAGTTTTCTCTCATGTGAAGAGTATGTGCGCTCTCCATCCGTCCCGTTATTCACAACACCCCCGGCTCCTATCAACAAACCCCCTGAGCAAAGGGGAATGGGTCATATAAAGGAAACCGGGAGTCTTTTTATATCCGTTTACTGTTAGTGTTAGCAGCCATTTATGACTCCACTGGCTCCAGTGACGTGGGACGCAGGGCAAAGGGAGAGCAGGCCGTCTCCTCCAAAGCTATTCAGCGTCTCGTAACCTTGAAGCCTTTTCCTTTTTACTGCCATTAAACTGCGTCTGGGAGTAAACCCCCCGTGTGGGCTTTGGCAGTAATGAGGCTCCTTCTCCACGACTTCAAATGATCCAGGGTGTCAGAGTGAGCTTTTTTGGAAAAAAAAAAAAAAGTTCTAACACACTTCCTGGCTGGTTCATTTAGCTGATGGTGAAGCTCTGTAGTGGTAATTATGTCACTGGAGAATTAGCTGCTTGCTTCTCAGTGCAGCTTCACTCAGTCGAGATGATTTACTAAATAAACACTTTTGGATGTAGACGGTGAAGTGAGCGATGTAGATAAATGAATAATAGATATAATCTATAGTTCAGCATGTTGACGTTTTAATAAAGGGTAATAAAGCTGAGAACAACAGGAGCTGATGGGAATGGTACTGGTCTACAACACTTATGGAAAAGCTTTAAAACTTCAACTGTTTTTTTTTTTTCTTTTTGCTTAGCTTGATAAAAAAAAATAAATAAATAAATAAAAAATCAGCCTAAAAAAGTTCCTCCCATACATGGATTGGAACTTGGGTAAAACTTTTCTGTCCCCTCTATCATCAGAATGGCTGCTTTAACTTCCACAATCGAGACACGTAGAAAAGAAGATAATGCCTTTACGTTGGAAGCCTTTGAAACAGCCTCCTTCTTTCAGTCAAATGTTCCTCCTCCATTGACACTGTTGAGAAAAATCTCACAACCTGCATGATTTCAGTAACTTTTGGTTGCTGTTAGTGCCCTTAAGATTGTAATATTTAGTTTGTAGAAAACTGATCTAACAAGTGTTGCTCTGTTTTCTTGTTTTCTTTTTTTAGTATGTTACATTGATTTATTGTTTTTAAACGACATACATACAAACATATATAAACCTGAGCTGATTTTATTTAGTCCATATTTAGTACATAAATACTTTTGCCGATTTTTGCAACTATCCATTTAACAGTCATTCAGTACAGCACAGAACACAGTATTTTAGTAAAGAACCACAAAGTCAACCTGTATTTAATTATCCACACATTCAAGCTGTAGATGTTCAGACAATTTACAAGACAACTGAAAACAAAGTTCAGGGATCAACACAACACACACAAGCATGTTCCAGGAAACCTGAATATCTCCAAATTTCATGACAATCCACACAAGCAGTGTGTTTTAAAACACCTCTCGTCCTCTGGGGAAAATGAGTGTTTGCACAAAACAGACTGACAGTGCCTCCCTCCAGCATGGTTCAAAGTATCTGATGGAAATGAACAGTTTATGAAATGTACAAACTCAAAATGACTACAAAACAAACACTTTAGTACCAATATGTGCTGGCTCGTTTACGACTATATTTCTGTTGATCAGTGAGCACTTCAGTTAACAAGTAAATGAATGACTTTCTGCACAGTCTTGTGGATCAAAAATGTAATCTTCTGCATACCCCACATAGTAATGGGAAACAATAAACAGACAGACAACCAAGCACACTCACATTCACACCTACGGACAATTTAGAATCACCAATTAACCTCAATATGTTTTTGGACTGTGTGGGAGGAAGCTGGAGAACCCAGAGAGAACCCACACTGCACGGGGAGAACATGCAAACTCCACACAGAAAGACACCGGGATGCGAACCGGCAACCTTCTTGCTGTGAGGCAACAGTGTTAACCAACTGCGCCACCCTGCAGCCCACATTTTATTATTTTGCTGATATTCTCCATCTTTAAGTTGTATTTTTAATGTGCCATCCTCTGCAACAGTTAACCATTTTGGATTAAAACTGGAAAATTAGCTCACGTGGGTGAGCTGGTGACCCATGTACAGGAGCTATAGTCTCCGATGCAATGGCCATGGGTTTGAATCCTGCTCATGGCCCTTTGCTACCCCTTCTCCCGTTCTCTTCCTCCACTTTCCTGTCTCTTGTTCGACTGTCCAATCCAAAAACGGCAAAAAGGCCCCAAAAAAAAAATAAAAAACTAGAAAATTAATCATCTTTACTCTGTCACTGATGTTTTAAATAAAAAAGATTCGGGAACATCTGCTGACCTGCTCGCTAGTTTGATTCCATCAAGGACCTTTGTCAATTATAACCCCTTTTGCATTACTTCATCATCTCTTGTCTCTATCTCTACTCATTGCAAAACACAATAATCTTTATCTTTATTCACAATCTGTAGAAAAGCCCAGTGTCGCGGAATATTCTGACAATTCTGCTCCAATCTAAGACTAACTGCAAGGCAAACCCTGTGATGTGAAAAATGCAGTTATTCAAACATGAGCTAATCATCAACAAACAGCCTCCACACCTCAGCTTCTCTTCCACTGTGAGACATGAATTTATGACATTGCACACATACCAGGATGCAGCGCAGTAATTCACTTTTCTGGTGTGTCAACTTTTGTGCGAGCCGCCCCACCTACTTGTGCATCAATCAGTTATGTCCTAGAAGTTCTGCTGACAGCCTCGAAAGAAAATCAAGCTTCAAATGAGCCAATTCTTGGTGTGTAGGCATTAACACAGTGAGTTTACGTGCATCTTCACAGAAGCTCGTCGCACATGATTGATGAACATCAGAGTAAATCTGCAGCCTGAAATGAAAATGCTGTTGCTGCTTCCTTTCTGGAAAATTTGTGACCTGCTCTGCGCTCGGCTGAATGTTTGTGATGTAACGCTTTCACAGAAGCATATTTTCTGTCTTCCTTTCGCTGTCATTTGGCCTGAAAATCAGATCCAGTTGCCATTTTGCCTGACTTTGTGTCAGTGTCAGATCATTTCTGTTTAAGAAGAGGCTTCAGTGTTTTTACATCTGCAAACCAGTAGCAGCGATCTGCCTCACTGATGTCACTTTTATTTGACGTGGCAGCTTCAATTTTTTCATAATAAGTAAAGAAAATCTGCCGTGTTAAGACTAACTTTGCTTGTTGCCATTAACTCAGTGTGTTTATTTCTTTAAAATATTCGTGATCCGCTGCGTGTTTTATGTCTCGAAACATGACCGGTTGTGTTTTTAGTGGGAAAATGCTGCAGCTCTTCTGGGTGCAACAGAAATACCACCCAGTCAGTGTACCTGCATAGCCAGCTGCTGACTGATGCCGTACACATAGCCATGTAAATTTAGTCAATCAGCATCTCGTGAAAAGGGCAATTATTCTATCGCCTTAAGCCGAGTCAGTCAGCAGTAGCGTATTGACGCTGTTGTTGTTTGACTGTGTCAGTATAGGTGGAATAAGCTTGTCTCGTCTTGCCTTGCCTGTAAAATCTGTTTGGATGCATTTCCTCTTGACTCTGATAACAGAAAACTTTTCAGGGTTTCTCACTCAAGCTACCAAACTCAATGTCAGCTGTGCAGGAGAACATCTGGCCAGAACAACCTCATCTCCGTGTGGCCAGTTCATGCATCTACGTGCACTAACTTTGAAAGCGGACAGCGGGTGTGCACGCAGCACTGTTCGTGCTACAATAAGTGTGCGTTGGCCTGCTATGGTGGCATTGCCTCTCAGATCAAACACACAAAAAACACAAAGCAAAATATAATCATACCATGAATGTTCCTGAAAACCTGTCTGTGACTTAAAGACAGGCGAGATGTAGCGGCAAGTAACTGGTTGGGCTGTGGCAGCGTGTCAGTGTGAGTATCCCTGAGGGTGTGCCGAGCACAGTGGGCGGATATAGTGTATCTGTAAAATTCAGAACGTCACCTGCTAAATAAATCACATTGTGAATATGGATCGTGTTCCAGCCTCACAAAGTCACAACTTTCTGTTTCCCTATGAAATGAGCTGGTGCACTGTAAAGTCATGCACTTTGTTATTGGGCACGGTCAGCGGAAGGCATGAACAAATGGAAGTACCCCCAAAGTCCAGCAGCGGCTACTCCAATTACAACTCTAAATGATGAATTAAAAAGGTGTTAATCACAGCAAATCTCCTCGCAATAGCCTAACCTCAATACAAGCTTTTGTGTTGTGAAGCATTTGTTGTCCAGCCACTGCTGCCCTGTCAGCCTGCTTGTGTTCAGAACACTCAGACCAGAGTGTGAACATCTGTAGAGCGATCAGCGGGACGATCGTGTGCTTGGACAGACGATGCAATTTATGTCATCTGCATGATTTAGTCACGAAATGAAGAAGAAGAAAAAAAGTACCAAAACAGAATCAGCACCAAAACATGAAAAGCGTTTAAAAAGACCCAAAACGTCTCGTCTTTCAGAATGCTGATGAAAGTTTCATGACTTTATCTTGCATGGTTACAACACAATTGCATTGACAAGATCTATCTACAGACAGACAGACAGACCTATAAACAGCCGCCAGAGTACTAAAACTGAATTTGTGGTCGTTCCCACTACAGTAGGTGTCTCCGGGACCATACTTTGTCACGATGACACACACACACACAGACTGGAAACCATAACAGCCACACTGTCGGGGATGGTAATCAACTAACTGGAGGTCTGCACCAGCATTTAAGTGTGAGGTACTTCCTGATGTTTTCGCCCTCTCTTCCCTCACATCAAACACCCTCGTCCTCATTCGTCAGTTTGAACCCAGGTGGATTTGTGACCCCTCGTGGCGCCCTCTCGACATCAGCGTGATCGTGTCTCTCCTGCCATGACGTCCAACATCCTCAGCTGAACGATGTGCGTACCCTGATGCTCCCCCCACCTCGAGGAAGCTCTCAACTGTTCTTGCTCAAGTCAAAAGGAAATCCCCTGGGAGAACCCAGATCTTGAACACTCGTGGCAGAGGATGCAATGTTTCCACAAGAGCAACACTATTGATAGCACTGTTACAACCCTTTTACGGCACTTTTTTGCAACAAATCCCTTCTCATTAAGTGATCATAAATACATAGAAGGATGCAATATCAGCTAAGATGTCTTTACAAGAAATAAAACTACAAACCAAAATCCAAAGTGCAACACTCACTGATAGGAAACAGGAAAAGCACTCAGGTTGAGTCTAATTAAACAGTGTATGCTTTAGAGAACTTGTAAATTCAAAATCCTGTCCCAGAAAGTGAGGTTAAATTAAAGCATTAGACAGCTTGAGTGCACTCTAAATGCATAAGCTTAGCTATAAAGCTAAATCTCCACCTCCAGGTTTGTCAGACTCTTGATCACTCTTGCACAAACTTTTCCGTCATGCATCTTTTTAATGGTCTCTGATTCAGTGGATGCAGACGTTGCTTCCCTGCACTCTGGCAGGCACCAGAGTAAAATGTGTTTCTGTTATGTAAACAGTTTCCTGAGCAAAAAAAGAAAAAATCCTGACCAAATGAATCAAAGCACAATGAACATTTTTTTTTATTTTATTTCTTTTTTGGTCGGCCTCTTTACTGTACCACCTTTACTTCTTCTTCATCCCGGCTGAACTCACATGGGTTCAGAGCGCAAACAATACGAGGCATTAAGTTCCTGTGTGCTGACTTGCTCAGCTGCTCCTGACTACCTTAAAACTGTACTATCACATGAGTAATGTTTAACCAGCGTGTGGCAATTTTGCACTAACAAAGCGGCCAGATACAGAGTTGTTCATTAAAAGCACCAAATTGATTATTTCCTTCCTGTTGTTTGCTTGTCATACAGGGCTTTCGGGTTTACTTCCGAACCCGAGCTAGCACAATGACCTTATCTAGCAAAGGGAGCTGATTGTGTAACCATTGCCCTCCAGTTATCGCTGTACCATGGCCAAAGTTAATAGCCGCTTCCCTTTTTTTCCTGGAATCGGCACTAGCTGCAGGGCATTTGTCAGACAGTATTGGAACCAGCAGTGTGTGTGAAATGAGATATTGATTCAAAGGAGTAGGTGTACCTCTGAGGAAGGTACGGCAGAAGCAGCTCCGCATGAGTTGTTTGGACATGATCGGAAACTGAGCACGCCACATGCTAATGCTACTTCAACATTTAGAAAGAAACTTGTGGAAATTCAGTTTTAAAAAGCTGCCAAATGCTGCATTACTACAGCAAAACCTGCCTAAGCCGACTTTACATGCAACTGTCTTGTACATTTCCTATGAATGAGGCCTTTGTGTTGGTGGAGACAGGTGCATTGTATAGCTCGCCATACATCGGTGTCGAGAGTATCAAAGCAAACAACCACACCTTTTGTGCAGGTCATTTAGCCGCGTTAATCATACACGGAGCACACTCACTAGTAAGCGTTCACCTGGCTCGCTGCGCTGCTGGTTTGTGTGTTTCTGCGTGTGTGTGTGTGTGTGTTGTCCCGATGCTGTCCTCGGCCTGCATAAAGCAGATTAAATTCTAGTGTGTCATCTCTGGCAGATCCTCAGAGTGCTGTGCAAAGAAAGTGCTGAAGCATTCAGGAGAGGTGAAATCACCCGTGGTAGGTATTTGGTTGTGTTTCATACGGCAAAGGATGATTAATATCTGTCACATTATTGGGTTTCACGGTAGCCTGTGAGAGTGTGTGTGCACGCTTGGCACACGCAGTGTTGCAAAAACTTACTAAATCTAAATATGTAAAAACAAGACAAGAAAAAAAATGATATCACCAGTAAGTAAGAGTTAATATTCTGACAAAACAAGTGTTTATTATGTGTGCGCGCAAGACTTTAGAAGTGGTGAAACTTAAACACTAAATCAAAAGACAGAAGCGACTGGATGCAAACAGACAGCTTTTTGCAAGTTAGTTAAAGTGGACATAAAATATAATATTGTGACTGCAGATAAAAGAAAAAAGTAAAAATACTGATAAGTGTTGACACCAGTTTAAATATGTACGGCGTAGTACAGTATATGCATAATGGCTTTAACTAAGCTTTTATTATTTTTATCTTCTCAATAGTGGTGAATCTTTAACCTTCAATTATATAATCTGCAATAATCTGTAACGACACTCAGATGATAAGGTTTCAAACTATTTTGAATATGTTGCAACACAGGGCAGCTTTCCACTGCAGGAATTCAGGCCGGCGTGAGGTGGCGCAAACATTTACAGGAACATAATCAGATCTTTCTGTTTCCTTTGTGGATCCAACAGCTTCGACCAATAAGTAGCGGTTACTTAATGTATCTCCAGTTCAACCAACACATAGAACAATGGGGGTTTGCTGAATTTCACGTTGTTTGTGGCGACGTTAGAGACGGGAAGACTGGTGCTTGTTGTCATCTGCCAGTTCAAGCCATCAGCATTTGTCTTCTCTGAGTTTAAATAACGAGTGTTCAGACCCGCACAGCAGCTCTACTGGGGTGGTTCTTATGGTCGGTACACACACGACAGCTTGGATCACCCCTGAATGTCCTGCAAGTTCCTGCAGTGTCAAGGGCCAAATGATGTTCATTTACAGTGCTGCCGCTGCGTGCATTTGGAGTTTGTACAGTCAGCAAACAGCTTCTACTTTAACCAAGATTTTTCCACCTGTCCACATGTGTCCACACAATACTTACCAGGTAGAAATTCTTAATGTGAACAGATAACTACACATTTATTGTAAGATTTTTGCCTAAATCCAATAGAATTTTTTCTTTTTTGCATAAGTGATCACACTGCTAATTTGTTTTATGGCAAATAATAGGTAACATATTTGAAAACTCTCCTCACTTTGAGATTTCTTCCATCAATCTCTCACATGTTGAGTTTTACACAAGTTCTTTTGTTGGTTGACTAACAGGGAATAAAGTTGACGCCTTTGCAGTGCGCCAGGTCACGTCGAACTAAAGCGATGACTTAGCGAAGCCGGAACACTAACCATATTCACATTGTGTTTGATTTGGCAAACTCCTCTTTCTATCTGAGATCTGACCCATTTATGCATAAGGAGCTGTCAGAGGCGAGTGTTTGTATTACTCACTCACACACTCACATTCATGACTCATCTGAGTTTATTTGACCATGGGATGAGAAAAATAATCCGTTTAAAGGCTCTATAAAAAAAATAAGATAAAATAAAAGATTAAATTAAAAAAAAAAAAAACTTTACACAAACTTTCAACACTTATTTCTAAGAGTTCTGGTGAGTAACGCCGGTGCCAAGCAACACTGAGTCAACTTCCTTGGTCCTGAAATGAGCCTGTGTGAAAGCATTCGGGTGTTTACATGACTCTGTTCTTTTACTCATGAGAAATCCTGACCTTAAGTTACACTAAATGCAAATGTTTGAAGTGTGACTCAGGCAGAAAATATGCTGAGTTGTTTCATTTGACCATCAAAAGTAATGACATTTGAGATTCCTGACAAGACAAATAATCTTATCCTTTCTGCTAACTACTGCTAAAATTCTTTTTTAGATGTTTCCTAAATGATTTCTCTCATATTTTAAGGCTGCATGAATGTTTTGCATATATTGTGGAGGCTGCTCTTCTGACAGTTGCTTGAAAGAAAACTCAGCAGCATCTCTTGTGCTCCTGTTGTGTCACTTTATATGAGGAATTGCTGTGAATGTAATAAATATTAATGTGTACACTATCGGCATTATGTAGCGTATCAGTAATCGCGGCCACTTTCTTGTTGAGAGATTTGCTCGCGAGCCAAATGACTAATCTTGAGCGCGATGCATTTGCAGCGAATGAGCAGCTCATTAATATTTGTCACATGTGTCTCAAAGAAACTCTGTCAGCACATCTTGAGTGCAAATGCATGGGAGCTTGTAAATCTCATGCCTTTAGAGACTAATAATAACAAATTTATCTCTGGCGATTGCGTTTCATGGCTCTGTGTGATGTAAACCACACCAAAAGCTGTCATTAATGGCGTTTTTTCGTGGCAGATCCAAAGTGGGGGGACTTGAAAGCGGCTCATTATTCAATATTTACACATGGCGCTTTGTATTGCACTCCACAGAAGCTTTCCATTTAAACTTGAAATTCATCAGAAAGTTCCCCTGTGCCTCTCATCTTGTGGGAACCGCTGTAATAATGAATCTCGCACTATTGGTAAAGGCTTTTGTAGTGACTGGTAATGTCTTTTTGAAATTCTGGGCGGGATGAAGCGTTCTCGGTCATTAACACGTTTATAAGATCCGCATCCCCAACGTGTTTTCACTCTGCGTGATGTTTCGAAGGACATTATGTACAAATATGTAGAATGCATTTTATTGCAGTTCAGGGCCTCCAGCTGCGTGAGCAATGTGGAATTACTCATTAAATGAACTCCATATCTGAGTCTGATGGGTCCACCAGTTTGGCTTACACATTTAGTAGGCCATATTTCAGAGCTTACGGAGTTTAGTGACACCTTCTAGCGCTACTATGAAGTCGTAGCTGTCAGGACATTCAGGTCACACTTTAATGTCTCAGTCAGGATGAATGAGATGTGAAAAGCATGCTGTCTTTAAAAAAATAAAAATAAAAATCTCCAAAATTTTTTATTAGCATTAGAAGCTTTTGAACTTTCCAACAATCCTTGAACTACTCATCTGTCTCGTGTCATTCCATCAGAAAAACCAGAGCTTCAGATTTTAATATTTCGATAAAATCACTTTTTTCTACATTTAAAAACTTTGCTAGATTAACGCGTTACCTCTAATTAGATTCTGTGAAAACATAGAACTTTTCGGGGCAATCATGTGGACATTACTGACTCAGCTACAACCAACAGTAAAGTGACAAATATTTAGAGTCTTTTAGGTTGAACTGTGTTTAAACAGAGGGGATAGGAGACAAGTATAAGAACTAATTGGTAACAAGATTTTACTCCAGTGCTGGTAACACCTGCAGAAATTCAACTTTTTTTTGTTTGTATTTATGGTTTATGGCATCATAACTTTGTTACATTGCACAGAAGATATTTTTAGACTCTTTGTTTTTCTAGCCACGGTTGTGCTCTTTCCAAGGAGGTGCTGGACTTTATATTGTAATGACAAATGAGTCCACAGTGAGTAAAAATGTGACAGGAGCAAAAGAAATGGCCAGGGGTCAGTGAATCCCTAGATTTTTGTCATCAAGTCAAACGTTCACTCATCTAATAGGTTAGATTTTGTCTGCAAACATTTCAGATTTTCATGAGTTTGCTTTTGGGGATAATAAGGGAACATAGTACATTTACCTACTGAACATGTTAGCATTTAGCTTCGTGCTAAATGCATAAGCACGGGTAGATTGCTAATCTCATCGAGCTTTTGTTAGTCATTTCTGACTGGGTGCCTCTGTAACCTCCGTTGAAGGCCGTGCCCAAGTGAACGCACACAAAAGTTTAAATTCATTTCCAAAACAGCCCAACACTGACAACACCTAATGGTTGTTTTCCTGTCCATAAAACTGTTTTTCAGCCCAGTCGGTCGCAAATGTTAAAAAATAATGAGCACTTTCAATCCTATAAATGCGCTCAAGATATTTTGCATGCTGAGTGCACATCCTGTGAAAAAGAATATTATGTCTGGTGCTAAATTTTCATTAGCACAATAGTAACTGGCAGCACAGCACCAATATAATAACACAGTAAGGGGGCGACATAAACCTGTCACACCAGCTAAAATGGATGGGCCCTGGCCAGAGGGGGCTAAACGAGACCTAAATCAATTTGAGTAAGGAGGCTACAGGAGTGGAGGAGGGCTCGCAGGGGGTTGTACGAGTGTATACCCTCGGACTTGAGGAGAGGAGGGGAGGAAGGAGTGTTTATGCTGTCTGTTGAGGTTCCCTATGTGAGGGTGTCAGTGAGGCCCAGGGAAGGCTCCAGGCTCAACCTCCCTCTCCCTCCCACACCCCCTCAGCGGATCCTCTTCTGGCTCCAGTCGGGCTCTGGCTCTGATTAATAGCCACCGGAGGTGTCCAACGATGGCTGATAAGGGACCCCTATCCCCCCCCCCGCCCACCCTCCCTCCTCTGGAACAGAAGGGCTCGTAACAAGCTAGCTCCCTCTCTTTCCCCTCCTCGGGCACTCAGGGAAGCCAATTAAGCACGTCTTAAAACTCAGGAGCGGTGACAACTGGTCTGGGCCTCTGGCTGAGGGCCATGATGTGACAGTGGTGTTCACTCAGAGGACACTGCAGCACATTTAACCTTGAATCTAAAGCCCCGGGTCAGAGGTCGCAACTGCTTGTATGTCTCTCTCGGGGACACAGCGCCGCATTTCTAAGCTAATTAGTTAATCAATTTGTTTACCGTGAGGAATCCTCGTTAATGCAGCCAAAGCATAATCATTTCTCAAACAATTCAACAACCGCAAGTGCCCCCCCACCTTGCGGAAATTTTGTTCCCAGGCTCATCGAGAGAGCAGAGACAAGAAAAAAGGAATTGCTGAAAAGGGGGAGGCGGTGGAGGAGGGGGGGTGGCTTCCTCTGTTCCAGACAAGAACACAAGCTTATCCCAGCAGCCCGTTTCTCTATTTTTTAACTTGATGGCCAACGTTACAGGTGATCAAAGGACTGGACCCTAGGAAGGGGCTTAGGGCACAGCAGTGCGGCGAAAGGGATTGCTTCCCAGTGATTTGTAAGTAGGAAAAGACTTTTGACATGAAAGACAGCTTAAACAGCAGAGGAATAACAATAAACCAGCTGTAAAATGCTTCTTGTTGCAGCTGAATTGATGCAGAGGGTGGCTCCCACAACTATTTTTCTCTTGCTTTTTTTGTGGGTGTCTGGCATTTCCTACCGAGCCATTTCTACAGTCACATGCACACAACAAAAGGCTACATCTGAGGGGGTGGGGTGCCCGGGGTCTTAGGGGTAAAGAGATGCTTTGTGCCGGGGATATTGTGAAATCCGACGACTCCCATTTCTTTTCACTCGAGCTATGTTCGAAATTTGGTCGTATTCTTCGCCATGACAAAAGTGCAGTTTTCCTGTTGAAGGATTAATCCCAAAATGCAATTTTAATGGATCAGTTGATTATAAATGAAAAAAAAAAAAAAGTGGTGCTTTGAATGTAACAGATGTTGCCCATGTGGATGGATTTTTTTAATCAAGGCTGGAAATATCAAGGACTATATTTGTTCTGTTACATTTCTTAGACGTGCAGATTTGTGTATATCGTTAGATTTGCTTTTGATAATCTTCTAATTGTGTTTATGCAAGAGTTTGTCGTTGCCATTTTGTTTTTATTTATATTTTTTTGAGATGCAGAGATTCTTCAGGGGCCATTAAAATGCTGCTGTCTTTGTAGCGTTTTGTTCTATTTGGATTTTCTCCAGAAAAAAAACAAAGAATTGTCTATTTCTCTGATGCAAATCTAAACAAAATCAGCAACATTTTCCAATGGCAAGTCAGAAATAAAACTACTCGGGTTTAAGAAATGTGTCTATGGTACTTCACAAACAAACGTAATATGAGTGGAAAATGCGCTTCCCCAAAAAAGCAATAACAACAAGGTTTAGTTGTATAAGAATTAACAGTTTGGTGGACAGGGTTGTAAAATGTATTATTCAGATTTCTTTTAAAAAAAACTTCTAAAAGCTTGTTTAAATCTTCAAAGCTTTAAATTGCTTCCAAAGGTTGATTTCTGAATGTAGGCTTACCAGTCACAAGTAAGGTAGTTTGACTAAAATGGAGTTACTGGATGTTTAGTTTATACTATTTTGGTAAAACTAACCACCTCCCCATCCAGTCAGCCTCAAGCTAACATGTCTTCCACCAGTTCGTCCACTGTACATCTAACTTCCAGGAAACAGGAAGGTTTTGTATGTTGAGGTCACTGCCTACTCCTTTCTTCTTCTATGCCCTCTTGTTGTTATTCCAAAAATCACAGCATGTATCTCCTCCTCAACACCACAAGAGTATCCCTGGAAAGCAAAGATCAATAATATTGTGTACGATTGCTTTAAAGAGGAGAAAGCAATCGAATGGGTCCTGGTTCTGTATCTGGTGGAACAGAACTGGAAGGATTTCAACTCCTGTATGACAGCCACTGAAAATTCCCTGTTAGTCCTGGAAAGCCTCAGAGCAGACTGCAGTGGCACATGTGACATGTTAGTGTATTTCATGACAGAGATTTAGGCTGATGCCTCAGCCGTCGGCCATGTTCAAAAGCACTGTCAGGACAGGGAGGAGGTACAAAAAAAAAAGAAGAAAAAAAAAGAAAACGAGTAAGGATAAACTTCCTGTGGGAGGAATGTGGCTGCTACCCATCACAGCTGGAATCTGTGGGGTCACATACCAGGGGAATGGTAAATATTTAACATTTAATTTCCTTGCTGTAAGGTAGACTGGACACAGAGCACAGCCAGCAACTCCATATTACAGAGAGACTGAAACACGTAGGTGAAGACTCATGGGGGAAAGGAGGTATAAATTGAAGAGAGGTTGTTAAAATATTTAGGCAACATTCCCAGCTCCTCTGGACTATAAGCCTACAGTGTCAATATTGATCTTATTTTTAATAATGCATGGCGAGAAAAGGCTCGCTGCTGTGGAAAGCATGGATGTTTTATTTTTTTTTCTGTAGAGTGCATGTTAATGCAGGAAAAACTGTGGCCATTTTTAATACTGAAGATGCCATTAAACTGCCCGCCTAGTTTAGTTTGCAAGAATTTTATTGCTTCACTTTAAAATTAATCTGCTGTAAAAGGGATTTTAAAAAATGACAGAGCAGAGAGAGAAACAAACTGGGCCCTTCTCCAGCGTTTCCTCAAACCTGAATTCCAAGATGGCCGCCGAGCATATGTTCTCCCCTGCTTTACTACCTTACCTTGCCTCACTTTATGAAGAGCCTATTGTGCTCTAACCTAGTTTCCTAACACATGATTCATAGTCTGTCAAGGCTACATTTGAAGTGTACACAGCAAGGGGAGACGGTCAAATGACAGACTTGTCCGTATCCTCGTTCAGACAAAAGGAAAGCTAAGAACCCAGCCCCGGAGGCACAGGAGAGCGAGACCAACTTGACAAGTTTTTGTTTTTTTGTTTTTTTCTTTTTGGTTTTGTTTTTTTCTTTTCAGTCATCTGGCAGGGATCCTTTTAATATCAGGTGCTGCAGTGATAGGATATCAATATCAGCAAGGCAGGCTTCAAAGCTCCGATTTGGCTTTGTGTATACTTACATTAACCCATTCCATTAAGGAATGTCTGTGTTTAGTCTGTAGTGAGGAATACATTTGTGGACAAGACCTCCTTTGTATGTTGAAGAAGTTTGAAGATTTATATGAATTACAGTACGCACAGGGATGCAGAGACACCTCCAAGGGGAGGGCAGGGGGTGGCCACGGCCCATTTCATAGAGGTCAAGTTTGTTCAATGAAACTCCAGTGTCCAAATTTCACTGAATGTAACTCGGGTGTCCAAGTGCAAGTGAAAGCAGCGTTAGACGACTGTAACAGCAGCCAGTCAGTTGTGCGACCCATCTATAAGAATCACAGAGAGCGCTGTTTGTGCATTTAGTTAGCTGAGGTGCACGCACAGGCTAACAGGAGCTGAAGTCCAGTTTGTTGCTTCCAGCTGTTTGCAGTCGTCTTTCCTCTGAGTTTATTAAATACCAGCAGCAGGATCCATATGAGCGTCTCCAAATAAAGGGACACACTGCTGCACAACACAGTAGTAACTTCATTAATTGCTCATAATTATAAAATATTCC